>NW_024063411.1:0-600000 GCF_006381635.1 Hibiscus syriacus | reverse complement strand
TAATATAATGAATTGTTTTTCTATATATAATTTTTTTATTCAAACTAAATTATTACATAATATTATAATTTCCAATGTTCAATCAAACCTGGAAAAAGAAAAGGACTAAAATAAAATTTAGCCTTAAAATTAATAAATTTTAAATTTAATTCTTAATTTTGGGGTTTCCCTTGTATTATGATATGATACAATATTCAAGGATGAATTGATGGGACATGTCGAGCCAGTAGTTTTCTCTCTGAAAATTTAAAATTATTATATATTTTAGATTTTTTATGTATTTTTTATTAAAAATATATTTTCGTCTCCTAAAATTTTATAAATTTAAGTTCGTTTCCCTTAAGTTCAAGTTCGCCAAACGTAAAATCTTGCGTCTCCCATTGATAACATCAAAGTGACACATCATTAAAAATATATAAATTTAAATTTAAATTTAAATAATTATGTTAATAAAATATTTAATTTTATCATAAAATTTTATATTATAATTTTAATATTTAAAATTTTATTTAAAATTAATTTTATCTTTAACTTATAATCTTTATTTTAAATTAATTCTTAATTCTTTATAGGGGTGTAAACGAGCCGAGTCGAGCTCGAGTAGTTATGAGCTCGACTCGAAAACTCGCGACCTTAAAATTTTCAAGCTCGACTCGAACTCGAAATCCTGAACTAAAGCTCGTGACTCGAAAAGGCTCGAGAAATGAAGAATTTTTTTTCTTAAACTTAACTCTATTGAAGCCTCAAACTCGAACCAAAACCTTAAATACATGAAAATCTTACTGTATTTAAAAAAATCAATACATAAATGTTAATATTATTAATAATTTATTTTTTTAAAAATAAAATCTTAATATATTATGTTTTCGAGCTGCTCACGAGCTTTTCGAGTCGAATATCAAGTAGCTCATTTCGGCTCGTTAAAAACTCGAGTCGAGCTTGAGCTCGAGTCAATTCCATTCGATCTGAGTATTTATCGAGCCTTGATCGAGTCGATCTCGAGTAGCTCGCGATTTGTCTCGTCTCATTTACATCCCTAATTCTTTAAATGTTTTAATTCCATCTTTAATTAAAAGTCTCATTTTAAATTGATCTCTAAACTTTTGGATCTTTAAATTCATCAACAAATTCATCGAAATATTAATTAGTTGCAATTATCGTTTAACCTATTTTTTCAAACATATAATAATAATATATCTTGGCCAAACTATTTTATTAGTATGAGATTGTAATTAGCATATATCTATAGTTTGATATGAAATCGAAATATTCAACAGTTGGAGATTAATTTAGAATGAAAGTCACAATTTGAGAATGAAATTAAAATATTTAAAAGTTTAAGAATTAAATTAAAATAAAGATCATAGTTTAATGATCTATGATGTAATTAACTCATAAAAATTACTAAAATTAAAAACTAAAAATTACCCAAAATCCGATAATTTTGTTAGCACATATTTTGGCTTTCAGTAGAGCATGTGAGCATGTCAGCCAAAGGAAAGTTAGGAAGAAAGAGAGTGGCTAAGCCTCTAAGAGAGATTCTTTTTCAAATTTCATTTTGGCTTTACTTTCCTTTGTCATTGAATGGCAATCCTCAAAGTCCAGCATTTTCCAGCAATATCCATTTTCTAAAATCCTTCAAATTTCCATTTTGTTTCTCTCTCAATAATATTTTTTTTCAAGTTGTCATTGTCTGGAGGTAAAGTTTTGGTATTTTTTCCCCAAAAGAATTTGTAATGTACATTTGTATGATTGACAATGATAACAGTATATAGCAGAGGAATTTACAGTGAAATGAACCCTGCTTTTTTGTCTACTTATTTTCTTGTTGAAGCTTCAAACATTTCCCATTGATGGGTATTTGAGTTTCTTGCAGAAAAAAGTAAAGAAAATGCACCACCCCAGATCAAAATCAAGCCTTTTTTAATACAGTTTTTGAAACATATCAGTTTAAGTTGTTTTTGTGTTGTTTTTTTTAATGTTTCAGAGTCTCAGTTTTTAGTTGTCTGGGTTTGTTTTTAGGTTGCAGAACAGATAATTTTGTAGAAAAATGAGGGATTTTCCATCATGTTTTGGTAAAAATGGTGTTCAAGTGGCTGATTCATCATCATCATCATCGTCATCATCAAATGCTTGTAAAAATGCACATTATTTAGTTACCTGTGTTTATCAATGTCGAATTCGAGGTAGATCTTGTTCGATAACTGTTACTTGGAGCAAGAGTTTAATGGGGCAAGGCTTGAGTGTTGGTGTTGATGATTCATCTGCAAATCAGTGCCTTTGTAAAGTTGATATAAAGCCTTGGTTGTTCTCTAATAGAAAAGGTTCCAAGAGGTTAGAGGTGAATTCGTGTGAAATCGATGTATATTGGGACCTTTCGACGGCGAAATTCGGTTCCGGACTGGAACCGGCGGAAGGGTTTTATGTCGGTGTTGTTGTCGACTAAGAAGCACGAGGACGATAAAGGAGACCCGTTTCAAGTACCCGATACGTTTCGGGTACGGGGACGGCTGAGGGACCCGGGGACGTGCCACGGTGGCAGGGTACGGCTGACCGAAATGGGGGACGGTCAAAGCTTATCCGGGATGTTTCGGGGACGTACCCAAAGGTAATTTTGGCTGAGGAGACAACCTCCGAGGACGAAGAAGTGGGATCTTCAGCCGAGGAAGAAGAAGAGGATGAAGAACCCCAAACCCAGTCTACTCCATTGATCCAAAAGAGCCCACCTCCCAGGAAGCTTGATCCTGCGATAGCCGTCGCGGGGAATGAAGAATCTGAGGAATCCGGGACTGAGTCGGAATCCGAATCCGACACGGCTACGCCGAATGTCAAGCCTCTTGCGACGAAACCCATGGAAGACATGAACGCGAAGAAACCCATATCCGAGACTGTTGAAAGGTATGTTGGATTACTCTGCTAAAAAAGAGGCTGATCCTTGTGTTGATATGAATGCATTTTATGATTTTGTTAAGAAATCGATTCATACTGAATTACTGATGTTATGAAAGCACAGTTGATGGATAAGATTAGAAGGTTAAAGAAAAAGTTTGAGAACAATGCCGGGAAAGGTAAAAAGGGTGAGGATCGAAGTTTCTCTAAAGCCCATGAACATAATGCATTTGAACTGTCGAAAAAGATATGGGGAAAAGAGGGGATTAGTGGGAAAGTTAAGTCTTCAGCTGCTAAATCCAATGGGAAAGCCAAGGCAAATAACAAGGCAGTGGTTGCATTGAAAGTAGAGTTTCATTCTTCACCTGATAAGAAAGTAGATATTGGGGTGCCAATGGAGGTCGATAAGGTGCCTAAGAGTTCGGTTAGTAATTTATTTGATAAGAGGAACTTCTAAAGCATAGTTTAGATATGGTTGACAGTGAAAGGAAGGCAACTTTAGAGGCGAGATGGAGGAAATTGCAAATTGCCGAATTGGAACTGTTTATTGAGCAAAATGAATTGGTCAAGGAGCATGCCAAGTTGATATTTTTATTTGACTTTATTTATAATTTTAAAATTATTTTATATACCGTACCCTTGCCGTCCCCGTATCATGTAATTTTAAAAATTACCGTTTTCCATCCCCGTCCCCGTATCCGTGCAACATAGGTTGCCGATATGCAAATGGTATTGCTTCTTGGAGATACGAGGAAAGAAGCTTACAAGAAGACTAGTGCGAGTCCTTCTCCTTCCGACGCCCTTTTCGTGGCCAAAAAGGAACATGTTTTCGGCAAGAGGGTGTTCGGTACCAAGGCGCGGTTGTGCAATAACGGTCGAATTCATGATCTGAAATCGAAATATAATAATATATCTTGGCCAAACTATTTTATTAGTATGAGATTGTAATTAGCATATATCTATTGTTTGATATGAAATCAAAATATTCAACAGTTGGAGATTAATTTAGAATGAAAGTTACAATTTGAGAATGAAATTAAAATATTTAAAAGTTCAAGAATTAAATTAAAATAAAGATCATAATTTAATTATCTATGATGTAATTAACCCATAAAAATTACTAAAATTAAAAACTAAAAATTTCCCAAAATCTGATAAATTTGTTAGCACATAGCATGTCAGCCAAAGGAAAGTTAGGAAGAAAGAGAGTGGCTAAGCCTATAAGATAGATTCTTTTTCAAATTTCATTTTTGCTTTACTTTCCTTTGTCATTGAATGGCAATCCTCAAAGTCCAGCCTTTTCCAGCAATATCCATTTTCTAAAATCCTTCAAATTTCCATTTTGTTTCTCTCTCAATAATATTTTTTTTTCAAGTTGTCATTGTCTGGAGATAAAGTTTTGGTATTTTTTCCCCAAAAGAATTTGTAATGTACATTTGTATGATTGACAATGATAACAGTATATAGCAGAGGAATTTACAGTGAAATGAACCCTGCTTTTTTGTCTACTTATTTTCTTGTTGAAGCTTCAAACATTTCCCATTGATGGGTATTTGAGTTTCTTGCAGAAAAAAGTAAAGAAAATGCACCACCCCAGATCAAAATCAAGCCTTTTTTAATACAGTTTTTGAAACAGATCAGTTTAAGGTAAGAGATTTGTTTAGGTTGATTTTGTGTTGTTTTTTTTAAATGTTTCAGAGTCAGTTTTTAGTTGTCTGGGTTTGTTTTTAGGTTTGAGAACAGATAATTTTGTAGAAAAATGAGGGATTTTCCATCATGTTTTGGTGAAAATGGTGTTCAAGTGGCTGATTCATCATCATCATCATCAAATGCTTGTAAAAATGCACATAATTTAGTTACCTGTGTTTATCAATGTCGAATTCGAGGTAGATCTTGTTCGATAACTGTTACTTGGAGCAAGAGTTTAATGGGGCAAGGCTTGAGTGTTGGTGTTGATGATTCATCTGCAAATCAGTGCCTTTGTAAAGTTGATATAAAGCTTTGGTTGTTCTCTAAGAGAAGAGGGTCCAAGAGGTTAGAGGCGAATTCGTGTAAAATCAATGTATATTGGGACCTTTCGACGGCGAAATTCGGTTCTGGACCGGAACCGGCGGAAGGGTTTTATGTCGGTGTTGTTGCCGATATGCAAATGGTATTGCTTCTTGGAGATATGAGGAAAGAAGCTTACAAGAAGACTAGTGCGAGTCCTTCTCCTTCCGACGCCCTTTTCGTGGCCAAAAAGGAACATGTTTTCGGCAAGAGGGTGTTCGGTACCAAGGCGCGGTTGTGCAATAACGGTCGAATTCATGATCTGATGATTGAATGCGACATGATCGGATTCAATGATCCGTGCCTTATGATTCGCGTGGATGGAAAGACTTTGATGCAAGTGAAGCGGCTACGGTGGAAGTTCCGGGAGAACTGTACCATTTCGGTTGATGGAATGGCTGTAGATGTTTACTGGGATATCCACAATTGGCTCTTTGAAACATCTGTCGGAAATGCTGTTTTTATGTTCAAGGCATTGCCCGCCATGGATGATAAGTTGTGGATCAGCCAACCGAACCCTAATCCGAGCACGTTGCAACGGTCTTTCTCGCAGCTGTTTCAAGAATCCAAGTCACGAAATATCGGCTTTTCACTGGTTTTGTATGCTTGCAAGAATGAGTAGGACAGAAAGTGCTAACGAAAAAACTGATATCGAGTGGTGATGTTTATCTACTCTATTCATCAATCACAGTTTATTCGAGTGAAAACGGATACATTCGGTTTTCTTTTTTCGTTCTTAGTCGGCTGTATATTATCGATACATTAGTTTGATTCTCAATGCTTGTTATACAAATTGAATTTCTTCAATGGACATGGATAGTTGTTGAAATCTTCTTCCAGCTGCAGTTTGAGTCGGTTTTGCAGGTGACGAATCATCAACTAGCCGAGTTCGAATCTCCTCGAAGCGTTAACGGTATGTTCTTAGCTGCAAGTATGCCCTAGCTAAAGTCAACATATGGATTACTCTGCTTTGCGATTTCGGAGCAGCTTTAGCAGTTGTTGTCGCCGGTTTTGCTCGGTCTTTTGCCTTGCTAGCGCCGAAGCTGCCCTTTCCTATGACCTGACCCTTACGTTTCACCTCATTTGCCGTTGTCGATTGTTCCGTAGGGGTATTGAAGCTGTGGCGATGAGTCCGGCAGTATGTTTTTGCCTTTCCGTCTAGAGACGAGTGTACCGCATCGCTGCAACTCTTTCTCCGACTAAGATTTGGCAACTTCGGTCGAGTTGATGGCAACTGAAAGGAAATAAAAAAGCAAGAATGAAATGTTCCATTACCAACCAAACAGTTTTCTTGAAAGGGTATACACGGGATATGTGTTTGCTCATTCGGTTTTTTGGTATCGAGAGTTCATATGCCTCAACAGAAGGCTTTCTTAAATCGATAACGGTGTGTCTGCATTCCGGTTTTCATCTGTTCTATGTTGTTAAACATAAACAAGAAGAAAAGGCTCAGATACCTTCTTCGCTTCCGCTGTAGATGGAGGTTGTTTTTAGTAGAAAATCGGTATCGGATTCGCTTTGACGATCATACTCTTTCTATGCTGCTTAAGGGCTGCTTCTTGCTCTTCCTGTAAGAAAGCAAAGAGTTCCACTTTGGTTAATTATCATAATGTACATAGATGCCACGGATGTAGCTCTCTGCACGGTCCGATTCGAACACGAATTTTACGGAAGAGATAATCGAGAACGCCAAGAAGGTTGGCCCTGGCTCGGGCTGGCTTCCCTCGGCCCCCAAAGCTCGATTATTTTCCTCTAACTTCACAATACCATTCTGGATGATCGAGTTCTCTTCGGTGCATTCCGCAACCTCATAATTCTTTGACTCGATGCCTTCCGGGACTCTCGGATTACCATTCAATTTCTCAACACAGTCGGGAATGTCAGCCATGTGCACATCAGTGAGTTGCCTCCCCCATCAAACTGCATTCGAAATAAGTCGAGCATCGGAATGTGATGACGGCGGAAACGTTTTAGCTCGGAAACGGATGCATGTGATTTCGATTCTCCGAAACAAGAACCAACCTGAGAATGATAAGTACTAGTAAGTACTACGAGATTCAAAGTGCAAAGATAACCAACACATTTCTTCTTGTTATCTGATCCGAGATTGAACGACGATTACTTCTCAATCCATAAGCCAAGAGAGAGATGGGAATCTCTAGTTAAACTACATTTCTTGGTAAACATTCTCAGGAAACAAACATAACATAGGAAACAAAACAGTATATATATATATATATATATATATATATATATATGTTATAAATTTGGATTAGGGGCATATTTGTCTAATTCGAGTAGAGAATTTCTTATGATCGTAAACAAACGAAAGGATTCTCGGAATCTAAACATTTTCAGTTCCCAGAATACCCCCAAAAGAAAGAAAAAAACAAAGGGTAAAGTACAAAAATAATACTTCGACTATGGGATATTACTTTATTAAGTCATTTAACCGTTAAAAGTTACAAAATGATCCTCTTACTATAGAGTGATGCTTTGTTCTCTCTACTGTTAAAAGTTATAAAATGATCATTCGAAAATTCATTATGTTTCAAACTCGTCTTTTTAATTAAAAGTTGACGGTATTCTAAGCTGAACGTTAATATGTTGATTGCGATATTGTAAAATATGATATTAGAATCTTAAACGACTATCATATCTTAGTTATCATGTTAACGTTTAGCTTAGACATCTACTAATTTTCAATGGAAAGGGATGATTTTGGAATATAATGAATAATCGAGTGACAATTTTGTAACTTTTAATAGTCGCAGGACTTAATAAAGCAACATTTTATACTTGGAGAATTATTTTATAACTTTTAATAGTTGAAGGATTTAATAAAGAAGTACCCTATAGTCAAGGGAGCATTTTTGTACTTTACCCAAAAACAAAATATCCATTAACAAGTACACTGAAAAGTCAATCAACTCAACTCCCCAAAAGCTAAATCCAACGGTGCAGATTCAAGTGTCCAAAATTAAAAATCTCTAAAAAAATATCCCAGAATTATCACAATAAAAAATTATTTTTTTAAAAAAAATCTGCAACACCTCAAAAATGGAACTGAATGAAACCCAACAACACTACTTCACTAGCAACAACTCCAACACCGTCACCGCCACTCCGCCACCGACCAATGGGCTTCTGCTTCCTAACAAACGGGGAGGAGGGTCCCACCACATGGTGTACCCTCACTCCGTGCCGCCGGCGGTGACATCGGCGTTGGAGCCGGCGAGGAGGAAGAGAGGGAGGCCGAGGAAGTACGGAACGCCGGAACAGGCCTTGGCTGCTAAGAAGATGGCGTCGTTGAGCTCCAAGGTGCGGAGAGAACTGCAGCAGCAGCAGCGGCAACAGTTGGGTCTCGGTGGTGGGTCTTTGAATAAGTCTCAGTTGGCTGCATTAGGTGGGTGTTTTAGATTAAAAAATATTACTTTTGGGTACCCTTTTATGTGAATTTGATGGCTTTTGGTGGGGTTTTGTTGCAAATTTGTTAGATAAGGTTTCTGGTGCATTGCTCTGTGGGGGTATTTTTGCAAAAGTGAGTCTACTTCTGATGCCCCTTTTTAAAAGAATTTAAATGACTTTTGTTGCAAAGTGTTGGAATTGATAGGGTTTTGATGAATTGCTTGTGAAAATGTTGCCTTTGTTTGCTCTGATAGGATATCTTCCCCACACACACAAAAAAAGGGTTCTTCCTTTTTTTGGCACCTGGTCTTGAATGTTAACTTTTTCTAGGGGCCTTGTTGCAAATTTCTTGAAATTAAGGCTGTTTTAGTTCATGAGCGTGAACCATCACATTTGTTTGCTCCATGTGTTTTCTTTTCCTATTATAGTCTCCTCTTTTGGCATCTTTTTGTGAATTTTAAGGTGCTTGGGGAGCTTGTTGCAATTTTTTTTTAAAACTGAGAAGGTTTTAAATGCTTGTTATTATGGTTCATTGTCTTTATTTGGTTGTTTTTAAATGACCCCCTTCCCCTCTTACAGTTTTGCAATGGTTGGTAGTATAGCTTGTAATTTGATGAAACTTTCAGTTTACGATTCACCGTTAGATCTTCGATGGATGTGTAGTATTTTGCATAAACGATTTTGTAAAATCTTTGGAGGGAAAATGATATAACTCTAATCCGTTTGATCATCATCGTGGCATTATATTAATGTCTTAGTTCATTCTAGTATTCCTCAACTTGCATGGTTGCATTGATTCATCGTCAAAGTCATCTTGTTTACTTTCAGCTCGAATACAACGCATTCACGTGCTTATATTTAGTACAATGTTAAAATAAGTACAAATAGATGGATATATTTAGTTTCATCTGTTTATTATTGTTTGTTTGATACATAATATCATGTATATAAATGATCTATCTCTTTCATAGTCGTTTTCATGTTTGATGGGGGTTGTATGATGTTTGGTTCTGAAGTAAGTTGAGTCATCGTTTGATTTTATATGGCTTGAAGTCGCAGTTTGATACTTAAAAGTCTCGGTCTTTCTACCCTTTAATTGACGCAGGCAATGCAGGTCAAGGTTTTACTCCACATGTTGTCGATGTAGTTTATGGAGAGGTATGGCATTCATTACTTACCGAAACTTTTGTTAGTAATTTGAATATATGTTGGCATTAGTTATACATATCCACGGGGTATAGATATCGATGCATACCGGTTTCCTTGTAATTTTGTAATCTGTTAAAATGTAACTTCTTCATTGTCGATTTCCTTAAAAAATTGGCATGGTTCGACTTCTAAGCATGTTTCGGTTAAATATGATGTCGTATTGTGATATTTCTGGATGATAATATGGTTTGAAGTCAGAATAGCAGTGCTGTAGTAGCCGATAAACAATGGCATGAGAGTCCTTTTTTAACGTTGATATTTACGAATTTGTTTCTATATGTTAATTGAATTGTTTCTTCGCCTTCTTGACATGATATATTGATCCAAATAGGATGTGGGCCAAAAAGTACTGATGTTCATGCAACAAAGCAAGCGCGAAGTATGCATTTTGTCCGCATCTGGTACAATCTCGAGTGCATCTCTTCGCCAACCAGCAACATCCGGCGGTAACATTGCATATGAGGTAAGTGCTTCTTTTTATCGTTTTATTGTAATTATTTTATATCGAACAAGATAGTTCCATGTTTATGATGCAGTTGCCATGCTCAAATTTCTAAAAAGTCTCGTATGCTTGCCATGATATTAGCTTTTTTATTTTTATCGTTTCGGTTAATTCGCAACGTATCTGCTTAAAATATGCTTACTTTGTACTGTCAAAATATGATTTGTTTTCTCGGTGATATGATATTAGGGTCGGTTTGAGATCATTTCATTATCAGGATCTTATGTTCGGAATGAAATAGGAGGGAGGACTGGTGGGCTCAGTGTATGTCTATCAAGTGCAGGTGGCCAGATTATTGGTGGCGGAGTTGGTGGACCTCTAAAGGCCGCCGGCCCGGTTCAGGTATTTGTATTAGTATTTGATTTGGGGAAGGGGATTGGTACGAATGTCGGGAGAACTTGTATCTATCATCAAGCCAAATGCTGAATTTATTACGTACAGGTTATTGTCGGTACATTTACGATAGACAACAATAAGGATGTTAGTACCGGGGCAAAAGGTGATGCCTCCGGCAGCAAGTTGCCAGCTACGGTTGCAGGGACTTCAACATCTAATGCTGCCTTTCGCCCGTCTTTCGAAACTTCAGGAAGAAACCCGATTGCGGGGAATGACGATCACCAAAGTTTCGGAGGAAGTCATTTTGTGATGCAACCGCGAGGCATGCATATGGCACCTCGGTCCACGGATTGGAGGATTTCCCTAGATGATAGAACGGGGTTCGAATTAACTGGTTAGAATCTTGTGTACGTTCACACACTCATTTATACATGCATGCATACTCTCACATCAAGAAATGCTGAAAGTAACTATCTATTACAGGGAAAACAGGTCAGTCTCCGCAGAACAGGGACTACGATCAGCTCGCCGGATAGACGTTTGATTTGCGAACGAAACACTGTTTCGTCATAGATATTTAAGTAACCGACTTTTTTTCTTCTTTTTTCTTACGAAGACGTAATCGATGTACAACTCCATGGTCCGTCCACCTTTCCCAGAGTTGTAATATGATATGGATGTACAGGTCGGCACGTTAAGCTCCGTTTGGAGTACGGTGGGGAAGGTCTACTCGTAAACTGGCATCCGATGATATGCGAGTTTCTCGCTGCGCTACTGAATAGAACGTTACTCGATATCGATTAGGGTCGTATCGGATGCTCTCACCGTGGTCGAAATGGAGCCTATAATATGCCAGCATGGAGCAAGGTGATGGGGCCTTTGACAATCCTAGTTCTTTGTTTAGTTGAAATGTTTCCTTTTACTTAATATTGTTAAAAGCTTCGAGCTTGAATGCTAATGTGTAATTATAATATTTTGATTATAATGGATTTTTTTTATATTGAAAGTCTCGATATTGTAAATTTTAATTAATTATTAATCATTCAATCTTCTAAAATTAGGGAACATTGACTTTTGGCCCCTAAATTCGGCAATTTCTTTCCATTTGGTCTTTAAACTTGGGTAAATTATGCATTTATTGTCTAAACTATCAGTTTTGATTTGTTTTAGTACTTAAATTTTCATTTTTTTCAAACTCATACATAGCATTAGTATAATTTTTGTTGAACTTTTTATGGGTAAATTACATTATTCATCCCTCAACTATCTTCTCACCCCTATATTGGTCACTACAATTTAATTTTCTTTTAATTTAATTACTTAAATTTCAAATTAATCTTAATTCGATCACTCTAACTTTTAAATTTATTTTTAATTATATATTAATAAAATAATAAAAAAAATTCATATCACAAAAATTATTAATAAAGTAAAATAGAGTGATTAAAATAAAAGCAATTTGAAAGTTAAGCAATTAAATTGAAATTTTTTAAACTTTAGTACTAAAATACGAGCGAGAAAACAATTGCGTGAAGAATGATGTAACATACCCATCAAAAAAGTTTTTAACGACAATGTACTAAAATGAAACAAAAATTAAACGTTGGATATGATTTTGAACGAATTGAAAGTTTAAGTATTAAAATGAGTCAAAACTAATAGTTTAGGTATTAAACGTATAATTTACTCTAAACTTTTTTAACTCACGTTAATCCTAGACTTAAATTTTGAGTCATTTTGATTTTAAATGACTAAAAAGGGAGTTGTCAAGGTTATGGACTAATGTGAAAAAAAGTTCAAGGACCAATAAGGAAATAATTGTAAAGTTTAACGATTAATATATTACAGTGTCGATAGCGGACTATCCACGGAAGTTGCTCTCAACCTAGTGTTGAAGGCAGCCTACTACCTTATCTCCGCTTGCCTTATGCATATGGGAATAGGGTGTTGTTGTTGTAGTAGTAGTGTCGATAACGGACTATATTATTACGTTGCCCTAGACTTTTAGACATCATTGTGCGAATAAACCAGCAAATGGATCTTGTCAGGTCTCGGGTGGCGGCTTTCCCGAATGCCGATCATCGTCGGTTTCGTCCTACTTTAACATGGCCGCCGAAGAATCCAGGCCGGCGGCGAGGCAGCTGTTTTGCGTTCTTCCTCGGAAGCGATTCGTTGGGAACACTTTAACAATGTTTCGAAAAAGAAAGAACCAATCAAAAGTCCACCGCCTCCTATGAAAAGTCTTCGTCGTGGTTTCAAACCCGAGCCTCCCCGTCACGAGGTTCCACCGCCACCATTAGCCGGGCTAGTGTTTATGCCGCCACCGCCGCAGGAACCACCTATGTTAACTTAGGCTTTGTTCATCAACTGTACTAAGTATCAAAGTGTGCATCTTATAAATTTTTGATGCAAAGAAATTGAAGTTTGATATTTTTAGCTTATATTTTGCTAGGTTAATTATATATATATATATATATATATATATATATATATATATATAATTTCGGGGCAGGGCGGGACTAGATTTAAGGTAAGAAGTCACTGACCCGACTCGGTTAATATATATATATATTATTTTTAAAATTTTAAATTATTAAAATATATTATTTTAACAGTTTGAAATATAATAAATAATTATAAATACATTATTACAAAATTCATTATTTTAATTATTTAAAATGTTAATATATTAGGAGCAGAGATGGCCATCCATCTCAGTTGGTAGAGCACAAGGTTCTTAATCTTGAGGTCGTGGGATCGAGTCCCACGGAGGCCATTTCATAATTCGGAGGTCTTCTACGGAAGTTGCTCTCAACCTGATGATGTTGGGGGCAGCCTACTATCTTACCTCCCCTTACCCCATTACATATGAGAATAAAGGACAACCAACCGTTAATATATTGGGAGCAGACTAGATCTGGATCAAAATTTTAGTCTAAAAATCAAGACAAATTCGAAAACGAGAAAAAATCTAAAATTTATCGAGATGGAATGAAGTCGGATATAAGATTATATTTTCTGGGGTCGGTCAACCGCTCACATCCCTAATTAAAACCCATAAAGTTGATTAAATATATATTAATTTTCTGTAAACGGTTGCTGTTTATTATAAAAATTATTAATGAAAAATTATTTGAGGATGAAACATATGCCATTTTTAAAATATGTGATGTAAAATTTAAGTTAGAGATCATTTTTAAAGAATATGTTTCAGAAACACACATCTCACATTAATTGTCCTTAGAACTGAGCTCGAACTCAGAAACTTTGAGCATGTCATTTGCACATCACAAACACAAATTCGACCTTGTATGAAACAAATCCTTGAAAAGACATCTTCCCTCTAGTGCATCGGCGGTTATACGATTGTAACATCACATTCAACTCCTCTTTGTAGCATCGTCGATGACATTTTGATTGTATTCTTGCAGGCGTACACAGATGTTTTGAATTTGATCGAGTACATCGGCGGTTATATACCCCTTTTTCTCTATAATAACCAGGTAACATCATTGAACTGATATGTAACCCATGTTTAGACACGGGTACGGGGACGAACATACCTGTATCCGATACCCCAAATTCCGAGTAACACAGCATTTGCTCGGTACCGGGGCGGCGGGGCCTGCCTCATTTTCTTCCAACCATGCCAAATGATGAATTTTCATGTGCAGGAACTCATAGTGACCACTGCATCTGCAGTTTCGCTATACATTTTGACATCGTACTATAAGTGACGAGTTGAATCAAGTTCGGGTCGAGTTCGGATCGAGGAACCGTTTAACAGTTCATAGTTTACTGACGGTTTACGATTAGTTCGTTAAAATCGATATTTACTCCATAAACAAAACAGTTGAATTGATAAACAAATCCAATTGACAGCAGATTTCCACCATAGCCTTGTCCCCATCTTTATATAAACAAAATAAAGGATGAAGACAAAAGCTAAACGGCCCAGCTAATTTATAAATGGTGGATTTTTTTTTTCTCGGGAAACAAACATCAAATAAAGAACAAAAGAAACCATAAAAAAGTCTCATTTACCATTTCAAGAGAAACGTAGAAAAAAAGGGAAAAAAAGGAAATTTGAATGCTAAATTTCAACAAGTTCAGCCTATAAGGTTACTCATCATATAAGCAAGAAGCTCATCTTTCTCTAGTGAGTAAATATATTAAGATTTCAATTGAGATTGGTTTCAGCGAACATGGCGACAAGAACAGTTGATCTTCGATCCGATTCGGTCACTAAACCGAGGCAATGAAGGCTGCGATGGCAGCTGCTGAAGTTGATGATGATGTCTTGGGTACTGATCCGACCGCCTTCCGGTTGGAATCAGAAGTGGCGAGGATGTTGGGCAAGGAGGCCTGTCTATTTGTCCCGTCGACCACTATGAGTAACCTCGTTAGTGTTCTAGTTCATTGTGATATTAGGGGAAGCGAAGTCATTCTCGGAGACAGTTCACATATACATATCTCCGAGAATGGCGGTATTTTGACAATCGGGGGTGTGCATCCAAGGCCGGTGAAGAACAACGAAGACGGAACAATGGACATCGATTCGATCGAAGCCGCCATTAGAGACCCGAGAGGAGAGCTTGTGTACTCGACTACAAGGCTGATTTGCTTGGAGAGTCCGCACGGGAAGTAAGATTTTGGAATTCCTTTTTGTTGTTGGACAATGATATCATATGCATTTAAATCATTTCGTTTTAGTATGTTTTCTACGGCTATATTCCATGTTGTGTATCACAATCTTTTATCGGGCGACGGATAGTCGGGGCTCATTTTGAGTATCGGCGTGAAATGTCCTTATCGATGCTCCGGATTTTGTCTATGGGAAGAATCTGATGTCGGTCGAAGTTCTTCGGCGATTCGTTTCTCCCGTTTCATCACTCATTAACATCATTAAGGGTTTTCTTCTACTTCATGCAGCACCGGGGGTAGATGCTTGCCCGTGGAGTACATAGACAGAGTCGGTGAGCTAGCTAAGAAGCATGGTTTGAAGCTTCACATCGACAGGGCTCGTATTTTCAATGCATCTGTGGTAACTTCGTCTATGTACATTTCGTATAACTAGCCTTTGGTCTGTGTGTCTGTCTGCGTAGTTGAAATCTATGTGATAATTGTCCTGTTCCCAAGTATCTAACGGAAGTTTTTGTCGACCAGGCACTTGGGGTTCCGGTAGATAGGCTTGTACAAGCTGCAGATTCGGTCTCGGTATGCTCTTCATGTCACATTGTTGGTTATTTCGTCTCATTTTGCAATCCGGTGTTGTTATCGTTTTTTCTCTGTTGATTTTCGACGTGGTAGACGTGTCTATCAAAAGGTCTGGGCGCTCCAGTAGGATCGGTCATCGTTGGCTCGAAAACCTTTATTGCCAAGGTAAAAAAAACAAAGTTCTTCAGCTGAAAAATCTCTGCTATCTATGAAAATTCGTCCTCAAAATTCATTTTGCTTCTTTCTTTTTTAGGCTAGAATACTTTGGAAAGCTTGAGCATGATCACAAGAATGCAAAGTTTTTAGCAGGTAAAACCATTGGTTTCTGTACACATCAAATTTTACGGTCCGGAAGTGCAGTCATTGCCTCTATCGGGGGCTTTCCGGCCTCGAACTTACCTATAAACTCATCGACTTTGTGCCGGTTTATATGGTTTCAGAGGGACTAAATCAAATCAAAGGCCTAAGAGTGAACGTTGCTGCAGTGGAAACCAATAATGTGAGTAGTCTAGTTATTGAACTTACATTAATGACAATGTTCCCCTTTGCTAACACAGTCCGAATCATGCTCTACGGTTCGAGTTGAGGTTCGGTTTATCGAGTAATAGAGTTTCTATAACAGAGCTTATAATCTTTTAATTACGTTTATGTTACCAGATAGTTTTCGACATCGTTAAGGGGCCAAAAATGACTGCAGAGAAACTATCCGAGCATTTAGCGGAACATGGCGTATTCGTGATGCCACGGGGTCCATACAGGTCAGTGTACTCCCTCGAGTATCACCAAGGATGTTTCTTATTCTGGTAAACATACAAGAACAAAGGGTTCGGTTATCGGGCTTACGTCGAAGACGGATATTAAAGAGTCGGGTCAACATAGGCTTAGGTTATCGGACTTTCTAACGGTTGTCTCCTTTGTTTTCTTGGTCATTCAGGATGAGAATTGTCCTTCACCACCAAATTTCATCAAGTGATGTGCAGTACACTTTGTCATGCTTTCAGGTGATCAATTTAGATATAAATGAACCACTAAATATGTTATATACTAAAACGAGAGACACACTCGTGTTCGTGTTCGTGCTCGTGCTCGTACTCGTTCTCGTCTCGTAGCCCGAATAACATAAATGCTCATGTGTTCACCTGTTCTTCTTTGAATGCTGCAGCAAGTTTTCTCAGGACTGCAAGAAGAAAAAGGCAACTAAGACCCATTTGGTAATAGTTGATAAATGAAGTTATGGAAGAGTTGAAAATCTTATGAATGAAATTGAAATATTCTAAACTTTAGAGATCAAACTAAAATGAATCATAATTTAAAGATACGTAATGTAATTAACTCAATATATTTTAAATATAGGGTAAAGTACATAAATGGTCCCCCAACTATAGAATATTACTTTATTGAGTTCTTTGTCTATTAAAAGTTACAAAATAGTCCCCGATTATAGAGAGTTACTTTCTTGAGTCATTCGACCATTAAAAGTTACAAAATAGTCACTCGACAATTTGTTATGTTTCAAACTCATCATTTTATGTTATAAAATTAATGGTCGTTCGAGTTGGACTTTAACATATTGATTAAGATATGATACTCAGATGAGATTATGAGATCAAATTTTATTATATCTCAGTTAGCAGATGAACATACAACTTAGACTGTAGCTAAAACCTTAACAGAAAATGATAAGTTTGGAACATAATGAATAGTCAGGTGACTACTTTATAATTTTTAATAGTCGATGGACTCAACAAAGCAACTCTCTATAGTTAGTAGACTATTTTACAACTTTTAATAGTCAATGAATTCAATAGGATATTATCCTATAATGAAGGATCATTTATGTACTTTACCCGTTAATGTTTCATGTTTAATTTGAGTTAATATTTTTAGACCAACAACAGATTGATTTAGTGGGATGAAATATTAGATCCCTTAAGCAAAGTCAGTGGTTCGAATCCTGACGTTTGCAAATGGAGCAAACTAGGTTAGTAGGGTCACCCATGCCTTTGCGGTATTTGATCTGGATTAGTTAGTTAATTAATCGAATATCAGTGATTAATTTAAAAAAATTAATTTAAGCAAACTTTGACTCCAAATTTGAAAAAGAAAAACTTAAAATTTCAACAAATTATCCAAAAAAAATGATAAGAAAAACAATGGAAATTAACAAACTATCCTACAATTTCTCGTAAAAATCCTTCATTAATGTCCCCTCATTTTTACCTCAATCTTTCATGGTCGTTGTTGGCTCGACTGGGGCAGGTTTGGGAGGTTTCTCCGTCATCATCCCACTCCTCCGCCGTGCCGAGGTTCCGCCGACGAAATAATGATTCCAACATCCTCCGGAATCCTAGAGATCACCCTCGCCGGCGCCCAAGACCTCCACTCGGTCTCCAAACACATGAAGAGCTACGCCGTCGTTTGGCTCCAACACGACGATGACAACCGGCAGGCCACGAACGTTGATCAGACAGGCGGCAAAAACCCGGCGTGGAACCACAAGTTCACGTTCCTAGCCGACGACAAGTTCCTCAACTCCGATGACGCCGCCATTTCCGTCGAGGTTTGCGCCGCCGGATGGGATAAAGACGCCACGATAGCGTACGTTCACGTCCCCTTGAACGATATCCTCGAGTTACCGGCCACGACGGCTTTCACCACTGGCACCGTCGCGGTTCAATTACGCCGTCCCAAGGGGAAGACACAGGGGATCCTCAACATGGAAGTCTGCCTCAAATTAATACCGGAAGGCAATAGCGGTAGCATGGTGAACGGCGGCTCGCTTTGCAACTCCGACATAGGACCGTCGGCGTCAGTCGTGGCGGCGGCGATCTCGAACGGGTTGTATAACCCACAAGGTAATAATGAATTGGAAGAAGCAAAGGAAATAAAGGAATGGACCAAGAAAGAGAAGGAAAAAGAAGCGGCGGAGAGGCGGGCGACGAAATCTCCGGCCGGGTCGATCGTCGGCGCTTCTGACCCGAACACAAACCCAAAGGGGAAGAAAAATGAAGGTAATAAGAAGATGATTAAGATTTTGGGATGTGAAATTTCGATCACTTACGCCGGCGGCGGCGGCGGTGATAAGAAGAAAAATAAGAAGAAGCATGGAGGTAGTAGTAATCTAAGTTTGTAACTTTACTTCGTGGATGATTAATGATTAATTTTTTTATCATACGTAAATTTTTATTTTATTTATATTTTATAATGATTAATTTTAATTTTTTTTTATATATTTTTATAATTATGATTTCAATTATATATTATATTTTGATTGAAAGTAATTGTATTTACATGTGTATGTATGGACTACTCCTTGTGGTTGTATAGCTTCAAAATCTCTACCTTAATTACGGATGAATAAAATTCGACTCGATTCGAAAATCCTTGACTTAAATTGAGTTTGAGTTATTATTGTATAAACTCAACCTGAAAAATTTCAAGTTCAAATCGAATTATAAAATACAATTTTTTTTTTAAATAATTTGGGATAAGTACATGGTAGTATCTGTTCAAAGATAACTCTTAACCTTTTGACTTTGATCGCTCACACCTCTGACACATATGGTGCTCGAACATAGGTCCCAAATGAATAACAACAATTCATTTACCACGACTGCCACTTTGGTTCTTGCATAAAATACAACTTGAATGAATCGAATAGTTACAATAATATCTCGAAATTTTTAGTAATTAGTGAATTGATTTTTAAGATTGAGTAGAGTCCATCGATTCTATATAATATATATATATTGTTTATGGTTATAAAAAATATTTAAATAAAAATAAAAAAAATATCTTAATATTATAAATATTTACAATTAAATTTAAATAAAAACTCTACTCTACTTGACTCGGAATTTGTAACCTCGACTCAACTCATATATTAACTAATTAGAAAACGAATGCATGTAGCTTGCGGATGAGCCTTTCCAGCTGTTTTGAGATATTGGTGTCGTCGTTGTAGTTATAGCTCTTTCGATGCGACCCTGATACTACCAGTGTTGAATGCTGCATCCAACAAGGTTCCAGAAACAATGGATCTCCGCTGCAGATCGAAATTTGTCATTACTTTAACCCAAAGATTGCCGGTGAAGACTACATTGACATAGCAGACAGGTTTAGGGTTACTTAATGTTATTATTTTCGTAACGTTTACAACACCCGCAAATATGTGATATTATAACCGCACCAACAATAGATACTGTAACCGTGATGATTACGTTAAATAAAAAAAAATTATCTTTTACTACTTACTTATTAGGCAGAATATTAAAAAATTATAATGTTTGACTAAATAGTTACTTTGATTTTTTATTATTATTATTAAGGTAAAATATATAAATAGTCTCCAAATTTTTAGGGTATTTATATTTTGGTCACCTAACTTTTGAAACTTGTAATACAGTCATTGAACTTTTAGTTCGTTTTCAGTTAGGTCCCTATCATTACCTCCTGTTAAGTTTTGATGACGTGGCACTTAACTCCCGTTAACCCTCTCCTCCTCCTCCTCCTTCCTCTGGTTATTATTCTTCTTCTCTCTTCACATCTCTCTTCACATTCTTTGCTTGTTTTTCCTCTTCTTTTCCCTACTTCCATCTCTATCTTCACATTCTTTGATTCTATATATAGTTCTTGTTTGATTGCTAGAAAATGAGGCATTTTTTTAAGATATGGTTTTGGACCTTTGGTCTAGATGAGAAAAATGGTTAATATTGTTTTATTTTTTTAATTGTTATGGGTTTAAGCTTTTGAAGAAAAAGAAGCTCTGGGTTTAAGCTCTTGAAAAGGGAGGAGGAGGAGGAGGGTTAATGACGTTAAATACCACGTAAGCAAAAATGAACGGGAGGTAACACCAGGGATCTTACTAAAAACGAACTAAAAGTTCAATGATTGTATTGCAAGTTTCAAGAGTTGGGTGACCAAAATGCAAGCATTCTAAAAGTTCATGGACTATTTATATACTTTACCCTTATTATTATTTAATATTTTAACCTCCAATGTTTTAGTTTGAGACATAAAGATCCCTTTATAGATGATGGAAACCGTTTGTTAACTAATTGTTAACACTCTAAAATATGAGGGATCTTTTTACCTTAAAATGAAACATTGAAGGTCAAAATATTTCATAAAAAAAAAATAAGGATGAAAGTGACTATTATAAGAAATATAGAGAGTTGGACCAGGACCGATAAATTCAATAAGAGGAAAAACACTTGTGAGATCGGGGAAAATATTATGGAACCCACTTGGATCAAATGGATTATACTACAAATTTCCATTTGAAAGTTGAAACAAACTCTTTCAACTTTCACGATATGATTTAGCAACTAAATCTTATTTTGTCTTGTCTATTAACTATATTTATGTAATTTTTAACTAGACCCTTTTACCTTTAAAAAAAGAACTGTATATGGGTGTTAGAATGTTAATAGAATTTATAAATATTTACAATTAAATTTAAATGATTCAATCTGTAAAGTTCAGTGAGTAAATTAAAAAAATTAAAAGTACAGTGAGTAACATAAGAGAGAGAGTAAAGTAGAGTGAGGAACCATGTAATTTACCCAATAAAAAATTAACTTTGAGTTATTATAATTTGTTTCACCAAAATAAGGAAGAGATAACAGGGAAATTATAAAAGACCTTATAGATAGGGATGGGCATGGAACCCGAACTCGACGGGTTATGATCTAATCCGACTCGATTGGGTAGAATTTTTTTAAAAAAAAATTGAGTTCGGATCGAGTTTTATATTAAAAAATTTGAAGTCGGGTCGGAGTCAAGTTTAAGATTAAAATAATCTTACCTGACCCGACTCAAATAGTTAATACATAATTATTATTTTTTTAGTTTTTTACTTTCCCTATTTATACTCATGTGCCAACAACTTCTGGTCCGACAGATGTTTCAATGTCAACACAAGAGACCAACAACTTTCATGATTATGAGGCACAATCCTTCCACGTCCTCATGCTTTTTCCCTCCTTTTTATTTTAGTCCAAAGTACGAGACCAAACGTGTTATTAGGGCATGGATTACACTTATCAATGAAATTGCTTCCAACGAATTATTTTTGATATTTTAAATTAAAAAAATTATGGGTATTAATAAATAAAATATTAAATCGGTTCAGATTATTTAATTGTCTATCAGGTCTGGTCATGTGAAATTATAATTTTGCTGAGTTGAGTTACGAGTGAAGTATCATTTCTTCTCGGATCAAGTGATTCAAAAACTCGACCCGACCCGACGCGGCTCATATGCAACCCTACTGATAGAAGGTTACTTTTAATCTTATTTGTCAAAAAGTATATCTAGGGCTGATGGAACGATTTCATGGCAGTGTACACCACTGTTAAGCTATGGAACTCGCGAATAAAGGAGGCTGTATATCGAAACTGTGCCAAAAAAGCCCTTCTTCTCTTTCGCCAAATGAAGCAACAAGGATTAGAGGCGAACAACTTGACCTTTCCATTCGTTGCAAAGGCTTGTGCCAAGCTTTCCGACCTTAACTATTCACGCTCTGTTCACACCCAAATCTTGAAATCCATATTTGGAAACGACGTTTTTGTACAGACAGCAATGGTTGATATGTACGGGAAATGTGGTGAAGTGGATTATGCATACAAAGTGTTTGATAGAATGCCCGAACGAGATGTGGCGGCTTGGAACGCAATGCTTATAGGTTTTGCTCAGCTGGGTTCTCTTGATGAAGTCTTTAGTCTTCTCGATGGGATGAGGTTTGCTGGGATTCACCCTGATTCTGTCACTGTTGTGGGACTTAGGATAGGGGTTTTGAGTGCCAAGAGTTTGGAATTGGTCAAGGGAATTCATGCTTTCGGGATTCAAACTGGGGTGGCTGCTGATGTTACTGTATCCAACACTTGGATTTCGGTGTATGCCAAATGTGGTGACTTGGCATCGTCTCGAAAGGGTTTCGATGAGATTGGTGTGAAGACTGTCATCTCTTGGAATTCCATGATCGCCGGATATGCTAACTTTGAAAAATTTGTTGACGCCTTCTATTTGTATAGGAGGATGTTGGTGGATGGAATCAAGCCTGATGCTAGCTCTATTGTCAGCTTGATTTCGTCATGTGTTCGACTCGAAACACTGTTTCGAGGAATGCTCATCCATTCTCATGCAATCAAATTGGGTTGTGACCTGAACATATCTCTAACCAATACCCTTATATCCATGTATTCCAAGTGTGGAGATGTTTATTCTGCAAGACTTGTTTGACTACATGTCCGATAGGACATTCGTTTCATGGACGGTTATGATTAGTGGATACGCTGCGAAAGGGAATATGGATGAGGCAATGTCCTTGTTTTTTTCAATGGAAAAAGCTGATGAGACACCTGATTTGGTTACTATTCTTTCTTTGCTTTCAGGTTGTGGCCAGACAGGATCCCTTGAGCTCGGGAAATGGATCGATGATTATGTCGAATCTAAAGGGTTTAAAGATGATGTAATGGTTTGTAACGCACTAATAGATATGTATTCGAAATGTGGTAGGATATGTGAGGCTCGGGAGGTTTTTCATGCCATGCCTGAGAAAACTATTGTCTCTTGGACAACCATGATCTCTGGTTGTGCTATGAATGGACAATCTGAAGAAGCTTTGGACCTTTACGATCGGATGAGAGGGTTAGGCTTCAAACCTAACCACATAACGTTTCTTGTTGTCCTTCAAGCTTGCACCCATGCAGGCTTTCTTGATAAAGATCGGGAATTCTTCAATATGATGACCGCAGTGTATGATATAAATCCCGGATTAGATCGTTATTCTTGTATGGTAGATCTTCTCGGACGTAAAGGCAAGCTAATAGAAGCGATGGGGTTCGTTTTAAATATGCCAATCAAACCAGATGCTGCCATATCGAGTGCATTGCTCAGTGCTTGCAAGGTTCACCAGAACATCGAGATTGGTAAGTACGTAGCGAGTCGCTTGTTCGAGATGGAGCCTCGAGAGGCTGCCCCATATGTGGAAATGGCAAACATATATGCATCAGTCGGAAAGTGGGATAGAGTTGCGATGATAAGGTTATTGATGAAACAGAACAAAGTGAGCAAATCTCCTGGGGAAAGCCTTATCCAAATCAGTGGGAGAACACATAGATTTACCGTTGAAGATAGAAGTAAACCCGAAGGTGAGCTTATAATTACTTTGTTGGATAGTTTAGCATTGCAGTTAAAAGATGGTGGATATCCCCTACGTTTAATGTGGGAACTCGTTTATCCCTGTAAGGGCGTATTTGGTTCAAGTCATCTCACATTACCGGGGGAATGGTTGGCAAACATTCTCAGTCCCTGGTAATCTTTTATTCTCAATAGTGGTATTTTGAGAGTATATTATCGAGAATGTGATTATCCCTTTCCTTAGATATTGTTGGATTACCGACGTTTTGGACTAAAATGCTCTTAATTTTTTTCCTCAAAATTATCATTCTTCTGTCGTTCAATAAAAAAATTATACGAAGGTTAAATTACAAATTTATCCTTAAATTATTTTAAATTTACAAAAACAAGTTCATAATTAGAATTTTATATGAAGTTCAGGGGTTAAAATAAAATTTTATTCTTCTATTAAACCTATTTATCTTTTTAATTTTGTAAAAAAAATATATAAATTTTATGAATTTAATTTTTTTAATGAAAATATATAAATTAATTATAGTAAAATTATAGTATAATTCAACTTGTTAAAAAAATAAATATATAATAAGGATAATTTGGTAAAATATACATTTCAATAATATTTTATTCCTTTAACCAAACACTGTAATCTTACATTAATGTTAAACGAACCAAACACAAAATACAACATTCTCAGTAATCTTATTCTCGCCGGTAATTATATTTCCGCTGATAATCTTATATTCCGTGATTCAAACGCACCCTAAAGTATTAGCACTCTAAGATAGAAGTAAACCCTAAACACTCTTATTCTAAAGAATAATAAATATTATTATAATGATACTTTTATATTTTTATATAATCTTTAAATAAAAATGAAAATTGTTATTTGAGAATCAATCATAAGATCAATAAATTTCTATATAAATCTTGTACTAATCTACTTATATTTATGTGTTGAATAACTTTTTAATAAAAAAATATTTTCTTAATTTAAAACATAATTGTTTTAACCACGTTATGAGTATGATAAAATTTAGTAATCAATTAAACAATCAATTAAACGAAGAATATGTGTAAAATATAACATGATTTAAGATAAGAATATATAATGTATTAAATTTTGTAAATATATATTTTTAAATATAATTCATGAAAGAGGGTAAATTACACGTTAAGTGCTTATGCTATCAATTTTAGTCTATTTTAGTACTTAAATTTTCAATTTTTTAAAACTATACCTAAAGTTTAGTTTGCTTCATTTTAGTATCCCTGTTCAAAATTTAGCGTTAAGTTTCAAAAAATTGAAAGTTCAGGAACTAAAACAAACCAAAACTGATAGTTTAAGTATTAAACGTGTTAAGTTTTTAAAGACATGATACTAAAATGAAATAAAAATTAAACATTATGTACGATTTTGAAAAAAAAATGAAAGTATAGGTAACAAAACGGACCAAAATTAATAGTTTAAGTATTAAATGCGTAGTTTACCAAAAAAACAAAAATACAACCCTAGACCGAATAGAAGGAACTCAAGGAGTCCTGGCTAATGCAAAGGGTAAAAGGGATAAAGTGTCGGAATGTGTCCTATTAGACCTGCAGGCGGATATTCAGCTGGTGGATATCAGGAGAAGAATATCCACCAACGACCAGTGGAGGATATGCACTAGGAGAAGGGTACGCCATTGATGGAGGATATCCGACCGGCGGATACCCACCCGAAGGAAGATATATCGTTGGTGAGTTTCCTCCGGAAGGAGGATACCCTTGTGGAGGGTAAGAATAGGGTCCGAGTGGAGCATAATGTTTCTTTTTGCCTCCCATGTTTGTTTTGGTATTGCTTTAAATTGGTACAAATGATGTTATAAAAAAGAAGAGTTCCTTACATTTCGTCTCTTTAGGTCAACAAAATTTCCTTTGTGTTTTCTGGAAAATGATTTACGGTCTGATTTTAGGTAAGTTATTTTCCGAACTTTTCACTTTAAAGAATAAATACTCAAAATAATTTTATTTTATAAATTTAATATTAATAAAATATTTTGATATTATTTTAATCAAAATATTAATTATTAAAATATGTAAAATATATTTATTAATATTTATAATAATATAATATTATATTTTTAATATTATAAAATAATCGATTATATAATAATAATATAAGATATTATATTTTTATTTTAATAATATATAATAAATTATTAATAAAATTTATATTATTTATTAATTTCATAGAAATAATATTATTAAAATATTAATAATGAATAATATTATTTATATATTTAATATTAATATAATAATATAATAATATTTTAATAAAAATATTTAAAATATACTAATTAATATTTTTAAAATATAATATAACACTATTACTTTAATAAATAATTAATATAATTTAATATTTTTTTCAATACAATATACCAATATTAATATTTTTATTAATAAAATTATAAAAATAATATTTTAAAAATAATAATATTAAGTTTTATGATAAATAATAATATTTATTATATTTAATATTTGTAATAAATAATTTTTTTTAAAAAATTCATCAACTAGTGAAAAAGAATTTAAACAATATTTTTCAAACATCGTAAAAACGTTCCAAAAAAATATTTTTCAATGTAATTTATTTTTCGAAAAACGAAAACAAACGGATCCTTAATTTAGCATGCTTTTCCGATCTTTCCTACGACCAACGGGGCTATTCTTGGGGTTCAGTATTTGTCATTTTATTATTACATAGAAAATATATACAATACGTAGATTTTCCAAAGTAAGAATATGACTCAACTATATGATATTATTTTATTAAATTCATCGACTATTAAAGTTATAAAATGATCATTCGACTATAGAACGTTACTTTGTTAAGTCGCTCAACTATTGAAAGTTACAAAATGATATATTGACTATTCATTATGTTCCAAATTAGTCCATTCACGTTAAAAAATTGAAGGTTGTTTAAGTTGGACATTACTAGGATATGATAGCCGTTTGAGATTCTGAGATCAAGTTTTATCATATCACAGTATACAAAATAACATTCAACCCATAATATTGTCAATCGTTTAGTGGAGAAGGGCGAGTTTGGAACAAAATAAATAGTTAGGTGACCATTTTGTAACTTTTAATAGTCGAAGGTAAATGAATTGTTGTATTCCTTGAGGTTCCAAGTTCGAGCACCAAAAATGTCATGGGTGTGAGCGTTAAATGTCAAATGGTTGAGAGTTAACTTTGAACAAATATTGTGTTGTATTTACCCAGATTAAACAAAAAAATATTCGAGACACTCAACAAAGCAACAACACTTTATAATCAGATGATCATTTTATAACTTTTAATAATCTGATGACTTAATAAAGCAATACCCCATGGTCGGGGGACCATTTGTGTATTTTACCCAATTATAATTGTTGGAGTTATATGGATTAGAATTAAATTTGTAAAATCCTAAAGGGGTTAAAAAGAAATTTGACAAAATTTAAAAGTTAACAGACTGGTCCCCAATTCCTGTCTGCCTACAAGATTCATCCCGGCAGCAGACCTGAAACTTATTGGCTTATAAGGCATTTTAATCTTCACATATAAGTCGGTAGTTTTTGTCTATGCTAATTTTTGAATATCTTGCTCCTTGATCTGTTAACACAAACTTGTCAAAAATACAATTTCCTTTTTTGGTTTAAATATGCTATGAGTCCCTATATATTTCAAACTTTCAAAATTAGTCCTTGTATTTTATTTTTGTGAAATTGAGTTGTTGTACTATTCTTTATTTGAACATTTTGATCTCTTCTCTTGTTGTTATCCAATGTTATTATTAATTGTTAACCTGAGATATATAAAAAGATAAAATAATTTATAATCCTCTAAGTTTAATAAATTATAATTACTAACCTAATGGATATTAAATATTGTAATGCAAGAGACTGAAATTTACTAATTTAATATAATATCCTCTTTTATTGTTCAAAAAGATTAATTTAACTAGATTATAAGGATTTAAAATGATTAAATTTAAAAAACGTAAACCAAATTTATAATTTATGAATAATACAAATATTAATTATTATAAAACTCAAGGGTAAGTTACATCATTCTTCACTGAACTTTACTCTCTCATTTATTTTACTCACATTAAACTTTCGAATTGCTTCCATTTTGATTACTCTAAAATATTTTATTATTATTTTCGTATGACGTGATATTTTATTTTTATTATTATTATTTAATATAAAAATAATTTAAAATATAAAATAAAAACAGAATGTGACCAAATGTCATCGTTGACCGTAGTAGATGGTTGTCGTTCGGTCCTAAATTTCATGGGTCGCTTCGCCTCGACACCTTGAACCCAAATATGACCTCCATTTTGTCGAAACTTACTTCGAAGTCCATGAATTGGAGATCGAAAGTGAGGAAGTTAAAATGTTTCAGTCGAGATTCACAGGTTTTAGAACATTTCTGGTGAACTAACCACCAAATTCGGGCTTAGGGGTCAAGGTGAATCGATTCATGAAATTTGGGATTGAACGACCACCATCTACGACAGTCTGTGATGACGTCCGACCACCTTCTATTTTTATTTTATATTTTACATTATTTTTATATTAAATAATAGTAAAAAATGTCACATTATACGAAAATAATAATAAAATAATTCTGAAGGGTCAAAACATGATTATTTTGAAATTTCAGTAGGTAAATTAAAAAAATTAAAAATACAGTGAGTAAAATAAGGGAGAGTAAAGTTCAATGAGGAATGGTGTATTTGACCCAAAATTTAATTTAACATATTTGAATTCATGGACTAAATTCATAAATTAAAGATAATACAGGGAATTATAGAAGAATTTGACCTAATTCTCAGCTATTACTATATGTTAAATAGTAAATGATAAATAAAATTGAAAATTAAAAAAAGGGTCTGTGTCCGTTCTTTCTCTCTCTCAACCTCAACGGCTGCTTCCCCTTATCCTCTTCTTTATCACAATACATCCATTACCCTTTCTTCAAAGTCTCTTCCTTTTCTCTTAAAAAATTATTTCTCTCTCTTTTGCTTCACCAGCTCTGTAAATCTTGTTCTTCAAAGTTCAAAATGTCAAGCACTTAACCTTGTAGAACGAGAGGAGAACCAGTAAGTCTCTTCATAAGAACCATGTCAATGGGTTGTTAAAGAAGAAACCAAAAATTTAATATTTTTTTTTGCTAGCAGGAAGGAAGGAGAGGATGTCTTGTTTATTGCCACAATTCAAGTGTCAGCCTGACACTTTCTCTACCCAATTCAGAACCCACCATTGTAAGTTTTTTCACACTTAAAATTTGAATGGTTTGTTGGTGTTATGAATATAGAATTTGATTGAAAAAAGTTGGAGACTTTATTGATTCAGAATTAATCTGGCTTTGCTTTTGGTAATAGTTTTGAATTTGGTGTAGTGCTGCTACTCAGGGGTGAGCAAAACTGAGATATTTTAGACTCCACTTGAAAATTTTCGAATTTGAGCTGAGTTATAAAATAGAATTTGAATAACTCGAAATTTTTAGTTATTAATGGATTGGTTTTCAAGCTAGAGTCGTGTCCCTCGACTCAATGTTCACCCCTACTGCCACTTACGTTTGCATTGTTTTTAATTAGAACTTGGACTAGTAGTGGTCGTTGCCTTTTTCTACTGGATGGAAAGCTACTGGCTTTGTTTTATCAGAATTCACAAGTAAATTGGGGTTTTCTATGTTTTTGGTGATTGTTTTAGGTAGCTTCTTCATTGTTGGATTTTGTTTCAAACTGGAATTTTTTGTCTTAATTACAACTACGAGGGGTGTGTAGTAGTTAATCTGATGAATTCACATGGTCTGGTGGCAAATGCCTTTATTTCTAAGATAATTCAGATCAGATTTGACCGGATTTGTTTTTTTCGGTATGGTAGTTACCTTTCTTTATCAGACACAAGCAAGAATTTAACGTGGCTTTGTCACTTCTGCAACAATGTAAGTTATACCAGTAGGCGGTTTGATGATGCTCTGATGCTTAGTGGATCGATATTTGTTGGATTAGGTGCTTGCCATTTGTATGTTTGTATCTTTATCAGCCCCGCATTACAACTGTTCCTTGGATTAAGCTTTTGTAATTCGTAATGTTTTCGTTTGCGTAGTTACGTGTATAATTATTGAACATAAAACGTTAGAGTTTTGGTGGCTTGTAGTGTTTCTTGTATGCCCGTTGTCCTAATGGGTAATGGTATGATTTGACGGTGTTTGTTTTCTCATGGTTTCTTGGCTGGACCTGCAGCAAAACATAAAGAATCCGTATGTTTTCGGGCTCAATGCGTTGTTTCGACCACTTCATCGGCATCAGCAGCAACAACCACTGTGCTTGATGTACAAAAGCTAAGATTACCATCTTTTGAGGCTCATTCGAATTTAGTTGTGACAGATAGGCCATGGACTACACAGGGGCAACCGGTCCACCCTCCGAGGTCAGTTTTGTTAGTTTCGAGGATATCTTGTTGAGAATTTGATTGAAAAATCATGGGGTATTTACTGTTGCACTCTGAAATAGACTTTTTCTTCGTTACTCTGGTTCGAGTAAAGTTCAAGTAACTTCATATTATATATGAACATCGTGCATTTTAATTGGAAGTATGTAGGTTTTGCTCTTAGACCTGTTTGAGATGGTGTTTTTCTTTCGGTATTTCTGTTTTTTTCGGGTGATCATTAAAAAGTGAGACAATTCGTTATTTGCAGGCGTGTTTCGGGGCAACTTTAGCAACTGAAAATATCCTTACAAGTGATGAGGCCGTAATTGCTGCTGCTGCTGCTGAAGCAGTAGCTCTTGCACGAGCAGCTGCTAAGGTTGCTATGGATGCTGCTGTTATGATTAAAAATTCTGCAAAAACAGAAATGAATCTTCGGGTTCATCTGCAACCGACACGTTGACATCCAAGTGGGGTCTGTTTACCGAAGCAGAGAGGGCCGGCATTGTTGGAGATACTCCCTCAGGCGAACGTGAGCTGGAAGAAGAAGATTCGGAGCAAATTCCACAAAAGAATCTGATGAGCTAGAGCCCACAAGTGAAGAACTTGAACTTCTTGAGGAACAATTATCCGGTAGTATAGCAGTGAGGTCGACGCGCCAAACTGAACGGAAAGCTAAAGAACAAGCCAAAGAAGGGTTCTGTCAACATGGTTTTCCGTGAAGTCCGATTCTACCAACAGAAGACGGCGTGGTGCTTTACAAGATGTAGACTACTCTGATCCATTGCGTTACTTGAGAGGGACTACTAGTACTTCCCGCTTCTCACTGCTAACGAAGAAATAAGTTGTCGAAGGAATACAGGTATGATGAATTGACTGGCATATAGGTAACTAGGACTCCTAGGGAGACAGCTCCGAATGTGTTTTTTTTAAATATATCCGAGATGATGCCATGAATGCTGTAAGATTTTCTTAAGATAAGCTTGTCTTCTTTGTTTTGTACATAAATTTGCCTTCTTATTGATGATTTCAGGACTTGCTGAAACTGGAAAGTCTCCAGGAGGAGCTTGCTGACCGATGTGGACAGCAACCACCTTAACACAGTGGGCTGGTGCTGCTGGAGTTGATCGGAGGACCCTGAGGCAGCGCTTAAATTACGGCACACTTTGCAAGGACAAAATGATTAAAAGCAACATAAGGCTCGTTATTTCGATTGCGAAAAATTATCAGGGAGCCGGAATGAATCTCCAAGATCTCGTCCAGGTATGTGCTCGTGATCTCTTGCACGCAGTGGATAAGAAAATAAAGAGAGAAAGAGCGAAATAGCGGTTTAGTTTGTGCTTTAAGTGTCTAAATCTTGCATGGTTCACTCACAGGAAGGATGCCGAGGCCTTATAAGAGGTACTGAGAAGTTCGATGCTTCTAAAGGCTTCAAGTTCTCAACTTATGCTCACTGGTGGATTAAGCAAGCTGTACGGAAGTCTCTCTCGGATCAGTCGAGAACAATTCGCTTGCCGGTAAGTTCCAGACTGTTCTGATCCTAAATTCGCCCTTTGCAAGTGTCTACGATAAATACCGTACTACCGATTACCGTCTTATGATCTACAGTTTCACATGGTTGAGGCAACATATAGAGTGAAGGAAGCACGAAAGCAGCTGTACAGTGAAAACGGAAGACAGCCCGACAATGAAGAAATTGCACAGGCAACAGGGCTGTCCATGAAGAGGCTCACTGCTGTTCTCCTCACGCCAAAGGCTCCGAGATCTCTCGATCAGAAGATCGGGATTAACCAAAATCTTAAACCATCGTCCGTCCTATGCCATATGCACCAATTACTATTTCCTTTTTCCGTTTTCAACCCGTCATCGTTATTGCATTCCGGTTTAGTTCCGACATCTGATGGGGCAACGTTATTTCTTGTCCAGGAAGTAATTGCAGACCCCGAAGCAGATTCGGCAGAAGACATCTTGCTGAAGGAATTCATGAAGAAGGACCTGGAGAAGGTGTTGGACAGTTTGAGTGCGAGGGAGAGGCAGGTGATCCGGTGGAGGTTTGGAATGGAAGGCGGCAGGATGAAAACGTTGCAAGAAATCGGGGAGTCGATGGGCGTAAGCAGGGAAAGGATCCGGCAAATCGAGTTATGCGCCTTTCGGAAGTTGAAGAACAAAAGGAGAACAAAACATCTGCAGCAGTATTTGCTTTCATATGCCTCATAGTTGTCTACAACGTTACTACATCTTCTTTCCATTACCAAAATGTTTACTTACAATTTTTTTCAATGAAACATTTTACAACTGAAGTTCATTTGATTAAATTACAAGTTTATGTTAAATTATAAGCAGGGATTCAAATCGCGGTCACATTTTCGGAGGGCACCGCTACCGCTGCATCGCGGGCATAGCAGTTGCTATTGCGGTGATTGCGGGTGTCGCGGTCAAATAATAGCGTTTTGTTAACATTGGAAAATACAAAGGTCGGCCAAGGGTGCGAATGCTCATATAGCTGATTTGCAAAGGTCGGCTACTGATAAACGAGGAACGAGTTAGACGACACCTAACGAACAAAGCGGGATGCTTGGCCCGCCGTGTAACATTGGAATCAACTTCCCACGTATTTCGAGAGTGCCCACCTGCAATAGCAACATGGAAAGCAATCGTGAAGCCAAACCTATTACACCAGTTTCTTAACATGGAGGGAAGACTACCAGTTTTGTTATTGTTTAAATAATAAAACCAATAAAAAATTACCGGTAATATTATTATTTTTACCTAAAATATTATTTTTTAAAAAATATTTTCGATCATTTTTAGCATCTAATAATATTTTCGGTCATTTTTTAGCGTCTAATAATATTTCCGGTCATTTTTTCAAAAATCTAGTTAAAATGCCCAATAATAACAAATCGGTTATTTTTTAGCGCCTAATAAGGTTTCTGATCATTTTTTATCGATTTTATTATTTAAACAATAACAAAACCGATAGTGTTTTATTTTAGCTATATATTAAGGTCACAGGTTGGATAATAAGCAACCTTGTTGCTTCCCTGTAGAGAACGAAGAATGGGAGTAATTTTTGTGACATATATATTTTTTTTTTATTAATATATTATAAAAATAAAAAAATAAATTTGAAAGTTAGAGTGATTAAATTAGGAGTAATTTGAAAGTTAAGTAATTAAATTAAAAAAATTAAACTTTAGTGATCAAAATAGGAGTGATAAGATAATTGAGTAATGAATGATGCAATTTACACATGAAAAAGGTGCCACGTGCGAATCATCCATTGAGTTTTTAACGATGATATATTAAAATGAAACAAAAACTAAACGTTAAGCATGATTTTGAAAAAAAATAAATGTTTTAATACTAAAATGAACCAAAACTGATAATTTAAATATTAAACATCTAATTTACCTAAATAAGGATCTAACTACAAAAATATAAAGAGAAAAAATATTATAGTAATTATTCATATATTTTTAAGATAAAATTAACAAACAGTTAACTTTTTTATCCTATTCGAAATTAAATACATGTGATTTTATTAAGGTTTAATACAAAAATAAAGGTTTAAACTATCCATCATTTTACGAATAAATGTCTAAATTATTTTTTATTTATCTAGTGGTCTAATACTACAAACGTTATTACTTTAGGTGTCTCGATTTTAACGATCGGTAAAAAATCCGTTAAGTGACACATGTCACAGTATGATAATTTTAATATTTTATTTTTAAAAAGAAAATTAAAAATATTTTATTTTTAAAAAAGCCTTAATTTTTTAAAAAATATTTTAAAAAAACTAAACTCTTTAAATCTTTTATTCTAGTCCCTTTACTCCAATTCTCGATCATCTTCAAACCACCTATCCGTCGACGACCAGCCACCCATACACCGCTGACCACCCACTGGCCAATCATAACTCTTGCTATCATCTTAAAACCCTAATCCCTGAATTTTAATCCCTAATCTTTAAAATATCAAATATTAAATCCCTTAAATTCATTTGATCGATTGTGGTATTCGACCGTTTAACCGACTGACTATTCGTAAAAAAAAATAATATAGTTTGGATATTTATTTTGGTATTAAACATTTTATAAATAAAGTATGAAATGATAAGCTGATCAAATTAAAAAAATAATTATATAAAATGTAAAATTTAGTTTATCGAATAACAAAAAACTGGCAAAATCCAAAGTGCCACGTTTCAGAAGCTGCGTGCCTCAACCAAAGTGGTATCCATCTTATTTTGCGAAGTCTTGGCAAGTCCTTGACGCAAATCTTAGACAGCTTGTCTTTCCCCAAATGGCGTCGCAATCTGATCATAAGCCACCATTATCGATGGCAAAGCAATCGCTCAACCATCAGATCTGAAATTGCCGACGAAATCCGTCAACTCTCCGGGAAATACGGCAAGGTAAGGCTTACAACCTCCCTTATTTCCCTTTTCCACCTTATTTATAGCTAAACTGGAAAAAAGTTTAATACGATTCAAATTAGGTGCCAGGCCTGGCCGTGGTAATCGTTGGGAATAGGAAAGATTCTCAAAGCTATGTGACAATGAATAGAAAGCCTGTGCTGAAGTTGGATTAAATCTTTCGATGTGAATCTCCCCGAGGAAATACCCAATCCGAGTTAATCAGCAAAGTTCACGAGCTAAATGCAAATCCGGATGTACACGGTTCGTTAATGTTTCTAGTTTTACAGTATTCGATTTTATAAAACTAATAGATTAGTTGTTGATTGGTGGGGAATTTAAAACCTTAGCTTTATTGTAATTTGTAGTTCGATTGCTTATATGGAGGTTTACTTTCTGTATTTGTTTTTAATTATGTACTTCTTTTTTTTGTTGAATTAATAGGTATATTGGTTCAGCTTCCCTTACCAAAGCATATAAATGAAGAGAGAGTTTTGGGTGAAATCAGCCTTGAGAAGGATGTAGATGGTTTTCACCCTTTGAATATCGGCAAACTTGCGATGAAAGGCCGAGAACCCCTTTTTCAGCCTTGTACACCCAAGGTAATCTTTCGGCGTTTTCGAATGTTGTGATGATGTTGTACAATTGTTCTTTTGCTATGTTGTATTTTTTATAATTTGCCCTCTTTCCTGCAGGGGTGCCTTGAGCTGCTATCTCGGAGTGGTGTAAGCGTAAAGGGAAAAAATGCTGTTGTTGTGGGTCGAAGTAACATTGTTGGATTGCCTGTTTCTTTGTTGCTGCTCAAGGCTGATGCTACGATTAGCATTGTTCATTCGCGTACCCCTGATCCCGAACGGCTTGTTCGTGAAGCTGACATTGTTATTGCTGCAGCAGGACAAGCTAGGATGGTAACCAAATATTTTTATTTTAGTTATACAAACATTTTAAAGCCTTCTGTTCTAGACTAGCATGGTCAATAATTCATCTTTGCTTTGCTTCTCCCTTTGGATTTCGAGATTCAGATTTAGTTTATATGTAATTTTGAGGAGAATGGTTGTGTTGGTCCTTTTAGATTATGACATGATTGTTAAACACAAGAAAACACTTAACTTGAAGTACTGCAAGACATCAAATATCCATGATAAAAGCTTCTCTAACACTATGAATTAATGGGAGCCTTAATCGTTTGCTTTGCTGTGAATCAAACCATTGTTTACTATGGTTGTTCTGTAATGATTTGTCCATCTCAAGTATTCTGATTTACTTCCAGATCAAAGGCAGTTGGATCAAACCCGGTGCTGCAGTTATCGATGTCGGAACCAATGCCGTCGATGACCCAACGAAGAAGTCCGGGTACAGGTTAGTGGGAGACGTGGATTTCGAAGAAGCGTCGAAGGTTGCTGGATGGATAACACCTGTTCCCGGTGGCGTCGGCCCAATGACGGTCGCAATGTTGCTCCGGAATACTTTAGATGGTGCGAAGCGTGTGATCGAGAAATGAGGTATCTCATTTCGTCAACTGTTTACTTCATAATAAAACTTGCTTAAGTTTAACCTCTGGGTTGCATCTCTGGCTTCAAATGGTGAAAAAGGAAAGAACTTTTGTTTTGAAGTAGAAGAAATCAATTTCAAGAGCTTCAAGGGGCTGCTTTATGGTTTGGGATTTATCAGGTACCTGCTTAAATACGTTCGCCTATGCCGCCTGTTTAAATACTTCATAATAAATGCTTAAGTTTAACCTTGTTCTCTTCTCTTTTGATGTGCTTAAATACTGTCGTCCAATATTTGCTTAAATAAATTAAAGAGCCAGAAGAGGAAAAATAAAATATAGTTTTTTTTAAAAAAAGAGAAAGAAGCAAAGGAATAAATAAACTAGGAGAAATTATTAGGTGAACCTTTTTCACCACATTAGCAATGGTCCCTAACCAATAATATTATATCAAATAAGAATCAATTTGTATGTAATCAATATGTTGTCAACAAACCATTCCAGCCCAATATCCTCTTCCTTTCTTCCAAAAAGAGAAGAAAAAAGACATCCTTTTCCTCCATTATTATTCTTCTTTGTGCTCATTTATCTTCAACAGTAAAATAATTTTCCATTCATCTTTAGACATCCCAGTATTTTTACTTATCTATAGTATCATTCTTAATTGTTTATAATTTCCTACATTTTTACACAATCCCATGAATCCATGCCCAAGACATTTAAATAAAAACTGTATAAAATCATGCACCCAACTCTCTCACATACATATTGTCGAGTCATTCAAAACCAAGCCGGAAAAATTAACATTATCATATCAATATGTATGCGAGGGGTTGTGCTCATGATTTTCTATAGTTTTGATTTAAATATTTTGGGTGTGAATTCATGGGACTGTTTTTCAAACTTATCGGAATGATGTGTAAAGACGAATGAAAAATTATTTTACTATTAAAGAGAAATGAACACAGAGAAAAACAAAAATGAAGGAAAAGGATTTTTTTTTTCTTTTGGAAGAAATGAGAAAGAGTATGTTGAGTTGGAATGATGTGGGATGGGCATGGGTCGGGTAGGCCGACTCAAAAATTTTACATCCTTCACACAACTGGACTCGACTTGAAAAATTTATACCCTCCACCTGACCCGAACCCGATTTAATATTTTGAGATAAAATCTGAATCCGATCCTACCCGACCCGAAATAATAATAAAAATATTATTTTTATTCAATAAAAATAATGATTTAATTGAAAAAAATAATATATAGATGAGTAATATTGTAATTATTCTAAAATATATAAGATAAATTATATTTTTTTAGGGTTGAGTATTTTTCACTCTAAAACCGAATCTGTCTCGATCCAAACACCATTTTTAAAAAATCTAACCCGAACTAAAATTTTAAAAAAAAACCCGATCCAATCAGATCGAGTCGGGTCGAACCCCTCGGGTTCGGGTCTCATGCTCATCCTTAATGATGGTGTTGTGAAAGAGGATGAAGAAACTTATTTGGAAAATAAAATTTGTGTGTATAAATAACATGGAAAAAATAATTGATGATTAATTTTTTAATTGATCGGTACCATTGATGATGTGATAAAAATGGTTCACAAAATAACTCATCCCCTATTCATTTATATACAAATTTATTATTATTTAAATAGTTTCACTCCTCCACGTGATTCATGGTTTTAGTTTTATGCTAACAGAGGAAGATAAAATAACGATATCGGAAACATAGTAACCGAAGAAACTAACGAAGAAATTAGCTCTCACGGCTGCCATTGAAAAAGAATGCGGCGGCCGTGATTACCACAAGAAAGTCAACTCCATCTGCGTCGACATCTTCTTGTTTGAATATTAAGTAAGAAGACTCATGTTTGAAGCTGGAAATGTGGGCATTTTATAGGATTCTTGTTCAGAAATTATGAGAAGGCAATGACAAATATCCATCTACTTGGACATCTTTTCGTTTGAATATTTGGTGATGAAGATTTATTAAGTAAATTTAATTATTGAATGTAGACTTGGTCGCTTTAAAGTCGATATTGAGATGTACTTACCGAGTATCCAAGAAAGGTAAGAGATTTTGCAGCTATATTTGTCATCTATAATACGAAATCCCTATTTATCCCCCAATGTTAAACTTGATGAATTAGGTATTGAATTATTTGTTTTTATTAAACCGCAAAAGAATTAAGTTATTAATTTGTTTCTTGGATGTCTCTTTTGATAGTTTGATTTTTTATTTATTATTGGTCTTTTATTAACAAGATTACCTTTCATGTTGTCTTGTTTTGTATTTTTAACGTACGATTTGTACGATTTGTCAAAAAATGAGGAAAACTGATGGATATTTTAGAGCTAATTTAAAAGCTTTAACAAGGAATGTGCTATCTCAAACATTAATTTGCAATTCTGAAAACTTAAAAGTTACAACGAAAGTTTTTTAATTTGCACCGACAGACACAAAACCTAATCAGTTGAAGTTGATGAGGTAATATCAATTCATTTGATAATTTTTAATATCAAAATAATAATTTGCTATATGTATATGTATAATAAATTTGTCATGTGAATATTTACGAAGAATGAGATGATAAACTTACTTTAGCATAAGGAGTCTTATCAAACTCTAAAGCAATTGGTTGAAGTATTTCAACGCAGCAACCGTCGCTCAATTATCATTCTTTTAAAAGGCTCATAAGTAATAAAACTATTACTAATTCTTTAATTTTCTTTTAATATGCATTTTTTTATTTTTTTCTAATTTGGTTAATATCAAAATAAAATTTGATAATAATTAAGTGGTCACCAATATAATTTACTCTTAATTTTATTATTATTGCTGTAATTATTATTGTCATTATTGTAATTTTGATTAATATTATTTTTTTTGAAATGATAATGAATTATGTTAGAAGAATATTTTTGTATGAACTTCCTAGACTTGGGAAGATCACTCTTTCTAATATAATCTCTTAATCTTATTTTTTTAAAATTAATCTCTTAATCTTAGCAATAAAAGGATAATATTTATAAACAGTCATTTTGTATTACAGATTAACCAAGGTAAACAAATATTTAATAATGTGTATATAATTAGCATATTATTAAATTTAAAAAAAGAAGTGAAATAAAAGTTAAAAAATAACTCATATATATACTATATAAAGCAAGATACAAAAGCCTATAATATTGACATGTGATTAGCTTCTTTGTTAGACATTTAGTCTTTTTTAGGGTAAATTATATCATTGACTATCTAATTATTTAATCCTTTTATTTTTACTATCGATCTTTTAATTTTGTCAATCTGACCACTAAACTGTTTAATTGTATTCAATCAATCCACTAACCATTAATTTTTAACGAAAGTGTTGACGTGACAGTTAATAAAACTGATATAATTATATATTTGATCATCACTATTTATATATTCTATTCATTTGATCATAATTTTAATTTTTTCTGAATGAGAAAAAAGGTGAATCGTTAAAAGTTTTATTTATCCTTTGGAAATGGGGTCGTAGATATCCCTATGAAAAATGTAAGTAAAGATGATGGAAAATAATTGAAGATAAGAACCGCACCATCCGGTAGAGTGTCCATTTTCGCAATATAATCAGCCGTTGAATTTGCTTCACGGTAAATCTGCACGAAATCAACTGACCAAGACCTGTGACAAAGTGTCGCTATTAACGAAACTAAAGCAAGTGGGCTATCAATTGATGGAGGAGACAGGAGAGCATGAGCGTCGCTGCTGCCTGTCTGAATAACAACACGTTCTGCATCTTGTTGCCAAGCTATTCGGAATACCCCATAGCTCAGCTTCAAGAACAGAAACACGACCAACGTATTTACGGAAAGCCACCAATCAAACACCTGCAGAGTTTCGAATCAGACCACCACATGAGCTAGTTTTGGTTACATGGGAGATGGCACCATCAGTATTCAAGCAAAGACTTTTCTCATCCGTAGGAGACCACATCACCGGTTTGGGAATTCGATTAGCAATGGCATTCTTGGGGCCTTGCGCATCGATATAAGCTCGACTCCATGAAACCGCTATATGGAGAATTGCGCTTGGATCTATAGAGACATGCTGGAAAATCCGATTATGTCTATTTTTCCAAAGCTGCCAAACTATCGAGGTAAACAAGAAATTCCATGGGCTATTGATCTCCACACAAAAGGAGTGAGCATTCAAGTCAATCAAAAGCCAAGATTCAAGAGGGAAGGTGAAGAAGGAAACCGAACCATATCGTGCAACAAGAGTGCTCCAGAGTTGACGCGCAACAGGGAAATCCTGGAGAATATGCAGAAGAGACTCACACGCATAGTGGCAAGGAGAGCAAGATGGATCTGCACCTAGGTGTCTAGCACATCGAACCTAGTTTGTCAGCAACTTGTCTTGGAGCGCTAACCAAAGAAAACCACGCAGACGTTCGGGGACAGCCTGTTTCGAAATTAATTTCCATCGAGGGTCACTATTATTCCGGTTTTACTTGTCGATAGAGGCCTAGGCGCTCTTGACCGAAAACCGAAGGTAAGAGTCTGCCATCCAGTAAATACGATTTGGTCCTGCGTCAGTGAGAGGAGGCTGGATGCCTTGGATGTAAGGGAAGGCAACAGGATTCAACAGTGCATGTATCGAGTGCCAATTCCAAGTGCCATCTTGGTTGGCCACGTCACAGACTTTTATCTCATCATCAATTGGAAGTAGGGGAGAAGCATAGGCCGATAAAAAATACCAAGATTGGGAACCTAGAGATCGTGCCAGAACTTGACAGTTGCATCATTACCCAGCGACCAAGCAATGTGGCGATGGAAAATGGGCCATAAAGTAGCAATCGAACGCCAAAACGAGGAGCACCCATGCCGAGCTATTGAAACTAGACAAAGGGAATTTATTTTGTACTTCTCACGGAGTAGAGTAATCCATAGGGAATTATGGACACATTTTGCGAATGCCAAGGCCTCCATGTGACACCATCTTATTCAAGGTTTTTATAATTAAAATTTATTTAATTTAATTGTTTTTCTTCCACTCAGATGGTGACACCATCTTGTTGAATACAAAACTTATAACAAATAAAAAGAAACAATAAAGAGGGGCAAGGAAATCGAACCTGCTTTAAAGGATTAAGAGAGAGTACACACATTTCCAACTGAGCTAACCCCAGCTTTTAATGTATAGTTTACACAATTGTATATATATCTTATATTATAGTTCATGCCAAAAAAATGGAAAGGAAAATAGACATGAAGAGATTCGAACCTAAATAAAAAAACTAGGGAACTCTAAACCACTAAAATAAATCCTATATTTATATAATGGTTAGATAGGTTTTATATATTTTTTAAATACTCATTTATATAAAATTTTAAAAAATAAATTTAATATATATATTTAAACTATATTTAATATTTCTTTTTTATTCAAGTTTTAATTTAAATATTATTTATATAATTTAATTAAAAAATTGATTAAAAAATAAAATGTATAGAAAATATAAATGATTCAATTTATTTTTGAATGCAAAAAATCAATTATATTTTCTAAACATTTTATTTTTATTGTATAAATTAAAAACAATTAATTTAAAATTATATATAATTATTAAATTAAAAATGTGAATAAAAATATTAGATTTAGTTTCAAAATATATAAATCTTAAATTCAAATTTTCTTTTAATTTTGTATAAATTAGTATTTAAAAAATATATATAAAATCTATTCAACTATTATATAAATGTAAGATTACTTTAGTAGTTTAGTATTCCTAAGCTAAGGTTCAAATCTCTTCATGTCCATTTAATCTTCTAATCAAATTGTGGTACGTGCCACACTTTGATTAGAAGATTAAATTTATTGAATTAAATCAAAATTAGGACCAAATGGATACAATATACAAATATTAATGACTATATATATAATTATACTGGTTTTATTAACTGCAACGTCAACACTTCCAACCATATGGTGACACATGTCCATGTAAGTGGAAGAAAAATAATTAAATTAAATAAATATAAAATATAAAAAAACCCTTCAATAAGATGGTGGTACATGTCACACTTTGATTAGAATATTTAATTTATTGAATTAAATTAAAATTAAGACCAAATGAATACAATATACAAATATTAAGGATTAAGTATATAATTATACCTATTTTATTAATTGCAATGCCAACTCTTCCAACCGTATGGTGACACGTGTCCATTTGAGTGGAAGAAAAGACACCTATAAATCGTAAATCAGACTCGAGCGACGTGAAAAACTATCCACGAATATTAATCAAGTATTAAAATCCAAGCCGATGATTCAAAATAAGAAAGATCACAAGAAATCATATAAACGTCGATAAAATATTTAAATTTAAAATGCAACATTTCCTTGGTGTAAAAGAGATTCTCATTTTCCAAGACTTAACCTAATCAAAATAGGGCCTTTGATTTCCTTGGTATTGCTTTACTAATTTTTTCCAGTCATTTATAAATAATAAATTTAAAAATGAAGTAAATAAATAACATTTTTTATTTCCTTATATATTTTTATTTTTTTATAATATTATTTGAAAACTAGAGGAAAAGAGTGTTGCTTGTCCATATCATTGCTGAGTGCTGACTAAAAGAACAAAAACTCTTCTTTTTCCTGACCAAAAATCCCCCCAAAAGGCCAAAACCCGAAGCCGCGAATTTCTAAATCTTCTTCCATTTATGCTTTAACATAAGGTTCAATTCCAACTGGGGTTTTGATAAATTTTGAAGCTTTTAGGGTTTGTTTGAGGGTTTCTGTTAATTTTGGAAGATCGAGATTGTTTGTTTCGAGAGATGGGAAGTAGAAAAGAAGAAGAAAGAAACGAGAAGATCATAAGAGGTCTTATGAAACTACCCCCTAATCGTCGTTGCATCAACTGTAACAGCTTGGTAAATTTTTTTCAAACTTAAGTCTTTTTCCTTCTTTTTTGAGAAAAAAGCTGTTGGCTTATGGATATTTGTAGTTCTGTTGTTGTTAGAGAGGCTGTAAGAACATGGTAAAATGGAAAGAAATGGTTTCTGTAATTGGGTTTCATTCTCTTGACTGTTATGTTGTAATTAGTTCGACTTCTGCTTTGACAGTCAAGGTCTATTTGTAGGCTGGGACAGTGAGAAGAAGATAGGATTGAGGTTTAAAATGGTTTTTGGAAATTGGGTTTTCTTTCTTGAATGCAATGCATCTATTTATGGTGATTTTGAAGATGGTAAATCAGATGCTTTGAAAAGAGGGTTGAGATTTGCTTTGTTGTTTCTTTTTATTATCTACTGAAGCTAATAGATTTATGAGAAATTTTGCAGGGCCCTCAGTATGTTTGCACAAATTTCTGGACTTTCGTTTGCATGACTTGCAGTGGGATTCAGTGAGTGTTTTTGTTTTAGTTATTTGAAGTATGTAACTTCATTAATGCGATGTTACTTAAACTTGGTTGTGACTATCCGATACGTATATGTATACTGCTTTTCCATGTATTTGGAAGATCTTTCGTGCCATATCATATCTCCATACCCACGTGTCGGATATGAGTGTTGGACATGGATACTCAAAGAAATAAAGTGTAGGTGCAACATAGGATTCGTGCATTATGATTTTTGAAAGTTAAAGTTCTTGCAACTTCAGTTATTGCTCATGTGATGATTTTTAAGTTTCCTTAACTGAAAGGAGTTAATGTTCTTTTCCAATTTTTTCCATGAATGTTTATTCGTATTTACTTTGCATGATTATGATGGAGTGAGACTACATCACAGGATCGAGCTTTCCAAATCTACCCTTTTTTTTTTTCTTATTCTGGTGTTCATTTGTTCAATTAATTTTGTTTTGCAGTCGTGAGTTTACTCATCGTGTGAAGTCTGTATCAATGTCAAAGTTCACTTCACAGGAAGTTGAAGCTCTTCAGAGTGGTGGTAATCAGTTTGAAAACGTGTTACTTTTTGTGATCTATGGCAAGATTGCGACGCTAATTAATGCTTAAGTTCTTTGTTTTATTCTTTTAGCGTGCACGAGATATTTATCTCAAGGGTTGGGATCTGCAGAGGCAAAGATTGCCGGAGAGCAGGTGCAGAATATTTTTTTTTTACCTGAAAGTATTAGGCATGTTCTTGATAGATATAGGGTTTTCTAATAACTCCTCATTGCAGCAATGCTGATAAAATCCGAGAGTTTATAAAGAATGTATATGTGGATAGAAAATACGCCGGAGGAAAAATGCATGACAAGCCGCCAAGAGACATGCAGGTTAATTTCTTCATATTTTATATACACAGCTGTTCAAACTTTCAATTCTTTGAATTCAAAACTTTTGCTGAACCTTAATGTTGCTTGAATCTTTCCCTAAAACCATGCTTTCTAATTAGAAAGTGAAACAGATACGGCTGTGGATCACGTCGCAAATGACTTTAGCTTTAGCTTTTCTATATTAAAAAAACTTTTCTGGAAATGGAATTACACTTTTCATTAATAGTCACCGCCCACCTATTGATGTTAACATTTCTACATGTTTGTCTCTCAGTTTTATTTGAATACATTTCTCTAGATCCTATAGCAGTGGTTTAAATGTGTGATTCTTAAATGAATTTGACAGAGTCATAGAAATCTCAAAGATGAAATGAGACGTGCCAGTTCTTATCATTCTTATTCTCAAAGTCCACCATATGACTACCAATATGAAGATCGGCGTTATGGAAAACAAGTTGCTGCTGCACTTTCTAGGAAGCCTGGTTCAGATGGAGGGCACTATGTGGGGAAAGTTTCTAGTTTCGTCTACAGTCCTGGTCGCTTAAGTGATCAAATGTTTGAGGATAGGTTTGCAAATGAGGGATCTGCTCCTAGGGTTTCAGACTTCTCTGTATCTAGTGGAGGTGATCCATTCACATCTGGTACAAGGTCACCAAATTTCAGGAAGGATGTTGAATTTGCAAGCCTAACTTTTCAATCTCAAAGAGATGTTCCAAGTGAAGATACACATCATCAAATGATCAATCCGTCTCTGCACCCGAGTTCCCAAAAAGATGCTGGAGGGATTCTGCTGCCACAGGTCATATCTCACACTTATAATTAGTGAGAATTAGTTTCTTTTTAATTCCCTTCCTACATCTGAAAAAGTGATACATCCGAAGCATCGTTATTGAAATGTTATGTTTGCACTCTGGTGGGGAAGTTCCATATGGGATTATAAACATCAAGAAAAGAGCTCACCCTTCATGATAAAACTGTGTAGCTCTTAACATGTATGGGGCCTGCTTTTTTTAATTCTAAATTCAGACATGACGCATGCATAGTTTATTTTCTATTGCTACCTATATGCACGCTGCATACACAATGACCTATAAATAAGTTATCATTTGAGAGATACTAAGCGTTTCTTGAAAGTAGTAATGTTATTTTTGCCGACTTCTGGAATATGAATCTACCCTAGGTTTAATGTGTCATTATCAAAAGCATGTTAATACAGGTCGGCATGACCATGATGTTACTAAATGCGTGGAACACGAGTGTTTTCTAGCAAATATAGTTTCCGTTGCTTTGCTGTAGTAATACATGCTTTTATCATGTGTAATCTTGCAACTACTTTTGTATGTTTAATCATCTCATGAAAACATTTACCATCAGTCTATCACGCAGTCATCTGTTCCCGTGAATTATGGTGGCCTTGATCTCTTTAATACACCCGAGGCTTCTGCTTCTCCTCCAACAGATTTGTTTCAGTTACCTGCAACATCGTCAGTATCTTCCAAAGATTTATTACAACCTGCAGCAGTATCTTCAAAGCCACCTGGAATTCTTATCAACCTCCTCCATCTACTCCATCTCTAGACTTATTTGCTGGGATTACTGAGCAGCAACCAGCTACAACTTTTGACGGAAAATCGCCCGAGTTTCCTGTACCTAAAAATGAAGGATGGGCAACTTTTGATACTCAGCCTGCAGCAGCTGATCCAGTAACCAAAATTTTTTACCTGCTGCAATGCTCGGTGATGACTATTTGTCAGTGAAGTTTGAACAACCATCACCCCTAAACACAACCGTGCAGTGGCCACTTCTTGAAATTCTAGTGCTTTTGGTAATACTTCAACAATTTCTAGTCAATGGCAAAAGGGGCATGATGGTCAAGCCTCCACTTTTGCAACTGGCTCTCGGGTAAGCCATTTCACATTGTAACGATGCTCTGCATGAGCCCATTGCAGTTTGAAATATAAACTATCATCTCCTGTCGAATGTATAGTCAATTGACCCGCTGTCTTTGAACAGTCATGGAATGCTTTTAATGATTTTGCCGAATCACTTCCTGTTGAACCACAAGTAGTAACATACAATCATTTGGCAACTGGCGATGAACATTCGGGCTTGGCAGTTTCAGAGGTTTGCTACTTTTATTTCCAATGATGCCAAAAATTTGCTTTTCCTCGACTTATGTTTAAAAGGTCTGTTCCTGCAGAACTATGATAATGATGGCATCCAAACAGCTGACTCCCATGCTGGTTTTGCTGCTGCTACTCTTCCACCAGAGAATGGCACCGCACCATTATGCTCCATCCTTGAATCCACTTTTGGTTTGTTATTTTAACTTGCCGGTTCTTTTGTTCTCAGCGCTAATTTAATCTGTTTCGAGTTTTGAACTTTGCAGGGAGAAAAACAGTCGCATGCTGCTGATCATAAATCAACCAACCCATTTGATCTTCCTCGTGATTCTGAATCGGAACAAAATGATATGGTATATTTTGCATTTCTTTCCTGACTACATATTATGCATGTTGATTATTCAATATTTTTATACTTCGTCGTTTCTATAAAATTGGTTAATGCTTTACGGCGTACTGCAGTTCTTTGATATGAGTTCGTTAAAAACCACCCTTCCTAGTGCTCAGTCGCCTTCCGCCTTTCTTGGCGGTGTATCACAACCGTGGCTACCTCAGAATCCAGCGACACCGTATATTCCAGCAACACCACAAGGTATTTCATGTTGTCTACTTGGATAAGGAGCCATAATCATTAAGTTCATGCTTGGATGATCTCTAAGGCTATATTACTTTGTTTTTTATTTCTTTGGTTTATTTCTGCAGGTGGCTTTGTCTACATGTCTAGTCAATCACCAAATTCGCAATTGTCGTAAGTTATTTATTACGCTATCGTCTATTTCATCATCGTCAATAGGATTTTCAAAATAGCAAACAAATAAACAAATAGATAACCGTGCATGGTGCATGATTATATCATATGCTTTCACAAGTAAAGATTCATTTTCTATGTAAACAGGAATGTCCCCTCCCAAGGGCCTGTTGCTTCCATCGGAGGGAACCCTTTTGCGTAGAATCGATCGCCAACAATAGCTTTTTAGTCCCTTTTTCAGTCTAGTAGTCAATCTCTGAGTAAATGCACTAGAACTAACTATGCTGTTTAGTCATTCTATTTTTTCCCCATCTTTGCAAAAAATAATACCGTTGTCGAGGCCGAAAATTCCTTTTACCATCGCGTCTTTAAGGCCTCTTGTCTGTGAAAGTGACTCGTCGGTCGGTCGGAAGCAGTGGGAGATAGGCTCATGGTGCTTAGGGTGGTAAAGACATGAATGGTATTGTAATTTGTTTGCGGTTTACTATTTGGATTGTTTTGCTTGCAAATTTGGAGACATCTTCAGTGAATCTGGTTATTAGTATTATTGTAATAGAATTATTAAAAATTAAAAAATAAGAAAAAAAACAAAGATAAGACATAGTAAAATAATATAATCATAGTAAAAAAACAAGGGGCTGACCCCAAATTTTTTTGTTTAATTGAAATTTAGGTCCTTGTAATTCAAATGTTATTCGAAGTAAGTCTTATCTCTTCTTGAAAAAATGATTTAAATACTAATTAACCCCCAAAACTCTTTCACTCTTCTAACTTTTATTTATTTATTTATTTTTATTTTGGTTACCCTCTAGTTTTAAGGTTTCGCCTTAATTAATTTGGATCGATCCGGGTCGTATACCTGGTTTTGATGGGTGAGTCTCCCAATGGAGATTTTTTTCATACACAGACTTGAACCTGAGATATTGATTAAGCGATATCAAACTGCTTACCACTTGAACTAATCCTGTTGTTCCTACTTTTAAATTTCGTCTCTAAATATACAGAAAAATAAAATTCATTATAAAGTTTCAGTACACCAATTATAGACTTCATATAATTTAGTACATATAATTATTTAGATAGTATACTCTTGTCACCTAGAAAGAGAGGTTGATATATAGTCAAATAAAGGAGCAAAAGCATTGACACATACCACCACAAACCTTTCCTTTTAAGACATTTCAACAAAAGCTGCGGTTTGATGTTTTTGGGCGACACAAAAAGGGACAACCTCAACTAATCTTCACAAACATTTGATCTTTGCCAACTCCCCCCATTATTCTTGTCTTTGGCTACTTGTTATTACAAGTTGGGTTAGTTAAAATTTCTTCATCTTGAATAGGGATAGACACTCAACCCGAACCCGACGATATTCGACCCGACTCGATCGAGTCGGATTTTTTTTTTAAATCCGGTTTCGAGTCGGGTCGGGTTTTTAAGTGTGATATTCGAGTCGGGTTAGATTCGGGTTTAGGGTGAAAAATATCCGACCCGACCCGAAAAATATATAATTTTACCTTATATATTTAGGAATAATTACAATAATACCCCTATATATATATATATTTTTTTTTCAATTAAGTTACTGTTTTTATTGAATAAAAATATTTTTTATTATTTCAGATCGGGTTTCTAAGTCATATATTCGGGTCGGGTCGGGTGAAATCTTATTTTGGTTGGATCGGGTCGGGTCTCGGGTGGAGGCTCTCTTGTTTTCGGGTCGGGTCGGGTGGATCAAAAACCCGACCAAACCCGACTCATGCCCATCCCTAATCTTGAATGTTGGATCATGTTCATTTTCTTTCGTTTGCTGTGGTGTTAGGGCAAGGTTGCATTCAAGATCACCAAGAACAAGAAAGATTTCCATCTTTCCCAATGATATTGTTGTTTGCCTTTTGTAGTTGAATGTAACAAGTAAGAGGGTTCGAATCGGATCTATTTATGAATTAGGTTATCCAAATTATTAAATTATGTTTAAAGGAGAGATTCTTAATTTCGATTCGGTTATGTTTGATCATGTGTCCGTCTTAATTTTTTTAGACGACGGTGATGAATAGGGTGAGCAAAACTCGACACCACTCAAAACTGGTTTTTTATTTTATTCGACTCGAAAAAAATTCGTCTCGAATTAACTTCGAGTTGTAATTTCATAAACTCGACTAGACTCAAAAAAATTTCAAGTTCAAATCGAGTTGTAAAATAAAACTCGAATAACTCAAAATTTTTAGTAATTAATAGATTGATTTTCAAGTTTGAGTCGAGTCATTCAATTTTGTATGATGTTTGTATATCACATATGAAAAAAATATGAAGAAATATATAGATATTGTATTTATGGTCATAGAAAACCATTTAAATTGGAATACAAAATATTATAATATTATAAATATTTAAAATTAAATTTAAATAAAAACTCAAAAAATTGACTTTACTCGATTTGAAAAAAATTTCAAGTTAACTCCGAGTTGTAAAATAGGACTTGCCAACTCGAATAACTCGAAATTTTTTGACTCGACTCGACTGAACGCTCATCTCTAGTGATGATGAGAAGGATGCATAATGAAGTTTTTGACCCTCAACTATATCAATTTGATCATTTTAATTTTAAAGTTTTATTATGTTCCTTTTGACTTTCGAAATTTTATTTTTGTGAAATTGACCTAAACTTGACAGAATAGTAATCAGCTGTTAAGTTGATGACATTTATGTTATCCTTATTTAAATGTTTACATTAGTTATATTTTTATAGGAAAAAAATTATTTTTCGATGTTTCGATGAAGTGGTAGAAAGGGGTAAATTAGTTTATGTAAGTTTGACAACGTTGTTACTATTTCATTACATTTAGGTTAATTTCATTCGGGACATCCTACTGAGTCAGGGTCTATCTGGGTGGCCTAATGGATTTGAGAATGTTTCCGCGTGGGCGGGTGTGGATTTGAATAATTTTACCCATCATGGATAGTGGGCGGGTGGTAAATTTGAAAATATTAAGAGGGTATGAGGATAGGGGAGGGGTATCCGTATCCGACTCGCCCGTTTGTCATCCTACTACTGAGTCAGGGTCCATCTGGGTGGCTTGATGCCATGCATATGTGTTGCAGGGGTTAATTTCATTACATTTAGGTTAATTTCAATGATGATGATTATTATTATTAAAGATATTATTGTTATGAAATGGAGATCGATTATTTCAATAATTTCGTTATTAAATTTTGTTTAATTTGGAGCAGCTAAGCTTGGCTTTTGTTCTGATTTTATCGACTGCCACAATGAGAATAACAAAGAAATATTAATGTAAAATAATAAAGGGTAAACAAATAGTCCCTTGATTATAGGGTACTGTTTTATTAAATCATTTTATTATTAAAAGTTACAGAATGATCCTCTAACTATAGAATATTACTTTGTTAAGTCCATTGACTATTAAAAATTACAAAACAACTATTCATTATATTTCAAACTCATCATTTTCTGTTAAAAAATAGACGGTTGTTTAAGCTGGACATTAACATGATGACTGGGATATGATAGACATTTGAGATTATACGATCATATTTTATTATATCACAGTCAATAGGTTGACGTCAAACTCAAATAACGTCCATTTTTTTAACCAGAGAAAGATGAGTTTGGAACGTAATGAATAGTTGGATGACTATTTTTGTAACTTGTGATGGTTGAGGGACTCAACAAAATAACACTCTATAATCGGATGATCATTTTGTAACTTTGATATTGGGGGACCATTTGTATAATTTACTCGATAATAAAAGTTCTCAAATAACAACCTTCACATTGATGATTATGCCACATGAGTTTTGTCTTCATCAAAGATACCCCACAATGTGCAAAACTAGTACACACATAATTTCATAGTTTTTATATCAAAACAAATTATTTTATTGTATTTTTATATCATTTTTAAAAGTAATGGATACAGTGGTAAGATTTATTATATTTTTAATTATAGAAAATAAGCTCGAACTTTGGGATAATATTATCGAAATGAACAATTACAAACCCAAATATATACAACATAAGTTAATTGTAAGCTCGTTCATTGATAAGTGTAGCATATGATACGTCACGACATTCTAAAATTTGGAGACCCATTTTTTATTTAACAAAATTTAACAAAAAAAAAACTTTCTAGTTTTCTACTTTATTATCTCAAAATTCAATTGTAATATTTTTTTCCTAAAAAAATCACCAACTTTATGATGTTTAACGGGTAAAAAAATCTTCTTTATATATATATATATATATATATATATATATATATATATATATATATATATGATAGTTTCAATCTTCTTAAATTTTGATATTTTAATATAATCTTATTATAAAATATTTTAGGGGCCTCATTTTAAAAAGGGTAAGCTACAAATGATCATTAATGTTTGAGTAAGTTTTCGTTTCCTCCATTGAAGTTTCGAAAGTAATAAATTGGTCACTAACGTTATGATTTATACAAATCGATCATTCGCCGTTAACACCCGTTACTAAAGTAACGGAATGCTGACGTGTCATATTAAATCAGCTGACTCAACATATTTGACCAACAGTTTGACTCATGTTTGACCAAGGGTTAGTAGTATAAGCTCGAACATCAAGCGAATATTCCTCTATGTGAATTAAATCAAACTAAGGTGTCTATTGCGTTAGAATTGCCCGTCCAGCTCAGTTGGTAGAGCGCAAGGCTCTTAACCTTGTGGTCGTGGGATCGAGTCCTACGGGGGCAATTCATAATTCTGATCGCCGGAGGTCTCCCACGGAAGCTGCTCTCAACCTGGCGTTGGGGACAACCTACTATCCTACCTCCCCTTACCCCATTACATATGGGAATAGGGTCAGCTAATTTTTAAGGTGTCTATTGTGTTGGTTTTCTTGTTAAAGTTGGTGTAGCATGAATTTGCTGAGTCAGTTGCAACATTTCATTAATGCAGTAACAGTTGTTAATAGTGAGTGACCGATTGTAACAAATCTATAATTAGTGACCAATTTATTACTTATTTATGTTATTAACATATCATATCCAAACTACCAATGTAAATTACCAAGTACATAATTTTTTTATTAACCAAGTACATAATATCTAAATTTTGATTCACGCAAATTGTATACGTTTCAGGTCATCTCTGAATTAATATTTAACGTCTAAAATGACAGTTAAAATAGTAGAATAATTTGATTGATATAATACTGATAATTAGACGCATGCAACAAAATAAGGGTTAACCCGAACTTCTTTTTATTAGTCTAGAGTGACTATACGATAATATAATTTAAAAATTATTTGAACCATTGCAATGAATGCATATACACCCTGCAGAGGTAACTATTCGAACTTGGGATCTCTAAGAAAAACACCACTCCCTTTGACCACTAAAACCGCTTGATGAATTCGACCCGAACCCCTAAATAGAAAAAGGGAGAAGAAATCAATGGTGGGACACAAAATTAAAGACAACGACATGCAAGAAACCATGCCAGTGGCATTGAGAAGGAAACTATGGTTTATGTCATTTTCTTTCTCGTTAATCTGTTCGTTATTTCATTTGTTTTTTAAAACCCCTAGAATTTATAAGTTCTTAGAACAAAGTTAGTTTAGGTTTAGTTAAATTATAAAATAATGTTGAAGATACGAAGCTTTGATTGTCATTTGGCTTCATTAACTAAGACAATACTTGTTGGTTATGTTATATGTAATGTTATTGACATTATCGATGGATTTTTTAGTTGTGTGTTCTTGGACAAGAGAAAGTAAATATTAATGGTAAAATGCATTTTCATCCCCAATTAATAAAATTTAGTTCTATCCATCTAAAAGTTGTAACTTAAAACAATGATAGAATTTCATTTTAACCCTTTAATATTTTCGACTTTTAAAGAATTTTTTTTGACTTCATCTCTGATAAAAGAGGAGGGAAGGAAGAAATAAATAGAAAAAAAATCAACAATGGCATTAGGATATATTAACTGTAATTAGTTAGTCGTTTTATTCTGTTTTCTAATACGATTAGTTAGTTAACATTATAGTTGTATATAAAAATGGTAACATACTATTAGTCAGGGACGTACACATGATTCTATGTTAAAAAGATAAACTTATAATGTTTAAAGGGAATAAACTTATAAAATTTCGATGAACAAAAACAGATTATCAATAAAATATATAAAAAATTAAAAAATTTAAAGAAACATTTGACTCCGGTAATCTTCCTCGATCCATCCCTACTAACATCATTAATCTAAAGAAATTATGAATTATCGATGATACCATTGAATGAGTGGAAATAAATGATTAAGATTAACTACTTGTTTTTCTTTTTCCTGTGAATATCTTCACATTTTATACTGTTAATCTCAACTATCTATTTTAACTCATCTAACGATCCTAAATTATGTAAAACTAAAAGAATTTTACATTATGTACTATAACCATATTTATATATATAATGATACTGCATAGTTTTCTAAGCTCCTCTTTCAACAAAGACTGCTTGTCATGTCTTTTTATGTTTTGGTTTCAGAACCTAACTCAAATTCTAGTTGTCTTCTCACTAATTCTTTGTCGGATTTTTACACCGACACAAACTATCAAATAATTAAAAAAAAGACAACAAAACCCACATTTTTTATTATAAAAGGTGACAATTAATCAATCGATATACTGTTTTCTCATTCATTTGATGTATCATGTTCTTGTACAATGCCGATACCAATTTGTCAATTAAACCTTTATATTTTGCTGGTCAGTCCATAGGTAGGGCTAACTCATAACTCGACCTTTTTCTCTCTTTGCTAAGCACACTAGTCCGATTATAAAATCGAGCTCGTTTGATTGTCTTCTATCATTTTTTTAGATTATGTCAAAATTTTTTAAAATTCACAAAATTAAATAAAAATTCATCATATTTAGGGTTGAGGAATGCCGAATTTGAGGGGTTCTCATTAAACGATTAGAGGAGGAGATTAGGGTATTAGAATATCAAATCGTTAGATGGATCTTCATCAGTTTGAATGGATTTTATGAAAAATAAATTTGAGAGGAAAAAGTGAAATGTGAACATTTTGATATCGATCTCATCTCTAACAATGACCAGTAAAGAAGACATTGATCCACATCGAGGATCTAATTGTCGACCAAAATGATTCACAAACCAAAGTTCACATGAAAGAAAATGGTCACATCATCACACTGTTAGTGATTTAATACAACAATTCAATACAATAATTGAAGTCATGAAAGTTTAAGGATAAAATTGAAGTTTGATAAAATATTGGGTAAAATATAAATGGTCCTCCAACCTTAGGATGTTACTTTGTTGAGTCTCTCAACTATTAAAAGTTACAAAATGATCACTCGACTATTCATACGTTCCAAACTAGTCCTTTTCTATAAAAAAATAATACTCATTTATATTATATGTTAACCTATTGAGTGTGAAATGATAAAATTTGATTCAGGAACCATTTGAGTTGTATAGTCATTGGATATTTTGAGACCATATTTTACCATATTACATTCAACAAGTTAACGTCAAACTAAGATGTCCGTTAGATTTTTAATAGAAATTGATAAGTTCGAAGCATATGAATAGTTTTATTATCATTTTATAACTATTAATACTCATAAAACTCAACAAAACAATGCTCAATCTTTTAATAAGTGAGGTACTCAACAAATCAACGTAATATAACAAGTGAACTATTTATGTACTCTATCATCAAAATTTATACTTTAAACTCTTTGAGTGTAAGGGTATTTTGTCTTTTTGATTCAAGCAATGAATGAGATGGGACCCACAGAGTCCCAATTCTCGTTTTAAGGTAAGTGAGATGCGCCCCGAGTAAAAACTCGGTAAAAACTCGACTTGAGTTGACTCAATTCGAACTTGAGCTCGACTCTAAATCTTAACAAGCTAAGTCGAGCAAAGTCCAACTCGACTCGATAAGTTCATGAGCAACTCGTTAATTTTTTAATATAATTTTTTAATAGTTATCTTAAAAATTTATTTCATACATTCAAAAATCAAACCTTATTTATTATTTTATTGTATATGTGGATTGTTACTTTTGAGTTTAGATTTCAAAATTACTTCATAAACTCTTTTGTTTTTTGGGTTAAATTTATTAATTTATGTTTATATTAAATTCTATAGTATTAGTAGATTTTACCTATAATTAAGAAAAATAATGTGTAAATTTCAATGAACCTAACAAATAGAGAGGCGAGCATCGAGTCGAACAACAAGTTTTCTTAACAAACACAAGTCGAGAAACAAAGTTTTTTAACGAGCATGAGTCGAACACTACCCAACTGATGATCAGCTCACCCAATAAACACCCTAACACCCCTAGTCCCGAGAAACGGTTTTCCTTTTGGCTTCCGTTACAAACTAAACAGTTAGCACCACGTGCATTGCACACGTGTTGGGACACGATCCATCCGCACGTGCAGCGGTCTTTCGTCACTAAAGGTGCCCTTTTCTCTCCCTCGAAAAACTCCAAATTTGTTAAAACGGTTTCCACTTTCCACAAAGGGACAAAATTCACGCGTGTACATATATTCTTCAACTATTCATATATATATATATATATATATATATATATATACTCTTTTAGACTTACATTACATATTTTTAAGACCCTTAAATTAAGGAGAAATAAAAAATTGAGATAAACTTTTTATTTTTTTTCAGTGAATACCTTCTCATTTTTTATTAATAATCTCAACCTTAATTCTATCATCCAACGGTCTTGAAAAGGTATAAAATTAAAGAGTTTTACACAATGTAATTGGATTTTGTCCCTATATTATTATATATATATGACAGGATCGAATTTCACCCAGTATAAAATTAAGAGCTTTATGTATATCTTTTTAAGATAGTTGGATGAGAGAAATCAAAGACTGACATTAATGGTAGAAAATGAGAAGATATTCACTGAAAAAACATAAGGAGTTAATCTCAGTCTTTGATTTATCTCATCCAACAGTCTTAAAATGTGTAAAATTAAGAGTTTTACATTGGGTGTAAGTGGATCCCAACCCTATACGAGGTAAGAAACTAAATCCCTTAAGTAAGGCCTGAATTTAAATCTTGATGTTTACAAATGGAGCAAACCGGATTGAAAGAGTTTATTTTTAAAGTACCCGATTCGGATTAATCGATTAATATAAAATATTAGTAAGTATACAAAAAATACAAAAGGGTATTTCCTTAGAAAAGGAAGCTCATTATTCCTTGAGGTTTCGGGGTCGACTACCACGTAAGCAAGGATATATGAACGTTCAATATTAAATAGTTAAGAGTCTTTGATATTACCTTGTATTTATCCTAGACTAATAAAAAAAACTTATTATGTTAGGAACTACACATTTATTAGGTTACCCCTATTTTTATGTCCAAAATTTATCTTAGTAATTAATAACATACACATATCCTACATGTTGGTGTATGAGCTGGAGCTGGGACAGTTTCAACTGATGGCTCTTGTGTAGTTAGGCAGTTAAGTGTCAGTTGGGGTGGTTATGAGCTGTTAAGCTTCTTGGTTTGCTTTAATCAATTGTATAAATATAGCTCTCGATTATTGAGAAAGAAACACGATGATATGAATGAAGTTTAGCCTTTCTACTGTTTTTCTCATTTCTTTATCTGATTCTGTTTACATTACACTGCTCATCGTTCCTTAGAACGATACTATAACATGGTATCAGTCGCCAAATCCTGGAGTCTCCTTCGCTGTTCGCTGCTTGATTTGTTTTCTCTCTTTTCACAAAGTATTGAAGTCAGTTCCTTCGCGGTGACAGTCAGGTGCTGAAGGTGGTTACAAGTCTTGAAGGTCAGGTGGTACAAGATCGTTCTTGACTTATTGGTTGATTTGCTTGCTTGACTGGTTTCCATGGCGTCTCCTTCAGTCAGTTGAGTGTTCAACACATTCCTAAGCATGATATTGTAAAATTGTCTGAAAGCACTTACCTATTGTGGAAGCATCAAGTGATGTTGATTATTGATGGATATGGTCTGTTGAAATATATGTCTACTGCTCTTTCTACTCCTAGTGAGTTTGTCACGAATGATTCAGGGCAAGAAGAAGAGAACCCAACCTTTGTGGTGTATAGGCAGCAAGACAAACTCTTAGCATCTTGGATCCTAACCACTGTAAGTACAGAAGTTCTCCCTCATCTCACTGGTCTCACGACAATTCTTGCTATTTGGAGTGCTATTTAACGACTGTTAACTTCCTAAAAAGGCTACTTTTAAAGCTTTTTCACTTAAGTTATTGTTGTTTAAAAGCTCATTTTAGTCATTTTAGGATCATGTAGTTGCATATAGTTGCATTGTGGTGGTTGTGCTATTTTATTTCTTAATGGTGTTGTTTGAGGGAAAGGTACAGTTTGTCTATGGTGTGCAGAGAATAGCAAGAAAAAGGATTTTTTGGGAATTAATGCCGCGGCATCACACGTTGCTAAAGCAGATTGAAATGCCTTGGCATTTCTGGCGCAGAAAAAGATAAAAAGATATTTTTGCATAAGGACAGCTGGCACTGGACAACTGTCTCTGCACGTGAAGGACTGCTGTAACCGCCTGCCAGAGCTGCCAAAGGACCACTGCCACTTGGAGGATAAGGTTCATGCACAACATGTGATTCTAGGGGTTTGAGGGGTATTTTGCACCCAACAACCTCATCATTACCCCTAGATATTTTTATTATATATGACACCTCATAGGAGAGAAGAAAAGGGAGACAGAGAGCACACGCATAGAGCAGAAAAAAATCACATTTTTATTTTCTTTTCTTTTCTTCTTCCTTGGGATATTCCTCCATTGATAAAGCTCCAAGGAGTGGCAAGCTAGGCGCTGGAAGGAGCTAGCGAGCTAGGTGGTTCGTGGTGGCCGAGAGGAGATCTCCGGTGGCGCGTCGAAGGCTTCTTCTCACTTCCCTTTTGCTGCTATTTTCTATTAATTTGTGGGTTGTTGGAACGAATATTTTCATGACTTTGTGTTTGGATATTTCGAACCCCACCATGAACTAACTTATTTGGTGGTGGTTGGTTGAACGATTGTTTAAACTTTATTTTTAGGGTATATTTAAGTTTATTTTGGGTTCTTTATTTGCTTTGCTTATGAATGCTTCACCATCTAGGCTTGTAAGAGGCATGGAAATGTCCATCTCTTAGATGAAGGTTAGGTATTCGGAAGAATCCTAAGCTAAAAATACTTGTAAGTATTCGGAAGAAACGCAAGATAAGATCCTCATAAGCAATGTGTTATGGTATTTTCAAGGGGGTTTCAACCGGCCTAGGAATATTATAACTTAATCCCTTAGATCTCGGAAGAGACTAGGATATGATTTCAACGACTAAAAGGGTGTCTTTATCAATAAGGTAGGCTGTCCAACATCGTTGAGTGAGAGCAGATGCCTTGGCATCCTATCTGTTAGGTTCTTTTGAACACCTTAGGAAAGCCCTGTCGAGTAAGTAAAGTCAAGATAGCTTAAATATACTTGAGAAATAAGTTTAGCAACCTTAGACCAATCCTTACCATTCATTTCATTGGAAGCTTGTCATTTGAGGATTATTTTCTTCTTATTTATTTATCTTTTTATTTACTGTTTTACCATTTCTCATTGCCTTGACATTTCACCATACTCAATATTAAACATCCATCATTGCCACTGCATTTCCATTTGCTACACCATCACACCATCAATCCACATCCACCAGCATACACATATCCATTGCCGTGACATTTGTATATATCAAGACTAACTATACTTAGATAGTTTAGTGCTTTGCTTTGGTTAGACTTTCGTAATTTCACCCAATCCCTGTGGAGACGATACTCACTCATCATTATATTACTTGAGCGATTGTGTATACTTGCACATTATTTGCGTATATTTTATAGTACTCACAACACGCGAACAAGTTTTTGGCGCCGTTGCCGGGGATTGGCAGCCTGAAGTTATTTAGTTTTGCCAGAGCATTTTATTTTGTTTTGCATTTTTATTTTTTTGTATAGTTTACTTGATATTTTTATTTTATTTTTCAGGTTTATTTAGTGTATGCCTAAAAGAAATTCTGAAGAGCCTTTGGAACCAATAGAACCTGAGATTGAAAGATTCTTTAGAAGAAGAAGACGTGCTCAAGGAAATATGTATCAGATTGGAAACCAAGGCATTGGTCAAGATGACGGAAATCAGAATGCCGCAGCATTAAACAATGCTGAACCTGCTATCAGGCCTCATGTTATTCGAGATCATTTAAATCCGATGCTGGATGATCTGAATCCTGGGATTGTGGCACCCGAAATTCAAGCTGCACATTTCGAGCTGAAACCAGTCATGTTCAACATGTTGAATTTATGCCAACTGAAGATGCCAGGCAACACATTCGTAATTTTCTGGAAGTTTGTGATTCTTTCCGCCAAGAAGTAGTGCATGAGGATTTTTTGAAATTAAAGCTTTTTTCGTATTCATTGCGTGACCGAGCAAGAGCTTGGTTGAGTGGTGTACCAGCCGGTTCGATGGAATCATGGGCCGATCTTTGCAAGAGTTTCTTATTGAGGTACAACCCACCAAACATGAATACGCAGCTAAGGAATGAAATATCATCTTTTCGCCAGGGCGACGACGAATCCATGTATGAGTGTTGGGATCGTTACAAGAGTTTGCTTCAAAAGTGTTCAAATCATGGTTTTCATGATTGGACTCAAGTAGTCATGTTCTATAATGGAGTCAATGCACCCAAGAGGATGTTACTGGATGCCTCGGCAAATGGGACATTGCTGGACAAATCACCAACGGAGGTGTTTGCTATCTTGGACAGAATTGCTAACAATGATTATCAATTTCCTTCCTCAAGACTTGGGAGTGGGAGGAGAGCACCTGAAACATTCGAGTTAGAAGCCAAAGATTCGGTGTCCGCTCAACTCTCCGCTATTACTAATATGTTGAAGAACTTACAATGTTCCACTGATGTGAAGGAAGTGAAAACAACTAATCTGGCATGTCTGTTATGCCAAGGCAATCATCACGAGAGCGAATGCCCAACCAACCATGAGTCCATCAATTTTGTTGGTAATTACAATTGAGGCAGCAACAATCCTTACTCAAACACTTATAATGCTGGATGGCGTCAGCATCCCAATTTCTCATGGGGAAATCAAGGAGCCCACAATGCTAATCAACCTACTAGGCAGCAGAATCACAATGAGCCTCAAAGTTACTAAAATGCTATGCCATGGCATAATGCTAACAAAGGAGCTTCATCTTCAGTGAGCATAAGTTCTTTAGAAGCTACAATTCAAGAATTCATATCTACTACGAAGACAATGCTGCAAGACCATTCTACTTCAATTAAGAATCAAGGAGCTTTACTTCATAGTCAAGGCGCCTTACTTCAAAGCCATAGCTCGTCTCTGAGAGCTTTGGAAGGTCAAGTTGGTCAGATTGCTACGGCATTGCAAGAGCGTCAGCAAGGACGTTTGCCAAGTGATACTGAAGTCACTAAAGGACCTGGTAAAGAGCACTGCAATGTGTTAACTCTTAGGAGTGGAACACAAATCAATCGACAAGTCAAGGATAGTGGGCCACAGCATGATGATTCTAATCCCACTACTGAAGCTGAATTACAAGATGATAGAGTTTCTGAGAAGGACAAGGAGGAGGATTCTGCAAGGTACCAGATTCTGATGCCAAGGCAAAAGAAAATTCTATTCCTACAGCAAAGGAAGCTAGACCTCCCCCACCCTTCCCGCAAAGATTGAAGAAGCACAATGATGAAGTTCAGTTCAAGAAGTTCGTAGACATTCTTGATTAGCTCCATATCAATATACCTCTCTTGGAAGCTGTTGAACAGATGCCGATGTATGCCAAATTTCTGAAGGACATCTGTACCAAGAAGAGGAAAGTAGAAACTGTTGCCACGGCAACAGAATTTTGTTCTTCATTGAGTAAGTTGCCGCCAAAGAGAAATGATCCGAGCAGCTTCACTATTCCTTGTTCAATTGGAGCTAATTTCGTTGGAAAGGCTTTATGTGATCTTGGTTCAAGTGTCAACTTAATGCCGAAATCGATATTCTTGAAGCTTGGCATAGGATATGCAAGACCCACCTCAGTTATTTTACAACTTGCCGACAAATCCCATGTTAAACCTGAAGGGAGAGTCGAGGATGTCATAGTAAGGGTGGACAAGTTTGTGTTTCCAGTCGACTTCTTAATTCTGGAATGTGAAGTTGATGCCAAGGCACCAATCATTCTGGGAAGACCTTTCCTAGCCACTGGACGTATCTTGATAGACTGTGAAAAAGGTGAACTCACCATGAGAGTGGCTGATCAGTGTGACTGTCAATGTTTTTAGAACGCTCAAATATGTTGATGACACTGAAGAATGCCAAGGTATTTCTGAATTGAACTCAGTGATTGAAGAAGAGACTGAACATCTTTGCCAGAACAACTTCATTCAGCTAGGAGAAAATGAATATTGGGTGGATGATGAAAGCTTAGTGGAGTCCGACGACTTTCCAATTTTGGAGGAGCAATCTAGCTTAGTACAAGTTAGATTAGGTATGAATTTTGAACCTCTGAATTTTGATGAATTCATTTCTCCTAAGCCTTCATTATTACATGCACCCAATCTAGAGCTTAAGACTTTGCCAGGGCATCTTAAATATGTTTACTTAGGTAGCGATGAGAATTTATCGGTGATTATTTCCGCTAACCTTACTGCTAACCAAGAGCAAAGTTTGTTAAGTGTTTTGATGCAGCATAAGAAAGCAATTGGTTGGACTATGGCCGATTTGAAAGGCATTAGTCCCACGATCTGCATGCACAAGATTCTGCTAGAATATTGCCACGGCAATTCAATTGAACCACAAAAAGACTCAACCCTATTGTGAAGAAAGTGGTGATGAAAGAAAATCTGAAATGGCTTGATGCTGGAGTGATCTACCCTATCTCCAATAGCTCATGGGTGAGCCCTGTCCAATGCGTTTCGAAGAAAAGAGGCACGACGGTGGTTACGAATGAGGATAATGAGCTATTACCCACTCGCACTGTGACCGGATGGAGGATATGTATGGACTATAGAAAACTCAACAAAGCTACGAAGAAGGACCACTTTCCTCTACCTTTCATCGACCAAATATTGGATCGATTGGCCGGCAAAGCATTCTATTGCTTTTTGGATGGGTACTCGGGGTACAATCAATTTGCCATCGCACCAAAGGACCAGGAGAAGACTACATTTACTTGTCCCTATTGCACTTTTGCCTTTAGGAGGATGCCTTTTGGACTCTGTAATGGCCCGGCAACATTTCAGCGCTGTATGCAAGCTATATTTTCAGATATGGTTGAGGATTTTCTGGAGATCTTCATGGACAACTTTTCTGTTTGTGGGGACGACTTTGAACGATGCCTCGACAATTTAGCAAAAGTTCTCAAGAGATGCGAGGAGGCTGAGTTGGTCTTAAACTGGGAAAAATGTCACTTCATGGTGACTGAAGGTATTGTATTAGGTCACAAAATTTCACACAAGGGTATTGAGGTGGACAAGGCAAAGATTGAAGTGATTGAAAAATTGCCACCACCAACTTCGGTCAAGGAAATAAGAAGTTTTCTTGGGCATGCTGGATTCTATAGAAGGTTTATCAAAGACTTCTCCAAGATTTCTAAACCCTTGTGCACATTGCTTCAACAAAACCAACCCTTTGTGTTTGACGAATTATGCCTCGGCGCGTTTACTGAGCTAAAGCGACAACTGATCTCGGCACCCATTGTAGTCCCTCCCGACTGGACATCACCATTTGAGCTGATGTGTGATGCAAACGATTATGTCGTAGGAGCTATTTTGGGGCAACGCCGAGGTAAAATCTTTCATGTTATTTATTACTCTAGCCGCATTTTAAATGAAGCACAATTGAACTACACCACCACTGAGAAAGAATTACTTGTCGTAGTACTTGCTTTTGATAAATTTAGACCTTACCTAATAGGCACTAAAGTTATTATTCACACTGATCATTCGGCTATAAAATACTTAGTGAACAAAAAGGATGCCAAGCCTAGACTTATTAGGTGGATCTTACTTTTGCAAGAATTTGACTTAGAGGTGGTAGATAGAAAAGGAACTAAAATCAAGTTGCTGATCACTTATCTAGGCTAGAGAACAATTCTGAATGCCATGACAATGTAGATATCCAAGAGGAATTTCCTGATGAGAAAATTTTATATGCCGCGACAATCCCGTGGTACGCTGACCTTGTTAATTTTCTTGTTAGTGGAATTGTGCCTTTTGATTTGAATAGTCAGGCTAAAAAGAAGTTCAAGCACGATGCAATGCATTATTTTTGGGATGAGCCATATCTGTTCAAACATTGTGCCGATCAGCTCATTAGACGATGTGTACCCGAAGAGGAGCAAAGTGATATTTTGTACCATTGTCATTCGTCCCCAAGTGGAGGCCATTTTGGTGGAGCAAGGACTGCTGCTAAGGTCCTGCAATCAGGCTTTTACTGGCCAACTTTGTTTAGAGATGCCCAAGAATTTTACAAAGGATGTGATCGATGCCAACGGACTGGAAACATCTCCAGACGACATGAGATGCCGCTGTAAAATATTTTGGAGATAGAGCTGTTTGATGTGTGGGGCATCGACTTCATGGGACCATTCCCATCTTCTGAAGGAAAGTTATATATATTGCTTGCTGTGGATTATGTGTCAAAGTGGGTGGAAGCAATAGCAACATCAAGTAATGACTCCAAGACCGTACTCAAGTTTTTGCACAAGTATATTTTCACTCGGTTTGGAGTACCTCGTGCTATCATCAGTGATGAAGGAACCCATTTTGATAACAAGTTGATTGCCAAGGCATTGCTGAGATATGGAGTTCGACACAAGATTGCCACGGCATATCATCCGCAGACAAATGGCCAAGCTGAGATATCTAATCGAGAGATCAAGCAGATTTTAGAGAAAGTGGTGAACCCAAAGCGAAAGGATTTGTCGCCAAAGTTGGATGAAGCACTTTGGGCGTATAGAACAACATTCAAAACTCCTTTGGGGATATCACCCTTCAAGTTAGTGTATGGTAAAGCTTGTCATCTCCCGGTTGAGCTTGAACATAAAGCTTATTGGGCTATCAAGCGATTGAATTTCGATGCTCAACTAGCTGGGGAGCAGAGATTATTAGAACTTAATGAAATGGAAGAGTTTAGAGAACAAGAATATGAGAATGCTCGGATATATAAGGAGAAAACCAAGAAGTAGCATGACCAAAAACTGATGCCACAGCATTTTCATGTGGGGCACCAAGCCTTGCTTTACAACTCCAGACTTAAACTCTTTCCTGGGAAGCTAAAATCTCGATGGTCAGGGCCATTTGAGGTGCATTATGTCTATCCCCATGGAGCTGTTGACATCAAGAGAATAGACAATAGGAAGATCTTCAAGGTCAATGGCCAGCGTCTAAAAGCCTACAATGGAATTCCACCACCGCACAACAAGGACGTGTTACGGTTGCACGATACTGAAGCGTGCCCAGAGGAGAACCAAAATTCGATGCCTCGGCATTGAATTTGTGTCTGTGCATAAATAAAATTTAACATTCAAGTTTTTTTCTTTAGTTTTCTTTTATTTTATTTTGTAATTAATTTTTGATCTGATTTGTAGGGACCACATTGCTGCAAACCGTACAAGGAGCGGTTACCAAAGGGAGGAAAGGACATAGCATAAATTGGAGAGATATTCTTTGATTTGTATCTTTTTATTTAATTTAATTTATGACATTTCTTTTTCTCTTTCCACAGACTTGTCCTATCACCATCATTACCTTTTGGCAATTTTTTTTCCTTCCCTATACATGCACAACCCCCACCCACTAATTCGTCTCTTAACTGTCCTATCACCCCTTTTCCCTCCTAAATTTTTTTCTTTTCTCTTTCTTTATTCATTTTTTTCTCTTTCATGTTAACTTTTACTTTTTCCCTCTCTTTTACTCATCTTCTTCCCTTATTCTCTCCATAGCCGAAATACATGCAAGTTTTTAAAGCTTTCAAAAGCTTCTTCTTTTTTCATTTTTCTTACTTCAAAAACACTGAAAATGGTGCGCTCAAGACCAGCTCCAACCGACACGACCGCTTGGCAACAGTTTGAGAACGATGAGGCCAAGGCTCGGTTCTAAAACTTCAAGAACCGAAAACTCTTTTTTGAGTTGGGATTTATTTTTACCGAGGAAACCGATGGTGGTTTTGGACCCGATGTTATGGACATCGTGACGCCGCTCAAGTGGCAGAAGTTTGCCCGTCATCCTGGTTCGGTGAACGCCTCATTAGTTAAGGAGTTCTATGCGAACATTTCCAAGCCCAATCAACACTCCATCTTCGTTCGAGGTAAGCAAATTCGTTTTACATCCACTGCTATTAATCGTTATTTTCATTTACAGGAGGTAGTAGACGGCCATGCCATGTTCGAAGAGGAAGCCAATAGCAACACATACGATGGGGTCTTGGAGGACCTTTGTTTTGAAAACACTGAGTGGAATGGACGACAAACGAGTAGATACTCGGTCAACCGAAAACGTCTTCAGCCGCGCGCAAAGTTATGGAATCACGTTCTCAAGCATAAACTAATGCCCACTTCCCACAACACTACAGTATCACTTTCACGCTTATTGCTTTTACATTCTATGATAGTATCCCTTCCGATCGATGTGGGTCGTATTATTGTTCAACAAGTTCATGACTGTTTGGGTAAAAAGGAAAGTGCTTTGGTGTTTCCTAATTTAATTACCGCTTTATGTCGTAAGAAAAAGGTTGAGGAAAATGCTTTTGATGAAATTTTACCTGGATTATCGGGCATCACTAGGGCTAGACTTCCACTATTGTCGGGACTTGAAAATCCCAAGTCTAAAGACCCTGTTCATGAGCAATCTACAGGTACTACAGAATCAAATGCCGAGGCAAGGTTACTTGCTCTCGAGGAAGTTGTGACGCAGACTCAAGCTCAACTGCATGCTTTACACGGTGACATCCGTAATTTCTTTGGATACGTGAAGCATAGAGATGCTATGGTGGAATCGTTGTTTCAAGAAATTATTCCCCACGGTCAACGGAATTTCCCTGGTTTCCCAGACGAAATTCTGCCGGCATTCAATGCTGAGGCAACTCCAGAGCCTGAGCACGATGCACCCGATCCTCCTGCTGCTGACCCTACTCCTGATACACACCGGTCCGAGACTCCTGAATATCCGCCCACTGTCCCTGTCGAAGAAACACCCAGCCCCGTCCCAGCACCCAATCATTCTCATGCATAACGTAGTGGTCGCCGCACCAAGACCACGGCTGGACGCATTGCGCACTATTACTCCACTTCTTCCGAGTCCAGCCCAGCACCTATCCGAAAGCGCACCCGACGAGGAGCTGCGAGCACCTCCAAAGCACCACCAACACGTAAACATTGAGGTACCTCTCTTGCATCCATTTTCATTTAGTTGCATTTTATTGCATAACATATAGTTTATAGTTAATTTAGTTCTCTTTAAAGCATTGAGGACAATGCTTTCCTTAAGTTTGGGGGAGGTATTGTTCTTGGTAGGTCATATGCATGATAGCATTAGCATAGTATTATGCCATGGCATCAGTAAATGGTAGGACAGTTAGATGAAATGTTTTGAGGATACCCGATGATGATAATTTTGTTAGGCTAGAATATGAATGTAAATGACTGTTGAGAATGATAGAACTCACTCTAGGGCTTGATGCTTTGTGAAAAATATTTACACGATTTGTATGTTTTCTATACTTAGAAAATTTAGGAAATTTTTATGAAAGAACTTTAGTTAGTCTTGGCATTGAAATATAGTATGGTGTTTAAAAGAAAAATAAAAAACAAACTCCCTTAGAAATGAAACTGTGAATAAATGCTTAAGCATAGCTGTAGAGGGACACTCCTCTTTGTCGTGGCATTTCCTGGAACTTTCTTTAATAAATGGAAGCCTTGTGCATATGAGTGAATGAAAGAAGTCACGGGATGACTCTACTTAACTAGCTCGGGGATAGAAGGTATGCTCCCTTTCACCTAGAGTGTGGGAGAGTAGGTGTGATGAGCTGACTCCCTTCGTAACAGTTTAAAAAAAATAAAAAAAATCAAAGAAAATGGAGTAAAAATGTGCTCAATGATAAGTAAATGCCTTGACAAAAACTAGGGGACTTGATTAGAAATTGTCTAAATTCGCTAAGTATAGATTGGATACAATCACGCACACACACTACCACAAAGGATTTTGACCTAGGGAAAAGTACTTGAATTCTTGATAAGTCTAGCATGTTGAAGCCTATCGTTCTGAGGGTTGAAATTCAATTTTGTCATACTATCTTACTATCGAACTTTGCCATGACATTATGCTTATGTAACTGCTATCCATTACTTGAGGACAAGCAATAGCTTAAGTTTGGGGGGTGTTAACTTCCTAAAAAGGCTACTTTTAAAGCCTTTTTCACTTAAGTTATTGTTTGTTTAAAAGCTCATTTTAGTCATTTTAGGATCATGTAGTTGCATATAATTGCATTTGTGGTGGTTGTGCTATTTTATTTCTTAATGGTGCTGTTTGAGGGAAAGGTGCAGTTTGTCTATGGTGTGCAGGGAATAGCAAGAAAAAGGATTCTTTGGGAAGTAATGTCGCGGCATCACACGTTGCTAAATCATATTGAAATGCCTTGGCATTTCTGGCGCAGAAAAAGATAAAAAGATATTTTTGCATAAGGACAGCTGTCACTGGACAACTGTCTCTGTACGTGAAGGACTGCTGTAACCGCCTGCCAGAGCTGCCAAAGGACCACTGCCACTTGGAGGATAAGGTTCATGCACAACATGTGATTCTAGGGGTATGATGGGTATTTTGCACCCAACAACCTCATCATTACCCCTAGATATTTTTATTATATATGACACCTCATGGGAGAGAAGAAAAGGGAGACAGAGAGCACACGCATAGAGCAGAAAAAAATCACATTTTTATTTTCTTTTCCTTTCTTCTTCCTTGGGATATTCCTCCATTGATAAAGCTCCAAGGAGTGGCAAGCTAGGCGCCGGAAGGAGCTAGCGAGCTAGGTGGTTCGTGGTGGCCGAGAGGAGATCTCCGGTGGCGCGTCGAAGGCTTCTTCTCACTTCCCTTTTGCTGCTATTTTTCTATTAATTTGTGGGTTGTTGGAACGAATATTTTCATGACTTTGTGTTTGGATATTTCGAACCCCACCATGAACTAACTTATTTGGTGTGGTTGGTTGAACGATTGTTTAAACTTTATTTTTTAGGGTATATTTAAGTTTATTTTGGGTTCTTTATTTGCTTTGCTTATGAATGCTTCACCATCTAGGCTTGTAAGAGGCATGGAAATGTCCATCTCTTAGATGAAGGTTAGGTATTCGGAAGAATCCTAAGCTAAAAATACTTGTAAGTATTCGGAAGAAACACAAGATAAGATCCTCATAAGCAATGTGTTATGGTATTTTCAAGGGGCTTTGAACCGACCTAGGAATATTATAACTTAATCCCTTAGATCTCGGAAGAGACTAGGATAGGATTTCAACGACTAAAAAGGGTGTCTTTATCAATAGGGTAGGCTGTCCAACATCGTTGAGTGAGAGCAGATGCCTTGTCATCCTATTCTGTTAGGTTCTTTTAAACACCTTAGGAAAGCCCTGTCGAGTAAGTAAAATCAAGATAGCTTAAATATACTTGAGAAATAAGTTTAGCAACCTTAGACCAATCCTTACCATTCATTTCATTGGAAGCTTGTCACGTGAGGATTATTTTCTTCTTATTTTATTTATCTTTTTATTTACTGTTTTTACCATTTCTCATTGCCTTGACATTTCACCATACTCAATATTAAACATCAATCATTGCCACTGCATTTCCATTTGCTACACCATCACACCATCAATCCGCATCCACCAGCATACACATATCAATTGCCGTGACATTTGTATATATCAAGACTAACTATACTTAGATAATTTAGTGCGTTGCTTTGGTTAGACTTTCGTAATTTCACCCAATCCCTGTGGAGACGATACTCACTCATCATTATATTACTTGAGCGATTGTGTATACTTGCACATTATTTGCGTATATTTTATAGTACTCACAACACGCGAACAACGACTCTTTGGTGTAAGGACTAGTGTAAAGATATCAGCCCTCAGCAAAAGTTAAGTCTATTTGTGATATGCTAAACGCAGCAGGAAGCTTAGTAACTGAACAAGAACATGTCAGTGTTCTTTTGGCTGGTCTGTCCATGGAATTTGAGTCTATAATTGCTATAGCCTCTCGTGATTCCTTGTCATTGGATGTTCTAACTGAGATGTTTCTTGATTGTGAAGCTCGACAGAAGCTTTTCCTATTTGAAATTGCTTCAGTTAACACGGCAGTTAATTCTAGTGATAAAGATGAGTTGAAGACCACTAGCAGTTATGCATATCAGTCACAGCCAAATTCGGTGAGAGTTCAACAAAGTGACAATTTCCGAGGTAGAGGTCGTGGTCGATTCAACAGTTCTAATCGACCTCAATGTCAATTGCATGGAAAGTTTGGCCACACTGTACATAAGTGCTATCATAGGTTTGATCGAGATTATTCTGGGGTGCCTAATTCTACTGCGTTGAATACTGAAGGATAAAGACAGTCGCGTGCCTTCTCGGGTGATAAATAACAATCTGCTGCCAGTATGCAAGCATATAATCACTTGGTTAGTCCTGGTTTTGCTCAGACCCCTATGTTATTTTGTCATCCAGGTATTAACCCAGTCTTTCTTGGCATGCAATCCTTTGGTTCAGTACCTTACTACCATAATGGTCACTTGCTTACTCCTCAAGTTGCATATCCAGTGTCAATGCCCCATATTAATGTAGCCTCGAGTGATTCATCGTTTGGTTCTACTGCTGGAAATAACTCGTTTGGTTCCTCGATGTCATCTTCACCAGCTGCTTTTGTTTCAACAGTTCCTTCAGTCAGTACTTCAATCAAACCTACTGATTTTGTCTGGTATCCAGATATAGGAGCTACACACCATGTTACCAATGATTTGTCTATTTTTAACTCTGGTTCAGTTTACATATGTAATAATAATCTACTTATGGGAAATGGAGAAGGTATTAAGATTGCACATATAGGACAATCTTGTCTGTTGAGTAATTCGAAGCCTTAGTTGCTACAAAATATGCTTCATGTGCCAAACATAAAGAAAAACCTACTGTCTGTGTCACAATTCATTCGTGACAATAAGGTTTTTATCGAGTTTCATCCTTTTGACTGTTTTGTGAATGACTTACAGACTCGGGAGATCCTGTTGAAAGGGAGGCTCACGTGTGATGGGTTGTATCAGTTACTGCCACACACTGTGAAGGACTCGAGCTGGCAGTTGAACAATGTCTCGAGAGCGTCGAGTTCAATAGACTTGTGGCACAAACGTCTTGGTCACTCTTCGATGGCTGTTGTTCGAGCCGTAATGAAGACTTGTAATATCAGTTCTAGTGACAATAAGTTGTCTCATGTATGTACAACATGTTTACAAAGCAAGGCTCATAAATTACCGTTTTGTAATTCCTTAACTGAATACAAGGAACCTTTTCAGTTGATTGTTTTAGATGTTTGGGGTCCAGTACCTGTTGTTTCTACTGATGGTTATTCGTATTATATATCGTTTATAGACGTGCACAGTAGGTATACTTGGGTTAATCTACTAAAAAGGAAATATGAGGTTATGCAATGTTTCTTAAATTTCTACAAGATGGTAGAAGTTCAGTTTGGCTTCAAAATCAAAATTGTTCAGACTGATGGAGGAGGAGAGTATCAAGCTCTTAAAGGTTGGTTCCTTACTAATGGTGTTCAACAACGGATTTCCTGTCCCAGTACGTCTGAACAAAACGGGGAAGCCGAGAGGAAACACAGGCATGTCGTTGAAATGGGATTAACACTGCTAGCTGAGGCTGAGCTACCCATAAATTTCTGGAGTCATGCGTTTATTTCAGCTGTTTATTTAATAAACCGTTTACCAATTGAAGTGTTAGGTGGCAAGTATCCTTTTGAGATTCTCTATAAACAGACTCCTGATTATTCCATTCTCAGGATTTTTGGGTGTGCTTGTTTTCCTCTTTTAAGACCGTTCAACCAACATAAGCTGGATTTCAGGTCAAAACGGTGCACGTTTCTTGGATATAGTCCGTTATATAAAAGGTACAAATGTTTAGATGATGGTGGGAGAGTCTTTATTTCAAGACATGTTGTATTTGATGAAGGAGTTTTTCCTTATTCTGGTTAGTAAGGAGGTCGGTCAAGTTGTGGTACTGTCACCTTGATAAATTTTATGCCCGTAATACAATCTTCTGAAGAGTTACACAATGGTCAACCTAGACGGTGTGTAGAGGTTGTGCCAAATCGCAGCCCTGACTTGTGTTTGCCTGGCACGTTACACACAATAGACATTATGGAGAATGTGTGTACAGGTAATGGTTTAGAAATGTCTGTTGTGGTTTGTGATGAAGGGACGACTAATACTGATGGTGCACATAAGTTACGTGTTCCAGTTGCTTTGAGTGACGATGCTGTTATTAATGAGTCAATTCCTAGTGCTCAGGATGATGTTGAACAGTCCAATGTTCATCCCATGGTGACTCGAAGTAAAAATGGGATTTGGAAGCAAAGATTATTTCAGGTGGCTTGCTCAGATAAAGAACCTAGGACCATTCGAGAAGCCATGAAGAGTCTTGAGTGGAGAGTTACTGCTCAAACGGAGTTTGATGCACTCATGAAAAACAACACCTGGACGCTTGTTCCTTTCCCGAGTGGAAGGAAAGCAGTGAACTGTAAATGGATTTTCAAAATCAAACAAATGTGGATGGATCCATAGCAAGTTACAAGGCCCGACTTGTAGCCAAGGGATTTCTGCAATAGCAAGGTGTCGATTATCATGAAGTCTTCAGCCTTGTGGTTAAGCCAACAACAGTTCGAGTCGTGTTCTCGCTTGCACTAGCTAAGGGTTGGCAGTTAAAGCAAGTCGATATAAATAACGCCTTTCTCAATGGAGTTCTAATTGAGGACGTATATATGGCATAACCACCAGGCTATGAAGAAGGTGATGGAAGTTTGGTTTGCAAGCTTAACAAAGCCATTTATGGGCTAAAACAGGCTCCCCGAGCATGGTTTGAAAGGTTAAAAGAGTTTTTAGTGGCTTAGAGGTTTGTGTTAGCAAAGTCTGATGCTTCACTGTTTGTTAGGGAGACTACTAACAACATCATGTATCTACTGGTATATGTAGATGATATCATCATCACAGGCAGCTGTGAAACAGAAGTGCAAGGTATGATCGATGTTCTTAACAAACAGTTTGCACTAAAAGACCTTGGGGCCTTGAGTTTTTTTTTGGAAATCGAAGTGTGTCGAGAAACTGATGTGATTATCTTGAGTCGGAAAAAATATATTCGTGATTTGTTGCTTAAAAGTGGGCTTGAAGATGCTAAAAGCCTTCCTACACCCATGTTTACTAATTGCAAGCTATCGGTTGACACTAGAACACTAATTGAGGATGCAACTCATTATAGGAGTATTGTCGGTGCTCTGCAGTACATCATTATCACGCGAACAGACATTGCCTTTGCTGTGAATAAGGTCTGTCAATTCATGCAAGCACCTTGTGATGTTCACCTTCAAGCAGTAAAACGGATATTGAGATATCTGCAGGCTACTGCTGATTTTGGCCTTCGTTTTTCAGCCTCGTCGCAGTTGCCTTTAGTTGGCTTTGCTGATGCGAATTGGGGGTCAGATGAAGATAGACACTCGATCTCGGGATACTGTATCTACTTTGGTGATAATCTGGTTTCTTGGAGTTCTCGTAAATAGCAGGTAGTTGTTCGTTCTACGGCGGAAGCTGAGTATCGGAGTGTTGCTTGTGGTGCTGCGGAAATGGTATGGCTTGAATAATTGCTGGGCTAGCTGCGAGTGCCCATTCATGGGAAACCTGTCTTGTGGTGTGACAACTCCAGTGCTGGAGCTGTTTGTGCAAATCCGATTATGCATTCCAAGTTCAAACATGTTGAACTTGATTTGTTCTTTGTTAGGGAAATGGTTGTTGCTGGCAAGCTATCAGTTTAGGAGGTGCCTGATTTTGAACAAGTTACTGATGTCCTAACTAAACCATTGTCCGCTCCAGCGTTTCTTAAACACAGGCAACGGTTACTTGTCTCACAGATCCGAGGCAAATCTGTTGTTTTCAACAATTGAGGAATGTGGTGACTAAATTTCTTGAGCGAATTTTTTGTTTTCAGCAAGAAGTTGTGTTGAATGATGTTAAGTAATGAGAGAGTTGTTGTAAGGGGAATGTTGTTTCATGGTCTTGCGTGTCTTGCGTTCGTTAAAGGGATCGAGGAAGCTAGTAGTAAAGTAGGGGGAATGTTGGTGTATGAGCTGGAGCTAGGACGATTTCAACTGATGGCTCTTGTGTAGTTAGGCAGTTAAGTGTCAGTTGAGGTGGTTATAAGCTGTTAAGCTTCTTGGTTTGCTTTAATCAATTGTATAAATATAGCTCTCGATTATTGAGAAAGAAACACGATGATATGAATGAAGTTTAGCCTTTCTACTATTTTTCTCATTTCTTTCTCTGATTTTGTTTACATTACACTACTCATCATTCCTTAGAACAATACTATAACACTATATACATATATATATAGTTGTTTAAACTCAGGACATTTAAAAAAATATATAATATTTTCTTTTATCGTTAAAATCACTTAATAGGTTCGAAAATGTTAAAATATTGTATTTGGTATTAGTAGTATTTTTAGGTTTGGTGACTACCCTAAAGCCCTCCAATGAAATGAATGATTCCACAGTCAAACAGGTTTCTCATGCATGCATGATATGTGTGAATAGTTTTCTCCCTAAAATGGATTTTAGATTTACAGTCATGCATTTCAATCTCGAGCTTTATCTATGGATCTATATTTATACATTGATAATATATAATAGTTAAGTGATTAAAATAAAAAGTAAATAATAAGTGAGTGGTCAAATAGGTACTTTACCCTAATATATATGTTAGCAATACAAATAATCTCATGTTGATGAGAAAAAAGCTTTGAAGGAAGTTTAAATGTATATTTGTTTCTTTCCCTCTTTGAATAGTGGGATTAAATATCGAAGGGTAATTCCGACTATTTTTGTCTGGGGATTATAAGAGTAGTATATGTTCATAATCTTTTGTAGTTATCGATAATGTACACGTACCCTATAGACACAACTACTTGAATTTGTGACCTATAGAGATAATAACACTTCATTTTACCACTGAGGTCACAAGATGAGTTCATACCAACTATTTTTTTTATTTCATTATTCGTGTGTATGAATAGAAAAGAACTGATTAATATTGGAGAACGACTTTCATTTCAGTAATTATATCGATCGAAACGAATTTACTTCTAAGATGATGGTTGATGATGGTTCTTTAACGATTAAATTATAATTTAATCGTATTAGTGATATTTTTTAGTAATATATTTGAAACATTGTTGTATAAGTATAGATTCAATAAACCGCATAGTATGCCATCTTTGTTAACAAGTAAATATAAAACTTTATTTGTACTTTTTTAACCGTTAATTGTATCACATGTCTCCAAACTACGACCCTCGTTTCAAATTAATCTTTAAACTATTAAACATTCCAATTTCACCCTCAAGCTATGACTCGCATTTTAAATTAGTCCTTAAACTTTTGAACATTCTAATTTTATCTCCAAACCATGAATGTGATTCTAAATTGGCCCCTAAAGTTTTAGATATTCCAATTTCATCCCCAAATTCATCCAAATATGTAATCCATTTAAACCATAGTTTAACCTAAACTTTATTTTTTTCAAACATATAATAATATAACTTGGTCTAATGGTTTTATTAACAAGAGATGTGATTAGTATATTCGTATAATTTAGGATAAGATTGAAATATTCAAAAATTTTAGGGACCAATTTAGAATAAAAATCATAGTTTGGGGTGAAAATGAAATGCTCAAAAGTTTGAGGACTCATTTAGAATGATAGTTAAAGTTTAAGGATGAAATTAAAATTCTTAAAATAGAGACCAATTTGAAATGAGGATCATAGATTGGGGTTGTATGATGCAATTAACTCTTTTTTAAATAATAAGTTAAATTTACAAGGGAACTAACCCGGAGGACGGAAGAAAGTATCTGAGGAAAAACAACCTAATATATGGTTAAGAAAAGACGCTATCGGAAATGTTAATATTTTTTTAGTATTTCCGGTAAAGTGCTACATCAAATATTATTTTCTTACCGAGAATATTAATATTAGACGATACTTAAAATATTATTTTTTTCTACCAAAAATTAGATAACGAAATTAATATTTTTGATAAAAAATAATATTTTATCAAAAATATTAAAAAATATATTAACATTTTGAAATCATATTTCTTTAATTATATATTAGGAGGACCCATAGGTGAAATGGACAAAATCTGTCTGTGTTGTGTTGGGAAGCTCTCCCCTCATGTCTCGTTTGGTGTATCGTCATTTCCTCAAGCTTTGACCTACTAATCACTCTTTCACAGTGAAACATTGTGACTAACTATTATTTCACTAGCTATGAGTCCTCTTCCAAATCAACAAGGATAAATCGTAACTGAATAATTAGACAAACATGTAATGACATTAGGGTAAAGTACATGAATAGTTTTTGACTATACAATACTATTTTATTGAGTCTCCCAACTGTTAGAAGTTACAAAATGATCATTTGACTATATGTTATTGTTTTAGGGAGTCTATTGACTATTAAATGTTGTAAATTAGTCACCGACAATTCATATGTTTCAAACTCGTCATTTTTCATTAAAAATTGATGGTCGTCTAAGCTGGACACTAACATGCTAACTAAGATATGATAATCGTTTGAGGTTTTAGGATCATATTTTATCATATCTCGGTCAGTAAGTTAATATCCAGCTCATACTGCCATAAAATTTTTAACGGAAAATATATAAGTTTGGAATATTTGAATAGTTAGATAACTATTTTATAACTTTTAATAGTCAAGAGACTCAACAAAATAATACTCTATAATTAGATGATCATTTTATAACTATTTTAATAGATTTGGACTCAACAAAATAGCGTCTTAATCAAGAGATCATTTATATACTTTAATATTTAATATCATATTTAATTAATCTTAATCAATTAACAAAACAAAACCTAACACCAAAACCAAAACATAAACAGACACACGCGCTCCCAACACCCACACGAGCGGTTCTCCAGTTGCATGCAAAGCCCCAGGCTTTATTTATTAATTTATTTTATTTTCCCATTTATGAAATAAATAAATAAATAAATAAATATGTCCCCTTCCCCCCCCCCCTTGCCCCTGACCTCATTCTCCACTGCCTTTTTAAACCCAAAAAAACTAACAAATTTTGCGAACAAAAGGCGGAGAAAAACGATTCAAGCTTTTCTTCTACATCCTCTGTTCTATCCCTTTGATTTTCCCAAATTCAACCCTTTTTTTTCATTTTCTCTCTTCCCAAACACACTCATCTTCCAATGACTTGAAAGAGATAGCTTTGCTTCTTATTTCTTTGATCATCTGGGTTTTCTTTCCTGGGTTTTTTTTAGAACAATGAGTCCACAAGAGATGAACTTATTTTCTCTTCCTGCTAATAACTCTCCAATGGGGTTTCGGATTCCAACCTCATCAATACAACAAACCAATAAATGTTTGAGCTTTGAGCCATTACAAAGCATGGGGACTCAAACTCTTGATGCAGGTGGACTTTCTATGAGTTTAAATGTTGAAAATGGGAGTAAAAATAAAACCTCCGGCGGCGGCGGAGGCGGCGGTACCAAAAAAGGGCACACCAAGCTTTGTTGTAGGGGCCATTGGAGGCCGGCTGAAGATGCCAAGCTAAAAGATCTTGTGGCTCAATATGGTCCTCAAAACTGGAACTTGATAGCTGAGCATCTTGAAGGGAGATCAGGTTAAAGTTCCCGTCTTGGTAATCATAATCACCAGTTTTGCAAATGTTTGATCTTTTTGGCTAAAGGTGTCCTTTTTTGCAGGCAAAAGTTGTAGATTGAGATGGTTTAACCAGCTGGATCCAAGGATCAACAGGAGAGCATTCAGTGAGGAAGAAGAAGAGAGGCTGTTAACTGCACATAAGGTGTATGGCAACAGATGGGCTATGATTGCTAGGCTGTTCCCTGGTAGAACGGATAATGCGGTCAAGAACCATTGGCATGTGATCATGGCTAGGAAACACAGGGAGCAATCAAGCATTTATAGGAGGAGGAAGCCTTCTTCTTTAGCCACAAGTGACCAATCAACCATTTCATCAGCCTCTACTTGCACTCCACTTCACCATATGGGTATGTTTGCAGGTAGAAATGGACCGATGAGATTAACGGGACAATCATTCACTCTGAAAATCGTAAAATTTGATATTTTAACATAAAATCATGCATTAGTTTTTATTTGCAGTTTCACCTATTGAAGTGGACCAACATGCTAACTCGTCAGATTCTAACTCAGAAGGTTCAGCAACCGAGTTAGTGGGCACAAATGGGACCAACCACTCCCAAACTGCAGATGGAGATTTGAAGATCAACATGTGCTTCATCGATTTCCTTGGGGTAGAAGCATCTTAAAAGACCAACTATGGAGTTTTTTATTATTATATTTTTTTGGTTAGAAGTAAAAAAAGTCCAGCTTAAAGAGGAAGAGGGGTAAAATTGGATCCAATGGGCAAAAATATTGGGTTTTAGCAGTTGCGCAAAAATAAATTATGTCAGGTCCAATTAACATTCGACACTAAAGGTTTGTTTTTGAATAGTTTAAGGTGATTACACGATAATACATGTTCAGAATATTTATTAATATTAACAATGCGTATACACTCTGTATACCCAACTACTTAAAACCATGATCTCTAGGAAGAACAACACTTCATTTAATCACTGAGATCACTTAATGAATTCCATTCGACACCCAAATTAAAAGTTAGCCTAACGAAAGAATCTAGTTTAACTCGTGATTTTAGGACATTTGGTATAATTAACTTGTACTTGTAAGTGAATTTATAAGAACTCATCAAGTCATTCTAATAATAAAAAATAATGTTATTTTCTCCAGTAATTAAAAGATAATAATGAATGTATATTAATGTGATTATTATTAAAAGATCATTAGTCAAGTATTATTATGGGGAGAGATAGTAATAATCCGCTTAAGACTAACATTTTATTGATTGATGACAATGAGTTGTCATTGGCATTGAGATGTCAAAATTAATACATGAATATATTGTTAGAGAACAATATATTGGATTGACCTGCTATGAGCATATGTCTTAGATTATTATGTGATAGTCACTATATTACTCATAGTGACAATTATATGTATAATCCTTAAAGTAGAGATCATTACAATATCAACATATATTGTTGTATGTTTTGATACAGTTAAACATGCTCCGTAACTGGTTGCACTGTAAAGACTAACATTGAACATATCACGATATATGTAGTGGGGTATGAATGATCGAGATAGAATTTGTCATCCTACATAATATGAAATATATCATAGGCCACTTGATTGAGTGAGACTAGAAATGCATGACCATGCTCGAATAAGTTGATATGAGATATCACAAATTATTCATTTATTATAGTCTACTCTAAATATCAAGAAATAATAGATGGGCTACACAAGTGTGACTATTTCAAGACTTGTGTCTATTCTAGATATAAAGGACAAAATAATATAATACATTAAAATAATTAGTCATGAACATGTTATGTCAAATCATGACTTCCTGTAACTTAGGTAACAATGATATATTGCTAGATGTCACTCATTGTTTGTAATATTAGAATAGTTCAAATTATTACAACTAACGTAATAGGAATCTACAGGGTCACACCCGATGGTTGAAAAAAATAGAGCAACTTATAAATGTGTAGCATATATACAATTTGATTGTACATGAATAAAATGTGTATTTAATTTTAATATATATATATATATATGTGTGTGTGTGCGCGCGCGCGCGTGTGTGATTTTTATTACGCATGAATACAAATTTTAATTAAAATAATGTAATTATACTCTTAATTAAATTCGAATTTAAAAACCCTAATAGCTACAGCGACACATATATATATAAGAGATATGTTGGTCTAGCAGCCGTTTATCCCTTTCAAAAATTCAGAAACTCCTAGAACAGTTTTAGATAAATGTTTTGCTCTCAACTGCTTTTCAGTCGGGTGAACTGAGTAGAGGCCGAGACAATTTTTCGTGGAGGCTATGATTCAAACCGTTCATGATCAACATTAGCCGCTGTTGTCTTTGTTGATTTTCAAGGAACCCAATGTAAGTAATCACATTCCTTTCTCCCGATTTAACGTACATGGATCGCTGGTGAGACCGTCGCATTTTATTTTCGTTGCGCCATGGGGTGTGCCGACGATCCCAACAAAAATTTTGTATTCATCTCCCCTTTCACAATCCACTTACTCTGAGACTTCTGGTGCCAAAGACTCTCTTCCTGCAGAAAAACCATATTCAATTCCTTTTTCAAATCAATCTCGAGATCCTCAAGGTAATCATTGGTCGACTTCTCGAGAGCAAGTTCAATGCCTCTATTGCGAGCGAGGAGTAAAGACTTACGCCTCCCGATGTGACCAAAGACATCCATATTCCATTTCCTGCTTTTATTCTGAAAATCGCAAATGTTTCCATGAAGATCCCTATCATCCGCCCAGGAATTCTGGAGTAAGTTGGGAAAATCCGAATGGTCATTCCAAGCTTCAATAAACCGGAAGGGTATCGGTTGCTTATTCCGCCACCGGTTCCCCGTATCTAGTAGAATCGGACGATGGTCTGAGCCAATCCTTTGGAGATGATAAATATCAGAGAGAGCATTATACCAACTAGAATTGTAGAGACATCTATTCAAACGCTCATAGAGGGTACCTTGTTTCCAAGTGAATTTGGGCCCAATAATTTTTGTTAATCATTGTCAACATACACCCTACATGAATAATTATTCAGACTCAAGATTTTCAGGGAAAACAACATATTTTGTCCGAGTCCCACATCTTTTTCTTAAATTCGACAACATATTTTGTTCATAAATACACAATTCTCTTCGATTATGGTCTTCCATGGGATAATAAAAAAAAATCAGGTCGAAAATGATGAGGCTAGCTAGAAAATGCATTCCCTAACGTCGTGCATATGAATTTATGGAAACAAAGGATGATGCATATGAATTGGAGTGTTAATTACCTAATGAAAAATGTGAAGCATACAGCTACACTTGGGGAACACAATTTATGATTATGATCATAGAACACAAAAACTCTTTAATCGAGGAAAACAATCATAGAAAATGACATCGAATTATGGAAAGTGCACGAACACTACATTATGGAGGAGAATGTGAAGTTTCAATGCATTGTTTTTAGATTTCACTACTCACTAAGAGATCTACCATGTGCATCACTTGATTATTATAGTTGATGGGAGAATAAAAGTATAATTATGTCCTTGTATGCTACAACCAATGAATGCCAAAATCAGATGACACCCATTTCTTTTTTGTCTTGTTGTTTGTGTACACATATTTAAAATTAGGGTGTTTGGTTTCCTAATCACTTGTTTTTGGATGGTTTTATTATTACCATATCAAGTAAGTTCTAGAATTTTATTGTATTAAAATGTAGGGTAACATACATCAAATATCACTTAACCTTATTTTATATTGGTTATATCATTAAATTTTAAAATACTTTAATTAAAGATTATACTTTAATCTCAAGTTCAATTAAAATATTAGGCAGTTTAATCTCAAGTTCAATTTAAAGATTGATATCTTTTGTGACCAACATAGACACTGATGAACTCGTCTCATTGTCCTTTACCCTTTACCAATTTATATTTTCTTAAAACTTCTTTTAAACTCATGAAATTAAACATAAAGACCCATCATTTTGGGGTAGGAGGGCTTTCTTAGATTTAAAAATTGGACTGTTTGCTTGAAGTTTTGAATAGGAATAAATATTCTTTCGAGAAGATAAACAACACATCTTAAAATGAACTTCATCATACGTTCATCGGAGGAGGTCAGAGCATTAAAACATTGAAATTTTAAATGACTTTTTGTCAATTTTAAGCATCTTTCGTGAAAATGATCCAAATAAGAAATACAATTAAAATATAACCATATCTTATGACAAAGTGGTAATTTGCTAACAAAAAGCTTACACTTGGACCAAACAAAATCATGGTTTTAAAAAGAATGAAATACAGAAAAGGATTTGAAGCAAAACGTCTTGAAAAAATATATAATAATAAACAAGATTAATGATGAAACAAAGTTGAATCCACGTAATTTTTCACATACATTTACGGACACCTCATCGGATTCCCCAAAGTAAGTAGACTATATGTTTCCTTGTCATCAAAATAAAGAAAAAACAACAAAGGCAAGATCTTGATAATTCACATGACAGCCAATGAAGAGTTGTAAAGTGGGGAAATTTTCACATGGGGGCATTTTCTAAGTGAACGTGCCCCTATGCTTTCGAGAAACACAGAATCAAACATTCGTCTGCTTCAGATTGGTTATATTGGTCGGTGTTGAAGCCCAAGTTGTTTTGTAGTATTGTTTGTCTTGAAAATTTTAAATTTTCATATAATTTAGATTTTTTAAAACTTTTTGTTGGTAATTATTTTTATCATTTTTTAAAATTTTATAAGTTCGTTCCTCTTTGCGTGTCCCTATACATACTATATGTTCAATACTATTTCCTTTCCACCAGGAATGGATCGAGGGGTAGACGAGTGGGAGTAGTCGCCCTTTAAAATTTATGTTTTAGATATTTTTATTTGTTTTCTATTGAAAATATATTTTTACCTCCTAAAATTTTATAAGTTCAATTTCGTATAAGTAATGGATAGAAACATATAAAGTTTACAAATTTTATTAAAAATAAATAATATGCATGATACATGACAAATACATGTATTTACACGGCACAAGTCAACTAAAGGACGATGACAACATATGTGTGTATCTTCAATCACTTAATGAGTGTATGTTTAGAAGATTATATTTAGACACTTTAAAGCTCGTATATAAACAATGTGAACTTGAAAAATTCAAGGCAAAATTTTGTTGCTTTTGAGCTTTCAAAGACAATTTTTAAACTTAATCAGACTTGTATAAGTACGACAATTATTTTCTTATGAAATACTTGGGATCTCAATATCCAAAAGTCATAATTGCACAACAGTAAAGCAACATTAGGACTGCGGCCAACGCCCAACTCCTTTTCAATTGCAAATAATCAAACTCTCTATTCAGCGATGAAAATCCACCAACGCCAAGGACTTAGCTCCGAATTTGAATGCATAACAAGCCATACTATCACCATAAAATACTATAGCATGCATCATCCCCCACTATTTTGCTGCTTCAATTCCTCTTCAATTTGTTCTTGAAACCTGTAATCAAACATTGTTTCCATATAAAAATATTGAAAATATATGATGTAATTGCTTATTAATGAATGATAAACTAGTACCTATACTAGTATTAAGTCTTGACCTAGTTGATATATAGGTGTTGAAGGAACTTTTGATTGTATGATGATCAAATATTGTATTCTCAAATATTGTATTCTCAGAACTATACTATCGTATGATGATCAAATATTGTATTAAGTCTGGAGATGTATCTCATAGGAAGAGAACATGGTTCAAAAATTATGTAGTACGTAAACAGGGACGGAACCAGAATTAAATATTGACAGAGACCGAAATATTAGATTATTTAAGAAAAATATAAAGACTTATTAGGTATTTAAAATTGAAATTCAGAATGAACCAAGTGATCTTAGTGATTAAGAGATTGTTGTTATCCTTGAGGTCCCGAGTTCAAGCACGTATGTAGGGGTATTATCGTTCATTGTTAAATAATTGAAAGTCTTTGTATAAATATTACCTTGTATTCACACTAAATTAAAAAAAAAACTCAAAACTCTAATTGTCTAATATTTAAACATACGATAACTTAAATTGTAATTAGACAGAAAATTTGAGAACACAGACTTATGATTCTTAGTTTGACCCCTATTTGATTAAATATTTAATAAATTTTTATATTTTTTAAATTAAAATATTTATTTTTACATAAATCAAAATACTATTAAAATAAAATTATATTAAATATATAAATTTTAACAGGACCCCTTGGACCCTAAGGAGCTCCGTCCCTTGACGTAAAGAATTTAATTTTGACTTATCTCCGGACTTTAGATACCACACAAAAAATTGATTGAAAACTTGACGATGATGGGAACTGAATTATAAAATTGAAGAATCTTGAAGGATCGACGTTGAATGACATTTGGTGCAATGTGACACTAATGAACCACAATTCTCTTCGTATAATGTTATCATGTCGCGCCAATTAGGTCGTTCAACGTCAATTGATTCTTTATTTTTTATTATAATAAAAATTAGTATCTTACTGTTTTTTTTTACTAAAACAACTTACAAGGAAATAGGTTTCACCAGGAACCAAGCTGTCAAGCAAAAACCCAAACTCGTTCGTGGAGAGAGGCACACCAGAGGAGTGGACCAACACTACATCTTGTCCAAACATGGCCTTGACGTTCAGTGGACCCTTCGGAACTTCAGTTGAAACTCCATTGATGAACACTGTGATGAGCCCTGAAACTAAACAAGGGTGAAGTTTAGGGTTTACTTCAATCATCAGTTTCCCCTCAATTAACATTGGGGTATAGTGCAACCCTATTTTCACACCACTAAATACCATTGTTACATCATAAGAAAGTTACTGTTGCAGTAAATGTTGCATATACTTCTAGAATTTTATAATTTCACTGTATTATAATATAAAATCTAACGTCTGTCCCTATATATATTATATGTCGAACAGATGAATTTTAAAGTAAAAAAACTTTATAAATTGCCATGCAATTACCAGATTGATACTGCAAATTCGAAGTCTCCGACGGGCACAAAACTGATGTAATATTACTAGAGCTTTGCTCTTGAAACCCTGTTGGAGGTGACCTTGAGAGAAGATTTTCCATGCCATCATCACTCACAACACCATAGGAAGAAGTTGAACCAACGAGGAAAGAAGGTGGGAAAGAAGCAAAGTTGGAGACATCACTATGTTCATACTGAATTGCACCGCCACCGACACCGACATCGAATAGTTGTGATTGGTTACTTCTTTGTTCTCCGGCTATGTTAGCTCCGGTGGCTTGCATATGTCGTTGGCGGCGACGAGACCTCGAACGTCGGTTTTGGAACCAGTAGAAGACATTAGCATCACCAACAGCACCGTATTTCTCGAGCAGCTTTCTTATTCTCACGGTTTCGTCCTTTGGAGGGTTCACCATGCCACTGTTGAAGATGGACTCGAGTATGAGGATTTGTTCCGGCTTCGGTGTCCACCTCGACCGGACTGGTTCCTTTCTCTCTGAACCATGGCTCGGACTATTAGGGTCTGGTGCTTGATCTTCCATTGACGAAGATAACTAGGTTTAAAATATAGGACAAGAAAACCAAAGCACATGAATATACAGTCCACAACACATGAGAGAGGGTGAAATTTAGTAATTTACATATATATAAGACACTGATGGAATGTCACTTCACAAAGTTACCAAATCACCCTTTCGGTGCTTGCACCTCCTAGTGTTGAAATTACTTCTTTACCTCTCAAAGCTTTATCAAAATATTCTATAGATAATTAAAAAAAAATGTTTTTACTAATAGTCACTTTAATTCTTATCTTTTTCGAACATTTTTGCTTATAATGTTTCATTACAGGACAAAAACACCCATTCGTGATGAAAAACGTTTGACAATAAACAATCAACATCCTAAAGTAGGAGCTTTTTGTCTTAAAATGAAACATTGTGTGCCAAAATGCTTAGAAAAAGAATAAAGACTAAAATAACTATTTAGTCAAATGTTTGAAGAGGTTTTGCCCTAAAATGAAACATTGATGATCAAAAAGTTTTGAAAAATATGGACTAAAATGACTATTTAATCAAATATCAAGAGTATTTTTTTGATATTATACCAATATTATATCCTTTAACTTGTGTTTATTTTGATTTGTACATACAATTATTCTTAATATTAATTCAGTTGACATTATCATTATTTCAAATTCTTAAAAATTACGAATTCGAACGTAATGTCCTCGATTTAAGCATGTTGCTTTCCTTATACCCAATAAGAGTGAGAAATTATTTGATTGATCCGGCTCACCACATCATCAGTGTTCCCAGAGAATAAGAGTCACAAATTTTTATATAACTTCCAAATAACTACCTCTTTCTTATTTATATGTAGGAAAGAGATGAAGATTCACCTTGGTAAAAAAATGATATGAACAAATATTACTTGGTTGGGACCACGGATGACGTGATAAGCCGATACTATCTAATATTTTTTCCAATTAGGGTGTTCTCTATATGTTCTTACTCTTAGTTCCCATCAAATACAAATTCAATTCTAGCATGATAGCCTTCCTTTGATTAAGGATTTTGTATACTACTGTTCATACTTTATCACATGCTTTTTCATACTTGACAGAAGGTGAAAAGCTTACTTTTTGGTGGATTTAGACTTTAGTCCATTAATATTATTCTGAATCAACATTGAGATATAATTAACTTGTCGACAAAGGGAATGCCAGTGTTACACATTTCCCTCCTTTTTTTTGAATAGTAATAATGTCACCCATTAGATCCCAATAAAAAGAATAAACTATGCATATAGTACCTAAATTATCAGTTTTGGTCCGCTTTAGTACCTAAACTTTTAATTTTTTCAAAATTATACATAACATTTAGTTTTTGTTTTATTTTAGTACACCCACCGTTAAAAACTTAGTGCATTTAGTACCTAAACTATAAGTTTTAATCCATTTTAATTCCTAAACTTTCATTTTTTTCTAAAAAATTAACGTTAAATTTTGAAAGATGGCATAAAAGAAAACAAAAACTAAATTTTTGATATAATTTTGAAAAAATTGAATTTAGATATTAAAACGGACTACAACTAATAGGTTAAATACTATAACGCATAATTTATCCTAAAACTAGACTAAACATTACCCATTATCTATTATTATTATAAGGCTAGGTTGAAATCAGATATTAAATATTAAAAAAATTCAGATTGAGATAAGATTAATTTATAATTGAAATCAAATCAACTAACAACAAATTTTAGTTTTTTTTTTTGAAAATTTATATCTGAATAGATGAAAACCTTGAAAAGAGGTTAAAATGGTAAAAGAAGCAAGCAAGAAAAGGGGGAGGTGAAAGGGTTGAAAGAGGAAAACTAGGGTTTTGGCTATATTGTAAAGTGCATGTGAAGGAATGCATGGAAAACTGGGTCGCTATCTTCGTTTACCTTTTTCATAATAATAGCAATAGATATGACTATCCAACTCAGTTGGTAGAGCATAAGGTTCTTAATCTTGAGATTGTGAGATCGAGTATCACGGGGGGCATTTCATAATTCGGAGGTCTTCTACGGAAGCTGCTCTCAATCTGGTGTTGGGGGCAGCCTACTATCTTACCTCCCCCTTACCTCATTATATATGGGAACAAGGGACAACCATTTTTAATAGCAAGACAAAAATACACAAGGTTTTTGTACTTTAAAAAAATTGTAGTATTCATATTATTTTTTTCTTTAAATATAAATTTTTAACTTAGAAAATAAATTTAATTTGAATCTTTAATCAACGTTTTTAGATCGTTGACCATTACAGTATTAGTGTAATAATTCATTATACTGACGTGATAGTTTACTATGATTAATAATATAACGGATGATATGGTAGATAAATTAAATTAATAGTAAAATATTTTTGACTATATTAAGTGCATTTGTTCATAAATACTCCATCCTACAATATCGTCTATAAATAATTAGACTTTTGAAATGTGAACAGAACAGAAGTCGTATTGCAATGATGGCAATGAAAATACACCCCGCTGTATATTATATCTATTTTACAACTTATTTTTAAAAATTAAATTATCTTTTTAACAATACTATTTTAAAATTCAAGTATACTTTTTATTAAAATGTCACATAGTTCATCTTATAAAATAATGGTTGAAATGTGCATTCACACGCATACAAATGTTAATATATATATTTAATTAATTTGAGTTGGTTACAAGTAATAATAGGGATGGTAAACGGGCGGATCAGTTGCGGATACCTCCTCCACAATCTCCGTATCTACCTAATATTTTCAAATCCACCACTCGTCCACTACCTATGATAGATAAAATTTTTCAAATCCACACCTGCCCACGCGGACACATTCTCAAATTCATCCCCACACCACTACCCAACTGGAGACATACACAGCTAGACCCGCCTTACAACAACCTTAAATTATACATAAGCAACAAACATAAAACAAAAACGTCCATTAAGAAACATAATAAAATAAACCAAGGATTATCTGAGTTAAGTGTTAACATAGATCTTAAAGTACATAAAACACCATAATAAAAGACATAATTAAAGCCTAGAAACATAAATGACAAACACATAATATTTTTGTTATTTGGCATACATAAATGACAAACCCTAAAATTATACCTAAATTTATAATGATCCAAAATTTAATGAGTATTTAGTGGGCGGATGTGAGACGGGTGGATACAGGGCGGGTAAGGTCTCAAACCCATCACCTGCCCATTACCCGCGACGGGTACCACTCTCTAAATCTACGCCCGTCCACTACCCACTAAAGTTCTACCCATCCCTGCCCCAATTAGAGCGGGTACGGTGCATAATCCACGAAATTGTACCCGTTTGTCATCCATAAGTAATAATATATGTTTTAAAGATTCTCAATCATTTTTTTACTCAGAAAATAAAAATTTATTAAAAATCGACCTAAATTAAGAGCCTCGTTAAAACTTCCCTAAAATCTAAACGGAGGAAAAAAAGTATTCTTAATCAGACAAAAATAACAACACCAACCAAACTAAAGCTTCAAAACACCAAAACAACACTGTGACCTCTTAAGACCAAACCCAAACACAATACAAAACTGCTTACACGAACTGCAAACCCTAGCACAGAATTACACAAACAGCACCAAACGGCTACTACCACCGAACAAGGGTAGAGTAAGAGCCTTGCTGTTAACACTAACAATAATGAATGTTCATTTACCTTATAATCGTTAGTGTTTAAGCTTGAAGCCTTTAGAAATAGTTATCTTTCCTTTAGCCACTTAACTAACTTGGTTGGTACTACAAATGTAAATATATTAATTAGTGATAAAAAAGAAAGTGGAAAATATAGGTGTGTTGCATGTGGGTTTAATGTGTTGCCAAAGTGAGAATTACAAGCATTGTTTTGAAAATCGGATCGGACCGGCCGGTTCAACCGGGAATCATTGTCTAGTCCAGTTCAATCTAGACCGGTTAAACCGCTACTAGTGAACCGGCCAGAACTACTGAACCGTTCAAACCGGACCGGTTGAAAACTGGAAAAAATCGGGAAAAAATCGGAAAAAACCGCCAATTTGTTTTTTTTTAAAAAAATTAAACCAAACGACGTCGTTTGTTAAACGAGCCAAGTCATACTCGAGTATTGCTGAGCTCGACTCGAACTTGAAAATTTTAAAAGTAAGCTCAACTCGATTTAAACTCACGAGCTAAAAATTATGAAGTTTAACTCGAACTCGAAATATAATATTGAAACTTGAACTCAAAAAAAATTAGAAGCTCAATTGAAGCCTAAAATTCGAGCTTGATTGAAGTGAAAGAATAGTTCACTCAATGCTTACCAAAAGGCTCCATGATTTTGAATGCCAAATTACCTCTATTAATTATAGAAGTTAGTTGAGATGATCTTCTACGTTTCTTAGCCATGTGAGATTGTTTTTTTAAAAAAATAAACCAAACAATATTATTTTGTTATGATTTTTTAGCCCCAAATTTATTTTTTAATTATAGTTATATAATTATATTTATTATTTAATATATTTCACCTTAAATATTATGTTGTAGTTAATTTGAATCATTTTGTTTCACTTGATTTTATGGTTTTTAACTTATATATGTTATGACTTGCTTTGAATATGAATTGTGATATAAAAAATTATTTTTTTAAAAATATTTTTGGTATTTTTATTTAATTTTTTAAATAATTATGACGTCGTCCGGTTCTTCCAACCGGTCAGACCGGTTCAACCGGTTGAACCAGTGAACCGGTAGCATGACCGGTTCACTAACCGGTCCGGTTCTGAAAACCATGATTACAAGGGTTTTGTTAGACTTTTGGACTTTTAGTACAAATGGAAAACTGCCTAAATAATTTCATTTTGCCAAGGAATCTTCACTGTGCTGTGACCGCCTGCCTCCCCCGTAAATTTATAATAGGATAAACTACATGTTTAGTACTTAAACCAGTAGTTTTGGTCCATTTTAATATCTAAACTTTTTTTTTTTTCAAAATCTTACATAATATTTAGTATTCATTTCATTTTAATATCCTCCGTTAAGAACTTAGCACGTTCAGTACCTAAACTATCAATTTTAGCCTGTCATAGTATCTAAACTTTCAATTTTTTAAAAAACTTAATGTTAAATTTTGAATGGATGTATTAAAATGAAGCAAAAGCTAAAGTTTTTAATAGCTGACACTAAAATGAAACAAAAACTAAACTTTAGGTATATTTTTGAAAAAAAATTAAAAATTTAAGTGCTAAAACAGACTAAAACTGATAGTTTAAGTACTAAATGTGTAATTTACCCTAAATTTACAATATCATATTGTTTGTCTATGATGTTAAAGAAATAAAATATCTGAATTCAAGTTCAATGTTAAAAGGAGTATTGTTTTTTTAGAGATTTTGATTTTGAGTTTGAGTAGTTACGTTTGTAGGGTGTACGTACATTGTTAATGATTAAAAAATATTCTGAACATATATTATCTTATATACTAATAAATCAATTAAAAATTTGACCCATTTTATTTCAGTTAGTATAAAATTTATTGAAATAATTTTAAATCACTTTAGTGATGATCATTTTAAATTTATATATATTTATATTCAATTTATTTTATTATATTAAATCAACTAAAGTTGAGTTTGGATTTAGAAATATGAAATTTGATTTTCAATTTTAGGGTAATATGTGATGGATTTTTTTTTTGCTAAAAATGGAATGTCTGACAGCCTACATAGTTTCTTCACAACACAACAAGGCTATGATATGTATTCTTGTGCTATATTGGAAAAAGCAATCCAAAAATTACATAATAATTTGAGTTAATTGCATCATATATCCTGAAACTACGACTTTCATTTTAAATTGATTATTAAACTTTAAAATATTTTAATTTCATCTCTAAATTATGACTCTCATTCTAAATTAGTCCTTAAATTTTTGTACATTTCAATTTCATCCCCAAACTATGATTTCATTCTAAATTGATCCCTAAACTTTTGAATATTCCAATTTCATCCCTAAATTCATCTAAATATATAATCAGTTTCAATCATAGTTTAACCTAAATTTTATTTTTTTCAAACAAAGAATAATATAACTTGACCAAATAATTTTATTAACAAGAGATGTGATTAGTGTATACGTATAATTTGGGATGAAATTGAAATATTACAAAATTTTGGGGACCAACTTAGAATGAAGATCATAGTTTGGTGATGGAAATGAAATTTTAAAAAGTTTAAGGACTAATATAGAATGAGAGTCATAATTTAGGGATGAAATTGAAATGTTTAAAAGTTTAAGAAAAAATTTAGAATAAAGATAATCATTTAAAGGGCGTGTGATGCAATTAACTCTATTAATTTCCTATGTAATTTTTTTTAAATGAACATGGTAAACAATAATTGGTAGAATAATCTTTTTGACCCTCTATTTTTATTAGTTTAGTAATTTTAGTCTTTAAATTTATTATGTCTCTTTTAACTCTAGATTGTTTTTTATCAATTTAATTCAAACGTTTATTCCTTCACGTGGTTTATGACTTTTTTTTAGTGATTATAATATTTTTTTCATTTATCATAATTTATTATATTAAAATCAAACACAGTACTAATACATTTATATACAAATTGATTACTATTTTTTCTGATTATGCCGATCTCTATTTTTGGTAGGAAGACAAGACCATTTAATGTTTTGTTTTTAACAATCTTTGTCTCTTCAAACTACTTAGTTGGTTTTTATTTGTGAACCCTGAGTAATAGGAATTGGACCACTAATGAAGAGATTCAATTATAACACATTGGTTAATTTTATTTTTTACAAAATTGCTAAAATAAAAAAAATTATCAAACATAAAATAAATTTAATAATTTATCAAATGTTTGTTGTTATACTTCCTCCCTATCTTCTCCATAAATAATTACACCGAAAATTGAAGTTTTTAGAACAAAAGAATTCTCCGAAGGGTGTTCTCTGTCGATCACAAACTCTGAAGTCAAATGCTTTACGACTAATCATCCTCCCTTGACAAGACTCTTATATGGCTACTAATACAATCGCATGATCTATCAAAATCAAAATCTATTATCAGAGGATCATATTCATCCAGCCTGCCAGCTTACGAGTAGTCATTCTAGCCCTAAGTTTGACACTGACCCTAGAGATCATTATGAAACTCCTTAGCTAAAATTAAAGGAGAGAGAGGCAAGATAGTCTTGATCATTCATTTCATTTTCATCTTCTATTCTATTTTTCACTTGATATATTTTAACTAGACGATATTGATCGTCTATATCTCCATCATTAATCCTTGAATATAATTCTTCGTTTAAATTAAAAAGAGTAAACCATCTATAATCACATCCCAAATGTTATCATCTAACTTGATGCTATAAAAAACCAAAAATGCATGGAACCAATAATTATTGGTTCAACATTTTCTCCATGTTGAATATTTTTAATGTTGTGGGGGCACTTCGGAATGTTCAAGATACATGAATCTGAACAAACCATAATATTTTGGACCAATTATTAGTGTCCATATAGTGTTGAATTGAAAATAATAACACTCAATTTGATTCTCTTCTTCTTTTTAATATTTGTAAAGCTATTATAGGTTGAAGCCAAGGCATTTGATGTTACAAGGGAGAGATGTTGCACTCAACTTACACAGTTGCAAAAGGCATTGACGTGTGTCAAAAAAGAGTGTACAAACAACATGGATTATGGCTTTTCATTTGTCCCTCTAAGTTGCATTGTCTCTAGGAGTATTATTATAATTTCTTTTTTGGTCTTAGGTTTCTTATCAAAGCCCCCCACCCTAGGCATAGCCTGTTCCCCCCCTTCTCTTTTATGTATGGTAATTATGATTCCGATCCAAAATATTTTAGGGTAAATTATAAGTTTTGTACCTAAACTATCAGTTTTGTTTCGTTTTAGTATATAAACTCCTATTTATTTCAAAACTATATTTAACGTTTACTTTTTGTTTCCTTTTAGTGCCCGTCGTTAAAAATTTATCGAAACGGTTGCACGTGACATTTTTATGGATAAATTATATCATTCATCACTTAACTATCTTCTCACTCCTATTTTAGTCACTAAAGTTTGAAAATTTTCAATTGAACTACTCAACTTTCAAATTGTTCATTTTTTAATTACTCTAATTTATTTTATAATAAGTTTTGTGACATGGTATTTTTATTACTATTTTATTAATATATAATTAAAATAACAAATAAATTTGAAAATTAGAGTGACTAAATTAGGAGTAATTTGAAAGTTAAATAATTTAATTTAAAAAATTAAAATTTAGTGACCAAAATAGAAGTGTGAAGATAGTTGAACGACGAATGGTGTAATTTACCCATAAAAAAGTGTCATATTGTAACACTTTCGCTAAGTTTTTAACTACGAGGTATTAAAAATGAAACAAAAAGTAAACGTTAGGTAAGATTTTGAAACAAATAAAAGTTTAAGTACCAAAACAAAATAGAACTAATAATTAAAATAGTAAACGTTAGGTATTAAACGTGTAGTTTACCCAATATTTTAATAATTAAAAGAGTAGTTTTAAATGTCTATATTTTTATTTTACTCTTTCAATATTATATATAGATGAGTGAAAATAGATGATTAAAATGAACAATAGGAAATAAAAACATATTTATTGGAAAATGTCACACCCGAAAAATTTCAAGCTTTATTAATTATTATGTAAATAAATTGAGGGACCAATTTATGAGTTTTCAAAGTGTTTAGGTTGGTTTCGGATTTCCATGAAAGTTTAGGAATTTAAGCATGGATTTGACCCTGACCTGCCAACAAAGACACCTCCGACGACCATATAATGAACCGTCGTGACCACCGTCCACTCCAAATCAAAACTCAATCGGTCGATCATCGTAAAGACCAGTCGTTCACCATAAATTGTCGTTTGATTGCTCGTCGAAAACTTATAAATGCCTGAACCAATGAGAAAAATTTTATGCTTAACATTTATCTGGATGCTCTTCAACATCATCTGGTAGTTATTGACCATTTCAGGTTAAAAGAATCGATCTAGTGCAGTTATCGACGTCAGTATTAAGAGTTCTTTTAGCATTGCTTGCGGAGTATGGTACCAGCATAATTTGGGGGCATGGTCATTTGATTTTATATTGGGTTTGTATCTTATTTTGACGTTTGACTTCACTGAATATGTGTTTGTATTTATAAATTGTTTTATAGTTGAAATGATTTAACAAAAATTTATTTTTTATGGATTTTTTATTGTGGGTTGCTCTGGTGGCCTTAATGTGACATCCCGGATTAGATCAGGTCATCCGCATCGGTCTGGGAGTGTTACAGAAAAGTATTAAAGAGATAATTTCAGTTTTCTATTTCCACTCATCTAGCTATCAATGTGTAAAATGAAGATTTTATATTAGGTGTAACTGGGTCCTAACTATGAGTATTCACTTTTTGGTATTAATCAAATTAATTGATCGAACTGGAATTTAATTCGGTTGATTGAGCGATTAATTTAATGTTAGACCAGTTAATGATTGAGAAAATTTTCAAAATTTGATTAACGGTTAATTCAAATCGAATTTGATTAATTAACTAAATTAACAAAAATATTAAATACATTATATATATATACACATATTAAACTCAAACTCGTTAAGAATTAAGTCCCAATTATTTTATACTAAACCCATTAAACATTTAAAACTAAATCAAATTTTAACTAAAATGAAAAAAAACACCTCTATTAAAAATTAAATATAAAATTCGATATTTACCTATATATTTTCTAATAATAAAAAATAGGGGCAATGATCCCTCGTTACAAAGAATAGCTTCGTCCCTAATTGGAAACATTTGATAATGAATGCTCAAATATCTCGCAATCGTTAGTGTTCGAATCTGAAATCTCTAAAAATAATAATCATTCATTTAATCACTGAGATTCAATCTTTTATATTGAAATATGAAATGATTATATAAATGATAACAAGAAAGGACTTGAAGCTCAAACTTGCATTCATTGATGGGAAATGGCATGACATCCATGCTAGTTTGGTACTAGTCCCACACGCCACGGGCAGCACAAATCTTGTGCCTTTCTCGTAAAGACAACCCTTTCCCTCAACTCTCACACGCACACATCCAAAATCTTTATATTATTTATTTGTTGGACCCAATATATATATATAAAAAGAATGGCACAAAAGGAAAGGTATCCACATTCACGAGACCAACGTGCCCTCCCAATCACATGTAAGCGCCACAAAGACTCACCACCTTTCCACATTTGCTCTCTTCAAAACCTAACCCTAAATCGCCCTCGAAATGGCCGAGCCACACTGCCACCTCGTGTCCGAAACTACCCGTAGGAAGGGCCCCGACAAGCGAGGCAACATCCCCGTCGAGGTCGAGTCGGTTTTGGTACCGGAAGTCTCCCCGGCCCCAGCAGCACCGTGCGGTGCGTGCAAGTTCTTGAGGAGGAAGTGTATTAGTGGGTGCATTTTCGCACCACACTTTGGCTCAGATCAGGGTGCGGCAAAATTCGCCGCGGTTCACAAGGTTTTCGGTGCTAGCAACGTTTCCAAGCTCTTGCTTCACATACCGGTGAACCGACGACATGATGCGGTGGTCACGATATCGTACGAAGCTCAGGCCAGGCTATCGGACCCGGTTTACGGTTGCGTCTCGACCATACTTTCTTTACAACAACAGGTTAATCTACACATACACTACCATATTTTAGTTTCTTCCAAATTCATTCATTTTTTTAATGGAAACCAATTAAATATTCTGATTCTTTTACGAAGAATGTTACAAAGTTTATTTTTTCGCAGGTAGCATCTTTGCAAGCCGAACTAGTGATGGTGCAAAACCAGCTGATCAACAGTCGGTTCGCAATGGTGAATGCCCTTCAAAGCTCACAGCAGCAACAACACCACCATAATCACCAACAACATGAACAACATATACCGTTGCTCCGGCCAGCATACTCGAACAATTCCTCGGCATCGAATAACCTAATAAACATAAGCAACTTCGCCTCCAATTTCGAACTTGTGTCCGAAACTACCACAACTGCTCCTAATTCTTCTCAAAGCATGGACCATCTTCAGCTCTCCATGCCGTTCCATGATGATGAGGACGACGAACAAGATAGTCGGATTCCGCCCATTTACGCCAATCAAATCATTCATAGTACATAATCTTAATGATATCTATCTATCTACCCATCCATCCATCCATCCATCCATCCCCATGCATCCATCCCCATCCATCCATCCATCCATCCATCCATCCATCCATCCATACATACTTTCTCTTTGAAATAGATAAACTCATGTGGAGCTAATTTTTTATCCAATGTGAGATATTTCTATTTTTATATTAATCTTAATACACCATATATTCCTCAACCAATATAAAATAGACATACATTGTACTTACCGTGCCGCGGATCACATTTTCGAAAACAGCACTAGTAATCTGAGGAATCAATAACTTTTCATGGTAAGCCTTTTCGACCAAGATCACCGGGGCATATGATGAGAGCATGAAATGGATTCGAGGATACGGCACGGGGTTTGTTTGGAACTCAGTAATGTCGACGTTTATAGCACCATTGAACCACAACGAAGTCGTCAAAGACGAGATAATTTGAGATATCAATCGGCTCAAATTCGTGTAAGTTGGACGTTCGATATCCAACAATCGCCGGCGGATATTGTATATAGCTTCGTTGTCGAGAGGCACCACAACATCAGTGTGTTCAAGGAGTGAAAGTGTGAGAGCACGCTATTGTAAGGTTCAACAACTGCAGTAGAAACCTCCACAATTGGAGATAACCATTAGTAACATGCACAAGTTTTAACAAAATTTGAGTTTCATATTTCGAATTAGACTGAAATTATTAAATTAGAATAATTTATCGGATTCGGATATTCGATCGATAACGTAATTTAAATCGAAATTTACCTGAGGAGAAGGGTAGACGGTAAATCCAAAAGCAATGAGCCTAAACCAGAACCAGTCCCACCTGCAACAGCATTGAACATCAAAAACACTTGCAATCCACTGCAGTTATCAGCCAATTTTCTCAATCGGTCAAGGCAAACTTCCACAATGTCCCGACCCGCTGAACCATATGATAAAAATCAACGACTTGGACTCGAAACAGACTATTTGAATTGACCTGAACCTGAAATGATTTAAACTCGAAATCGAACGAGTTTAATATTGTACCTGTTTAATGTCCTCTTGCAAAGTTATTAGCAGCATCTTCCTTGCAGGAAATAAGGATGGAACAGTTGTCGGTAACACCTGCTTCTAACTTCGTCGATGATCGTCGGTTCTAGGTCGATGAACAATGCTCCCAGTACATACTTTCCGGATCCGGTAACACTAAAGAAGGTACTAAAAGCGTCATGGTTGGCACCTTCATTGGCCTCACTGCATATAATTATTTATTTTTTTGATTGTATCTACCCTGAAATTTTATAAGTACTCACATTGTATAAAATTTTATGTAATTAATAAATGTGTATCCATCCTCAAAAATATTTCTAAATCTGTCGTCACTGTACCTCAACTCTCTATTCTTGTGAAAGGAGGGTTCAACCTCTACTCTTTCAACAATTTATCATGCATTAGTTTGCTGAGCAAAATGTTCAAGTAGCATAAATATTGTACAATCATATGACAAACATCAAACCAATTACATACTAATATCATATGCATCGTACTACAATTATCATACAATATAACACCAGCTTATACAAATAACAACACTATTTTACATCTCCAATCCACAATACAATTGCCTTCTTTCCCTGCACAAGAAAAAAAAAGTGTCATGTCATTATTGAAGATACCAATGGAACTTAATTTGATTATCGATACATATAATATATAAAATGGAAGAAGAAACCCTAAGCAAATGGAAAGAAAACGTCAGAGATTTAGGAAACAAGTTGCAGCTGCTATGAATCATATTTAATTAGGAACATGTTGGACTTTGCTAGTCGTCACAGCCCTTGAATGTGATAGAAGGAACATGTTGGACTTTGCTGAAATCCTCTACTCTTTTCTCCGCTCTTTCTTTGAATTTGTATGGCTAACTTTCAATCTTCAGTTGTTGGAGGGTTTTAATGGACATCAGTTCATCCGGAAGCATCGTCAGCCCTCTGCACCATTCGATCTGCAATTGTCGAAGACACGGAATGGCCCCTTTCTCACCCTTCCACTGCTCCAAATGTCCGAGTCTTTCAAGGCTTAGGGACTCGAGTTTAGGAAAACCTTGTGCTGGGAAAAACATCTTGAAAGCTTCCTCATGCAATTCAAGAACCCTTAAGATAGGTAGCTTCTCGAGTGTTGGCATTGGATCTTCCCCAATCTTGCTCCTTCTCAACTTTATGTAAGCAAGATTCAGAGACAAGTGGTCGTACTGCGGTAACTCACTTATCTCCGCATCTAAACTCAGCTTACAAATACTACCACAGCTTAGAGGAGGTGATTCAAATGTTTTGGATCTATTCTTCCTTCATCATTGAAAATGAACAAGGAATGAAGATATTTACTCTGAATGATGGGTGGATTCCGCCACCCATAGTTGAATCAATCTATAGTTGGTTAAGATCTCGCCATTTGGAGTCACCCGTAGGATGTGCACCCATTGCTCTGCTTTCTCTTTTCATATTTTTCTCTATTTATTTTTATTTATGTTTATCTAGTCCGATCCAATGGCAGATCCACTAAGGTTTTACGGTTGACACGTGTCCATCATGAAATCTAAATTGTCTTCAAATAGTTACTTACTGATTGTGTTCACCCTGAAATTTTATTAGTGTCCATTCTATATAAAAAAATTACGTAGTTAATATATATTATCCATCATCAAAAAAAATTATGAATCCGTCACTAATCCGATTTTTGTATTTTAAACAACTCTTACCCCAACTCTCTATCCCTGTGGAAAGAGGGTTCAAACTCTACTCTTTCAACAACTTCCCATGCTTTAGTTTGCTAAGCAAAATGTTCAAGTAGCATAAGACTAGATTGAGAATATTGTACAATCATAAGACAAACATCAAACAAATTTTTTTATCAGCAAAGATGTTTTAAAAGGAACAACACCCCGATCAAAGCCTCATTAAAAACCTCACTAATCGTAAAATGAGGAAAAGAGTACTTTGAACCACAACACTAAAGCAAGTTCAAACCAATTACATACTAAAATCATATGCATCATACTACAATTATCATACTATATAACATCAGTTTACACAAATAACAACACTATTTTACATCTCCAATCCACAATACAATCGCCTTCTTTCCCTGTACAAGAAAAAAAAATGTCATGTCGTATTGAAGATACCAATGGAATTTCATTTGATTAGCGATACATGCAATATATAAAATGGAAGAAGAAAATCTAAGCAAATGGAAAGAAAACTTCAGAGATTTAGGGGAAAAGTTGCAGCTGCTATGAATCGTGTCTAATTTGGATCTAAATATGCAAAATATATAGTTTGAATTAGTGTAAAAGGATTAAGCATTTCAGTATATAAGCAAGATTATGAAATCACCTGCCAATAATCATAATTGCTAGTCATCACAGCCCTGGAATGTGTTAGAAGGAACACGATGGATTTTGATGAAATCCTCTCTTCCTTCCTTCACACTTTCTTTGAATTCCTCTGGCATCATTAATTCAACGTTCAGTTGGAGGGTTTTAACGAGCGGCCTCAGTCCGTCTGGAAACATCGCCAGCTTGTCGCACCATTTGATCTGCAATTGTCGAAGACATGGCATGGCTCCTTCCTCCACCTTCCACTCCACCAAATGATCGAGATAGATAAGGCTTAGGGAGTCGAGTTTAGGAAAACCTTGTGCAGAGCAAAACATCTCCTTTCCGGTGAAAGCTTTCTCATGCAATTCAAGAACCCTTAAGCTAGGTAGCTTCTCGAGTGTTGGCATTGGATCTCCCCCAATCTTGCTCTTTCTCAACTTTATGTAAGCAAGATTCAGAGACAAGTTTTCGTACTGCGGTATCTCACTTATCTCCGCATCTAAACTCAGCTTACAAATACTACCACAGCTTGAAAGGAGGTGATTCAAATGTTTTGGATCTATTCTTCCTCCATCATTGAAAATGGACAAGGAGTGAAGATATTTACTCCGGATGACCTCCTCGTTAAAATCATCGATCTCGAACGGCCCCTGAATCTCCAGCTCTCTAAGATTTGTCAAGTTTTTGAGATCCTTCAAGTAACAATTCGTTGCGTTGAAGTTCACAAGTGTTTGGAGGTTTCTCAAAGTATGCAACTTCAACTTTGTTCTTCGTGCACATCTCCAAGGAAGATAGAGATGTCTTAGTTGCCCCATCCTCCATATCACATCAGGTACAAAAGTTTTTCCATGAACTCTTAAATCCAAGGTTTGCAGGCACCTCAAGTTGCCCAGAGATGATGGAAAACATGAGAAATAAAGATTCCCTAGACTCAACAATCTTAAATGGACGAGATTACCTATATCACTTGATAACTTGAGGCCGAACCACGTAGAATATTTTCCTTCATACGAAAGGACTCTCAGCAATTTGAAATTGTTGAACATGTATGTGTAAAGTCCATGTACTTCAATATCCAAAAGGAGACCGTCAACTTCACGTTCTTCTTTATGTTTTTTCCTGTAATCAAGCATTTTGTGGAACTCCTGTTCTGTAAGTACCATCATCGCTTTAGATAACTCGTATAACGATAAATGCATACCTACGAACAAAAATGATCGGATATTTGGACTTTTAATGCGTTTTAACCACAAAATATTGGTTGTTGAAACTCTACGTATCCTTCGTACTGTGGAAATCGAACATGCGTTTGACTTATCAACCACGCTGAGAAAATTTTCTTGGTTTGCTTTTGAGAAGCAAAGATTTCTCATGAGATCATGCATTTGAACTGTTTTGATCTTTGAGGTTGCGACGTCTCTGTCTCGTACTTGGACCATGCACCTTTGTACTAGCTCGATTAAGTAACCTTCTGCCAAATCCTCTGCCATGTTCCCATCCCCTTCCTCTGATAAAACTATACCTTCAGCCACCCATAGTTGAATCAATCTATAGACCTGTATCTCAAAATCTTCCGGGAAATTACTCAAGTACAAAAAGCACGGCCTTAAGTAGTACGGCAAATCATCATAGCTTAATGCCAACACTTCTTCCACTCCATGGCCTTGGCCTCTCTTCAAGAAGGATTCCACATTATCAGCCACCTTTTGCCATTCATTTACTGAATCTTTTGTCACCAAAATTCCTCCCAGCACAACAATGGCTAATGGCAACCCTCCACAACGATCAACCATTTGTTCGCCTAGCTTTTTCTTTTCTCCTTCGTCTTGACGACCTGTAAAATTTTTAAAAATAAATAAAAGAAAGGGCTCAACAATTACAACTTAGGCTTAGTAATGATATTCATTTGATTGTCCAAAAATAAGAGCAAAGTAGCTGTTACTTGGAGTAAAGTAGACAAATGATCTCACTATAATACGGTGAGTTGAAATATTCTGAGTTTAATCTTTGTTAATTACTGTTTAATGAATTCAAAAGCTCTTTTGTTTCTTATTCAAATTCGATAGCTAAAGATTTTTGTATGAAAAACAAATAATTATATTAATTCAATTTTATTTTGTACATTAATTTTTTATTTCTTTAAAAGGTATTCAATATAAGAAAATATATTGTTATTCACTTTGGTATTTATAATTTATTTACTCTTTGATTTTCTTTCTGTGTTTTACTCTTTGAAAAACAAATTGAAGTATTTAATCCTATAATATAGTCACTGATTTCAAAAAACATAATATATAACCACTTTCGTTTTTATTTAGTTAAAAAGTGACCACTATGAGTTTAACTGCCTCTAACAGCAGTTAAATATTTTTGATATAATCACACATTTGCTTCATATTATTTATATATTCTTTCAATTTAGTTCATATTATTTATATATTCTCTCAATTTAGTCATACTTTTAATAAATTAAAATAAATTTAATTCTCCAATCGAATTATATCACATCTCACCATTCACTTGGAGAACTAAATTTATTTTAATTTAATATATTTATTTGCACCAATCAAAGAGTGACATGGGTCACCCTTTAGTTGAAATGAAAACAAAGGAAATCAAATTGAGGTAAAAAAATTCAAACATTGGTCACTTAGGAAACTAAATATATATCCAACCATTAAGCCAAGACCATTGCAATATTTAAAGTAGACAACATAGTGTATATATTTTATATATTAGTGTACAAGCACTTAAATTCATAATATTGTATATATATTAACTTATTAAATATATTTTTTATTAATTTAATTTAAAAATATATATTTTATGTTATTATTTATTTAAAAGTATGATGAAATTGAGAGAATATGTAAATAACAGAGACCAAATGTGTGATTATATCAACTATCACATATGATATTCTGTTAACCGCAGTTAACCCGTGATGACCACATCTTAGTTAAATAAAAATGAAAGTGGCCATATCTTAATTAAATAAAAACGAAAGTGACTATATCTTATGTTTTTTGAAATCGGTGACTAAAAGTGAACAAAACAATCGAACACAAATGAACATCCGTGTAGTTAACCCAAGAAAAAAAATAAGTTGAATAGAACACACTACCTTGAGGAAACGCAATCTTTCGAAACAAGTCCCGGCTTTGATCCGGGCTTAGGAGCTGCAACGGGTGCACGTAAACTCTGCTACCATCTGCATCTGAAACTACCTCTCTATTCCGAGAGGTGAGCAATATCTTGCAACTTGTATCCTTTTCTGGAAATGCAGGCTTTATGCTATCCCAAGCTTCTTTGCTCCAAATATCATCAATTATCATTAAACATTTCTTCTTGTTCAGGAACTTAAACAACTTCTCTGATATCTCTTCATCCCTGGTTTTCCAGTCAACTTGAAAGGGAATGTTCAGACCAGACAAAATGTCTAGCCAAACTCTTCTTCTCTGGTACTGCTCAGAAACATAAGCCCAAACCACATGAACAAATTGATCATTAACTCGGCTATCATGGTATATCTTTTTGGCAAGAGTGGTCTTCCCCAGACCACCCATTCCCCATATCAAAACAACATTGGATTCACTTTCGACGATAACCGAGACCAGTTTCTTGACATCCATGTCTAACCCGACGATGTTATCGTCGATGATGTGAGGAAAAGACTGCCTCAATTCCCGTCTTTGGGCTGAACTACTCGGTCCTTCTTTCTCCCTTAATTCCTTTATGCCATATGCCTGCAATCTTCGCACCAAGTCAGTGATCCTTGTAAAGATCTTATCTATCTCTGATCTCGTTTTGTGAAGGATCCTTCCCTCTTCCAAGATGCAGGCGGATCTTTTGATACAATTCGAAAGACCGCCTTTCCTCCTGGACCCGACCCTGAGAGCGAAATCCTCGATGACATCCTCGGCATCATAGGCAAGCTCTCTGATTTCGGCAACCCAAAGGCTTATCCTCCTGTCCGTCGACTGTTTGACATCCGCCTCCATTAAGGAGCTTTGCATCCATTTGAGCTCAGTTTGTAGACGATCAACTTGCTCCTCCACGCCCCATAGGTAGGTTGCTTCTTCAGCAAGTAAATTGCCTATTGTGTTCACTGCAGAGGACACAGCAGACCAAGCCATTGCACTCAACTTTTTTTTTGGCTAAGAAAATTCTTTGAAAAACTTAGTTTCTGTACATTTGCAGCTCTGATTTCCCATACTATATAACATTTCTTTGACGTGCTGCGCAAGGAAAATTGGATTCTAAACCAATTGTTTCTGCTACTAGTTCTAAAGAAAGGTATAACAATTATAAATAAAGTTTGTTCTTTCCTTGCAGCTTGTTCAAACAAAGAACAAAAGCGGGAGACAACAACTTTAAAGGTTAAAAATATGCTCCAAGTTTCTTACCCCAATCCTAGGGCAAGTGATTTTGCAAAAGAAAAGTGAAAAAGAATATAAAAGAAATTGAAGCAAGCCACGTTCTTTTCTTTTAACCACTCCTTACAGAAAGCGTAAGCAAAGAACAAAAGGGTAGGGACAATAAGATTTTGATCATAAAAACATAGCGGATTGTAATAATTTCCAAAAATACAAAATTAAATGTTCTTTACCTATGGTAAGAGGCAATGCCGAACCAAATATTAGTGTAACGTTTGTAATTTTTAACACGATGAAATTCACAAGACGGAGACTTTATAATATTCGTGTCTTTATCTGGTATTCTTGTGCACCAGCTTTCGGTGTTACACAAGTTCCCGAACCAGATTGAAGTGCCACATTAGCTCCAGAGGGCACCCTTGTTGAAAGGTTGGAAGGAGGTGATTCAAATGTTTTGGATCTATCCCTCCTTTACCATTGACAACAGACAAGGAATGAAGATATTTACTCTGGATGATGGGTCGATTCCAGTCCAGGTCCTCCGCATTAAAATCTTTGATCTTGAAACGCCGTTGAATCTCCAAATCTCTGAGATTTGTTAGTGTTGATTAAATCCTTTAGGTAACAATTCATGGTGTTGAAGTTCACAAGTGTTCGGAGGTTTCTCAAAGTACTCATCTTTAACTTTCTTATAATTTTGAATTCCTCATGGAGATATAGATGTCTTAGTTGTTCCTTTTTCCGGAGCACCTGTTTTTTTAAGTACCTTCAACCACCTCTATTTTTTTTTTGATAAAATGAATTTTAGTCTCTTATACAATTTAATCCCATTATCTTATCCTAATTTTGTTTCTGATCATATAAATGTTAATTATATTCAATATTATTATATAATAAAATTTTACTTTATCAAGAGTTAATTGCATCACTTGTCCTTCAATTATGACCCTAATTCTAAATAGTCCCTAAACTTTTACACATTCTAATTCCATCCGTAAAGTATGACTATATTTATAAATTGATCTTCAAACTTTTGAACATTTCATTTTCATCCCCAAACTATGATAGTCATTCTAAATTAGTCCCTAAACTTTTTAAACATTTCAATTTCATCCCACATTATATGTATATAATAATCACATCCCTTGTTAATAAAACCATTAGGCCAAGTTATATTATTGTATGTTAAAAAAATAAAATATAGGTTAAACTATGGTTGAAACTAATTACATATTTGGATGAATTTGGGGATGAAATTAGAAGATTCAAAAGTTTAGGGGTCAATTTAGAATTATCGATAGTTTAAGGATTAAATTGGAATGTTTAAAAGTTTAAGGAGTAATTTAGAATGGGAGCTATAGTTTGGGGATGAAATTGGAATATTTTAAAGTTTAAGGACTAATTTAAAATGAGGATTATAGTTTGGGGATATATGATGCAATTAACTCTTTTATTAATTATCAACAAACAACAAACAAACAAACTACTACTCTAGTAGTATCACTTTTTCCATGTTCTAGTGATGAGAGTTATAACACCTTAAATTTTGGCCTAGCAGTTGCAGGTTTACTCGAGAGGCAAGTGAATCCTGCAGAATTTATAATTCAAGTTGTTGGGCTTAATTGAGTTGGTCTTGGGCCCAATTAACCATAAAGAGAGGGTTTTTGAATAGTAAAAAGATGAAAAGGGACCAGCAGCGTAATTAGCTCATTTTAAAAGATGGAGACTTTATTATCTCTTCATCTTCTTATCCTCTTCATTTTTCTCTCTTTCTTTTTTCCCTCTCCTTCCCCTTCCAAGCTCCATAGCCAAGGTAATGTTTTTTAGCCTTTTTCATATTTCCAATTTGTTCTTAATTCCTCAAGCAGCATGGTTTTAAGGATTTAAAGCTTGGGTTTTATTTTTGCAAGAAAAAGAGGGATTTTATCATCCAAGTCTTGAGAAGGGTGTTTAATACTTATAATTTTGTCATCTATGGGCATTTTAGCCCTCGACGTCTTATGTTAGGTTAAAAAGGCTCCTATTTTTGGAGCGTTAATCGTGTGTTAACTAACGATTTTCATATATAGAGGAGCTTTTTGCCCCCAGAGTGAAATATTAGGGGTTAAAATGTTCTAACAAAAGAATAATGGTCAAAATGATCATTTTGGTAAACATTTGGGTTATTTTGACATTATGTCTATGTTTTAATTTTTTATGTATTTTCTATTGAAAATATGTTTTTATCCTCTGAAATTTTATAAACTTGTATCTTCTTAAAATTTTAAAAATTCACTCTCCATGAAATTTTGTGTCAATTCCTAGTTTTGATGAGGTTTGGAAAAGGTACATAAAATTATAACCAGCTTGTATGATGATCATTTGTTATTATTTGATATACTAATATATTTTGGGTATACTACATGGTTAGTACATAAATTATCTATGGTTCTGTTTTAGTACCTAAATTTTTAATTTTTTGAAAGACATGCCTAATGTTTAGTTTTTGTTTCATTTTAATACCCGCCGTTAAAAACTTAACGAGCTTAGTACCTAAACTATCTTCTTTGGTTCGTTTTAGTGGCTAAACTTTCAAAAATTTCAAAACTTAACGTTTAGTTTTTAGCATGTTACCAAAATGAAACAAAAACTAAACATTAGGTATGATTTTGAAAAAAAAGTTAAAAGTTTAATATTAAAACAGACCAAAAATGATAGTTTAAGTACTAAGCGCATAATTTACCCTATATTTTTAAATGTGGTGGATGAAACAACATTCTAAAAGATATTAAAAATAGGGATGGCAACGGGCCGGGTATTGGTCCCCCCGTCCCCGTACCCGTTTAAAAAACTCGTACCCGTCTCCGCTTAAAAAACCGCGGGGATTTAAACGGGGATCCCCATCGGGTAATCGGGGAAAATCGCGAGAAACGGGTATCCCAGCATAAACGGTTATTTAAACGGGTATCGGGTCAGGTATATATATATTTAAATTAAATATATAAATATTATATATATATATATATTAATTTAAATTGAATTTATTAATATTATATATATATATATAATTATTATTTTTAATATTTATCGGGCCGGGTATTGGGCCGGGTAATCGGGGCGGGGATTACTAAACTCGTCCCCGTCCCCGTTTAGCATAAACGGTTTTTCTCCGTCCCCGTTTAGCATAAACTGTTTTTCCCCGTCCCGTTTAATTCGGTTTTCGGTTTTCGGTTTTCCCCGTCGGGTTCGAGTTTTTTTGTCATCCCTAATTAAAAACAAAGTCGACTAAATAGTTAGGAAGCAGTGCAGAGAAAATCAGGTCTCATTGACACAACGGAAGAAAAAGGAGAAATCTAATATTAGTAATTGAACGATCAACGGTGGCGTAGACGGTGTAGAGTAAGTTCGACGAACGGATTGTGGCATAAAAACATCTCGATGATGATGATAAATTACGGCAACGTTAGGACCTCCGGTGAGAAGTAAAAAAGTCTCTTATATGAGGGAGTTGTTAAGGTTATTTGATTGAACATGCTTACTTCTTTAATTGTTTATATGTACACAGACGGAGTTAAGATCAAATGTCGAGGAGGGCAGAATTATTTTATAACGAAAGAGTAAAGATTTATTATGTATTTAAATCTAAAAATCGAAAGGGACAAAAATCTTATTTAACTAATAATATAAAGAAATAATATAAATTATATGAAAATTTAAAATTTTCAAAAAGAACGATCGATACTGCCAATCCTTCACATCCCTAGATCATAACATTGTTGATGACATTTAGGGAAAGTTATTCTCCTTGCGGCCTAGATTACTGAGAAAACGATCCCTTACAATCTCGATGACACAACCCCGGCTATCTTGGACTGGTGATATCGGCGATAGAACCGAAGCAATCTATCTTTTGGAGGCAAGTTATGCTCGACGAACTCCACAAAGTCGATCCTCCATCGAGTAAGGAAAGGATGGATTCGGGGGTCGAGTATGTGGACGTCGAGGACTTCCTCGATGGCTTCCATCCAAGTGGTTATTATGCTCGACGCAATGTCGACTAACCCGATCGTCTCTCCCCCGAAGAACCTTTCGCCCTTGGCCTTCAATTCCCTTTCCAGGATCGCCAGTGCGTTGCTTGCCTGCTTCGCTTCCTCTTCCATTTGTGTCTTGTCCGTTAAGCTCAAGAGTTTGATCAGAACTTCAGTTATCTATAATGCATATAATGCAGTTTAATTCATTGGATTTATAGCATAGTATCATCACTAAAAGGTAGCATATGAACTTGAATCTAAACATTTTGGGTAACTATATATTTTGGCACTTGAATTTGACTTCAATATTCAATTTGGTACCTGAAACTTTTTTTTGGTCTAATTAGACATTAAAATTTCTTTTATTAGTTTAATTTGGTACTTATGGTTTTATTAACCCAATTTATTATTAAAATTTAAAATTTTGAAATTACTTGAATTCTTTTAAGTTCATACAATTCAGACCAATGTAAATATGAAATAAACCAATTTAAACCAAATTCAAGTAATAATAACAAATATATATATATATATAAAAGTATCAAATCGAACCCAAACTTTAAATTCAAGTATTTAATTAAATATAAATTATATAACGAATTGAAACTTAATCTAAATTTAACTACCTTACCTATCAAATAAATCCATTCCTGTTTTGTAGTAGTAACAGTTTTTTCATAGAGATAACCAAATTATTTTAGTGGTTTCATTTTAGTACCATCCGTTAAAAATTTAACGAATTTAGCAACTAAACTATCAATTTTAGTTCGTTCTAGTAGCTAAAAACTTTCCCTTTTTTTTCTAAACTTAACGTTAAGTTTTTAACATGTGTACTAAAATGAAATAAAAAATAGACGTTAGGTATGATTTTGAAAAGGTTTAGGTAATAAAACACATCAAAACTGATAGTTTAAGTACTAAATGCGATATTTACCCAAAATATTATAGATAATGAGTTTAAACTCAATCTCATTAAATTACAATTTGCAAATATAACTATATAAATGGAATTAATTAAGTTTCGAATTCAAATATATTTAGAAATTAGAGAGGAAAAAAAGGAAGAAAAAAAGGTGAAGTATACGATATTTTAAAATGATCTTTTAATTATTGGACTCTTAAATATTATAAAATAATCATTAAACTTTGAATTGTTACAAAATATTCCCTACAAAATTATAAACAACAATATATTTTAATAAGTTTTAAGGATTATTTTATAATAGTTTGATAATTTTAATAAATATTGTATAAAAGTTTAGAAATTTTAACGATTATTTACCTTTTGGTCAACAAAATTTGCCCAGAATCGAGCCATGGCTCTCTCATAGGGATTCGAAGGCAAAACGGGGTTGTTCCGCCAAGTCTCGTCGATGTACTCGATGATCACGAGTGACTCCACGACGGGCCTTCCCCGGTGGACGAGCACCGGGACTCTCTTCGTCACGGGGTTGTGTTTCAAAAGAGATCGGTTCCTGTTCTTGGGGTCTCTAAAGCTTAGCTCCACCCATTCGTAGTTGATTCCTTTCATCTTCAACGCCCACACCACTCGTCGAACATATGGGCTAAACCATATGCCCAACAGCTCCACCTCGTCGCCACTGCCATGGCCGCTCATTTGCTATGGTTTTTTTGTGTATGATAAAACCGAAGGTGAAGATGATAATAGTTTATACTTAAGTGAGCCATAAAGTATGTTGTGTATAGTGTTCCTTTTTCTAATGTGAAAAAAGATGTCAAATGGGGGACAACTTGTTGAAGCATTATGTATTAAATAGTTTATTATCGGTCTTCCCTTTGTTATTAAGATACAGGATTTTGATTATAGGGTATTGTTTTATTAAATCCCTCAACTATTAAAAATTATAAAATGATCTTTCGATTATAGAGTGTTGTTTTGTTGAGTCCACTGACTATTAAAAACTACAAAATGATCACCCGACTATTCATTATATTCCAACTAGTCATTTTCCATTAAAAAATTGACAGTATTATAAGTTGAACGTTAACTTGCTAACCGTGATATGATAAAAGCTGATATCAGAATCTCAAATGACTATCATATCCTAGTCATCATGTTAACGTCCAACTTAGATTATAGTCATTTTTTAACGGAAAAGGGCAAATTCAGAACATAATAAATAGTCGAGTGACCATTTTGTAACTTTTAATAGTCAAATGACTTAACAAAATAACATTCTATAGTCGAATGGTCATTTTGTAACTTTAATAGTCAATAGACTTAATAAAATAGTACCCTATAGTCAATAGACCATTTACGTACTTTACCCTAAGATATAATATGTTCAAACAAACTTAAATTGAGCCCATCAAATGGTTTCAGTAATAAAATGGAATGTTGTTCTCCTAGAAGTTTTAGACTCGTACATTTACGTTGGTCGAGTGTGTATACGTTGCCAGTATATTAAAATTTTTTGAACAGATATTACATTATAATTATTTCAGCATACTCGTCATTTTCCTTAAAGATCTCAGGTTTAAAAAATTGCGTCTGGACGATGTGGATACGTTGATTATCAATTGTCTAAAAATCAATTGGATAAAAGAATTATCAACATATGCTAAACGTTTACAATTTATTCTAATATAATAACTGGATTTTAATTTGGTTGCGATCATTGCTATTACAAAACACACGAAGATTTAAGTTCCACATGCTTAAATATATATTATCTATAATATATCAATAATCTCTATCAGTTTTAGTTTATTTTAGTATCTAAACTTTTAATTTTTTTTAAAATCATATCTAAAATTTAATTTTTGTTTCATTTTAGTATACAACTGTTAAAAACTTAATGTTTTTAGTACATAAACTATCAGTTTAAGTCCGTTTTAGTACCTAAACTTTAAAAAAAATAAAATTTATCCTAAATAATAACAATAGTGTGGATTAAGTAAAACATATTTGATTTGGTCCCTTAATATTTAATTATTAACCTTTAAGAAGAACATATGAGATAACCATGACTGATGTGTATTTAAAATACTTTAAGAAATTCATTATTGATGCATAATAAAAATAAAAAAGATTTGGTGATAAATAAACAAATCAATTGCACGTAAATAAGTGATGTAGGACATTATGGTAAGCTCTGCCGACACTTTATGAAAGGTTTTGTATAAGGGTGATTTTAATTATTGAACTTTTAAATATAATAAAATATTCATTAAACTTTCAACTGTTAAATATAATTCTTATAAAATTGTAAACAGTAATATATTTTAATAAATTGAAGGATCATCTTCACTATTTCCTTAGCCATTATCTCCTTTGTCTTCTTTTTATTCTTTTTTAATTTATATCTTTTTTCATAGATTATATCAACTTTTTTATTTGATTTCCTTTAGTCGGCAGGTGGCACTAATTTTGATGCTAATTGTTGATCGTCGGTTCTCTTTCTCTTTTTGTTTTCTTTTATTTTTTTTAATAAGATAAGTTTGTATGTGCTGCATGTTTATCTCTGTCTGTGTTGCACGTTTATCTCTACCTTCGTGACACGTTTATCTCTGTCTTTGTGGCACGTTTCAATTTTTTCTCGGTTGTTTGTCCGTTCTTTTATTTATGTTTTCTCAAGGTTGGATTTGAAGACTCCACGACTAATCAAGATGATGCTTATTTGAAATCTTATTGATCTTCCCTGCTATGAACCTTTGGATTGAATTTGGATGCGTGATTTTACGTTTGTGGATAGTTTCTCATGGCACTCGGCTCTGATCTGCAGTTCTCAATGGTCTTTCAGTAGCTTAATTTCCTTTTGTGGTTCGTTTGCCGATACAATCAGATTTATATGATCTAAAGCGGCTAGTTTCAATGTTATAGGAAAAGACCAAATTATGCATTTAGTTTACGAAGATAGTTATAAACTCTTATTGTAATTTCAAATATTTTCACTTTTTTAATAATACTAGCAGTTTATATTCAAAAAAAAAAATTGAATGATCATTTTATAATAGTTTGATAATTTTAATGAATATTTTAAGGGTAAAGTACATAAATTGTCCTCTGACTATAGGATACTATTTTATTAAGTCCCTCGACTATACAAAAGGGTCCTTCGACTATAGAATATTGTTTTATTAAGTCCCTCAACTATTAAAAATTGTAAAATGGTCACTCGACTATTCATTATGTTACAAACTCATCCTTTTTTGTTAAAAAATTGGCGGTTATTTAAGTTGAACGTTAATATGAAGATTGGGATATGATAGTCACTTGAGATTTTGGGATCATATCATACTCAATAGGTTAACGTTCAACTCATAATACCGTCAAATTTTTAAAGAAAAAAGATGAGTTTTTAACATAATAAACAGTAGGGGTGATCATTTTGTAACTTTTAATAGTCGAAAGACTCAACAAAACAACACTCTATAATTAGAGAACAATTTTATAATTTTTAATAATTGAGTGATTTAATAAAACAGTACCCTATAAGAACCATTTATCTATGTTACCCTATTTTATAATAGTTTGGAAATTTTAACGATTGTTTACCTTTTGGTCTATTAAATTTGCCCAGAATCGAGCATGGCTCTCTAATAGGGATCCGAAGGTAAAACAGGGTTGTTCCGCCAAGTCTCGTCGACGTACTCGACGATCACGAGCCACTCCACGACGGGCCTTCTCCGGTGGACGAGCACCGGGACTCTCTTCGTCACGGGGTTGTGTTTCAAAAGCGAAGGGTTCCTGTTTTTAGGGTATCTAAAGATTAGCTCCACCCATTCGTAGTCGATTCCTTTCATCTTCAACGCCCACACCACTCGTTGAACATATGGGCTAAACCATATGGCCAACAGCTCCACCTCCTCGCCATTGCCATGGCCGCCCATTTGCTATGGTTTCTTTGTGTATGACAAAACCCAAGTGGAAGATGATAACAATTTTTACTTAAGTGAGCCATAGAGTATGTTGTGTAGACTGTTCATTTTTCTAATTTGAAAAAATACGTTATTTTGGAAGGGGAAATATTTCCCCATGTGGATAATTCAACCCATTCCCAAAATCCCACATAAACATGTTTACTGGAATGAGAAGCAATAGGGTGCGTTCTGTAACTTTTTGTTGTTTTTTGGTCGAGGATGGAGGCATGGATACGATGCGGGTCTGATGTGACAGCTTCTAGAAGGTCCAGTCAGCACGAAGATTTTGAAAGCCGCCCAATCAACATTATCCGAGGAGATTTTCTAGGATTTTAGTTTTCAATTTTAAAACTTAAAAACATTTGAATTATTTTGATTTATCTTCTTTTTATTATCTTGTTATTTTTAGATTTAAGAAGCCTATAAATACCTTTCATGGGTAAAGGCTTGAACATCTCTTGTTTTTCCTTATAGCTTCGAACACCCCTTTTCTGTATTTTGTTTTGTTACCGCTTCCTGGATGAAATCAACATAAATTACATTAGAGATTCCAATATTTTCATATGGATCGACCCTCTTCTACTATTTTACTTTTCACTTATTTATTTTATTTTTTAAGAAGTTTATTTTATTTTGACGAGTAAAACGACGCTTGTTAGACTCAAATAGTTTTAGAAGGAGGAGGATAGAAGAAGAAGAATACAATTTTTTTAGATTTTTTTTTTTTTAATTGCCAACTCAAAATTCTGTTAATGAGTTAATAGAAGTTAATGGTCGAGCGACTTAAACCGAATACATCGATAACATAAGGGATTAAACATATTTAATTAAAAAAACAGGTGATCAAAGTCGGTCAAACTAAAAACAAAAGGGACTAAAGATATAATACGTTCAAACACATTTAAATTGAGTTCGCACGAATCAAATTACTTTAATAATTAAAAAGGATAACTGTTATCTCTAGAGATTTCGTGTTCGAGCATCAGCGATAAATTTCATAAAAGCTAATCAAATAAATAATAACAGTAAGTGTGGATTACGTAAAACAGCTTTGATTTGGACCCTTAATATTTAATTATTAACTTTTAGAAAGAACATATGTGATAATTATGACTGATGTGGCCGCGAAGAAAAAAGGGTTATTTCTGTTGATTTTGGAATTTAAAATAATTAAAAAAAACGTTATTGATACGTAATAAAAATAAGGGTAAACTATACATTTAGTACTTAAACTATTAATTTTGATCCATTTAATATTTAAACTTTTAACTTTTTTAAAATCATACCTGAAGTTTAGTTTTTTTTTTTCATTTTAGTTCCCCTGTTCAATTTTAACATTAATTTTTGATTTTTTTGAAGGTTTAGGTACTAAAACAAATCAAAACTGATAGTTTAGGCTCTAAACGCATTAAGTTTTTAACGATGGGGTACTAAAGTGAAACAGAAACTAAACATTATGAATGGTTTTAAAAAAAAAAATTTAGGTACTAAAATAAATCAAAATTGATAATTTAAATATTAAAATAAATTAAAATTGATAGTTTATATACTAAATACGTAATTTACCCTAAAAATAAAGAAGATTTGGTGATAAATAAACAAATCAATTGTAGGTTTTCTTTCGCTTTCTTTAAGATTAAAAAGATCATTATTGATTTTGCGGTGTAAAATGCTTTCGTAATACTTTGAATGAACCCAGCTTGGTTATTCATCACCTGCAAAGAGTGGGGCCTGATTTTCTTCAGCTTGTCCTCCATTTCAACTTTCTTTTTTGACTTGTAAATTTGTGGTGGTTGATGTAGGGATAGACATAGTTCGGATTTTCGGTTCATCTAATTCGATATGAAAAATTTATATATATTTTTATTTAAATTTGACCTTTAATCGGGATTAGGGTAATTTTACTCGATCTGAAATTCAATCTGACTTTTGAGATTAAATCCGGCTCCAATCTAACCCGAAATAATATAAGATTATTAATTTTATTCAAAACAATAGGGGCATAATTGGAAAAAAAAATATAAAGATGTGTATTACAATTATCCTTAAATATGTAATGTATAATTATGTTATTTTTTTTGGGTCGGATTGGATATATTTTTTCCACCCTAAACTCGAACCCGACAAACTTTATTTTTTAAAGAAACTGGATCTAATAGAATCGGATCGAGTCGAAATCCGTCGATTTTGGATTTGTACCCATCCTTAGGTTGATGTGAGATCAATGGGAAATTTAAAAATATTTTGAGGATAGATTCAATATATTTATATATATTTAATGATTTTTTTTCATGGGAGAATACAAATAAAATTTTGTAAATATTATCAGTAAAATAGATAACTACTTGTTCACCCTGAACTATACTTGCATTTGCCAATAATGGCGGATCCAGAAATTTTTTAGGGTAGACAAACATATATTAATAATATAAATTTTTTGATACGATAAAGTTTCAAGGTAGGTACCATAGAATTTCAGGGTGGATACAAATATATTAATGAAGAAAACTTCAAATTTTAAAGAAGAAAATTCGAATTTTAGAAAATTTCATAATGAGCACGTGCCTATCCTATTATCAACGTGCCTCCGTCACTGTGCATATGTGTGGGATGATGATAATGATATGTTTTAAGTATTGAATTTATAGAGTTTGTAAATATAAAGAGTTAAATTTGTTGAGAATTTTTAAATCGAGATCAAATTAATAGAATATATAAATTTTAATAATTAAATATGTTATTATATAAAACTATGTCACCATTTTGTGTTATTTTTTAATGATAGATATTTAAAATAGAATAAATAACAATATTAATGATTAAAATGATAATTTTCATGATTAGATGGCAAAAACAAAAATTTAGTAATAGTTAAAGCTGATAAAATATGTAATTTTTGTTAAAAATTAAATTGAGTGGCTTAAACGATAGTTCAAATTTTAGTCTAATTTAGCTTTTAGGGTGAACTATGCCTTTAGTACCCAAACTATTGGTTTTGTTTCGTTTTAGTATCTAAATTTTTAATTTATTTTAAATCATACATAATGTTTAATTTTCATTTCATTTTAGTACCTAAACTTTCAATTTTAAACGGAGTACTAAAATAAAACAAATTAAAAATGTAGATATTAAAACGGATCAAAACTGATAGATTTTAGGGTGCATTTTATTCAAAATATCATATCCACACTGTAAATCTAATTATCTATATTTTATATTAATTAATTGATTGCGAATTATGCAGACGCGTATTGATTATAATTGTACGTATATATCTAACAATGAATTGATTAGAGTACAATGATATTTATAAAGCGGAGAAAATACAGAAACAGTGGAGAGGTTTTGCCCACATTTTGAGAAAATCTAGTGAAGGAAGAGAGAGGTAAATTTATGTATTTATTTTAAAGATTCTAAGGTTTTTTTTAATTGTAATTTATGATCAGAGGTTTTGATTCTGTATTTACCATTTCCAAGAATTTTCTCATACCATCGATATATGAAGAGAAAAAAATAAAGAAAAACGCGATTTTTTTTATAAAAATTTGAAAATTTTTGATTTGTTGCGGTGTTTTGATTTGTATTTTCATGTTTATTTTGTGATTTTTTGGGGTTCAGATTGACGGAGAGGATACCTGAAGTGGAAATTGGGGGAATTGTGATTGAAATAGGAATCGGGAACCTTCCTTTGCGGTAAAATAGGGAGGTAGGGAGAATCGAGAGAGATAAGGAGAGAAATTAGTTTGATGTACAATTTGCATTTGGATCGTTTGCTCGGCGATGGCGGCAGCGGGAGCAGCAGCTGTTTTGGCGAGGCGGAGGGAGCGGCCTGTTGAGGAGCTTTTCAATGCGACGGAGAAAACCTATGAACCAGTAACATGTACAATTATGTTTTCTTTTCTTTTTAAATTAGGTTTTTGTTTAATCTTAATCAACTTAAACATTTGGATATTGTATTCAGTTTTTCTTTTCGAATTGTTTAAATTAGTTGTAGAATATGTGAAAATATGGTTAATATTTAATCTGAAATATGCTGTATCAGTCCATTGTGATGTTGAATAGCCTATGTTGGGAATTAGGGTTTTGGGTTCTATTTAGAAATTGGGTATATTTCTTAACTTGCTTGTTGTACTGTTAGGCTTCTATGGAGTTCAGATGCTACTTTTTGTTTATGTGGTTTTAGATGTTATAGAATTATATCACTTTTAGTGGAAGGGATTATATTCTCCGCATTCTGTTTAATGATGCTTTATTTGATTCAGTTTGATGTGATTTTTTAGATCACACCTGTTTAAGAGAGTTTTACTGCATGCAAGGGCCTTTGGATGATATAGATCAAAGTATCCAGAAGAATATAGTGAGAACAGGGTAATCTTCAATCTATGTTCTTGAACTCACTGTTTATTTCTTGTTAATAAATTTTGTTAGTTTAATGTTTTAAGTTGAAAGAAGGAAGAACATATATTACTTTGAACTTTATGTTGTTATGGTTACCTTTAAAATTTTCTTCATGGAGTGTTTTGAGAACTACGAGGATGAAGAGATTGGAGGGAAGAATGAAAGAAAATTAGGGTATTTTCCCATTCATATGCTTTCTTGGAATGACATAGAAATGGAATGCAAGAAAATGATGTACCTACTACTTCGTTTTTATGTCATCTCCAAATCCTTTTTGTTTTGCTGGATTCAAATTTGATCACTAAGATAACAAATGCACTTAATATTTTCCATTTGCTGGATTCATTATTTGTTTTACTTTTTATCTTAGGTACCAAAAACTATAAAAAGATTAATTAGGCAGTACATGAGTCAAAAGGTTCGTGCAAAAGCAGAATCTGGAATCTGCAACGTGTGCTCTGCTCCTTGTTCATCTTGTATGCACTTAAGCATAGCTCAGATGGGATCAAAGAGTGTTGAGTTTTCTGATGAAACTGATCATGTTGCTGTTGCAAATCAGTATTCTATCAATGAGGATAAAACAGGTGACAGCTTATACCATAGCCCCAGCGAGGCAAGTGACTTACTCAATGTCAATTCAAGTCACGATTCCTACTCTGAAAATTTAGAAAGTAAAGCAGCTGCACGACCATCTTCCAAAGTTGTTGAAAGCCATGTTGATAGTATATTATGTGCTGGTAGAGCCAGTGATGCTAATATAGCTTTCAGTTATTGTAGCAAGGATTTAGACTGTAAGAATTCATATCATAGTTCAGCAACAGTTTGTTGTTTAGGATGTGGAAAGGTGCCCTCTTCCCAGAAGCTAGACTTGTCAGAACTACCTTCTATGAAGGAGGTTGATTCTGGAAGTAGTTCACCTAGGATCCAAATTCCATATTCACATTCTGGAAGCATCAAGAGTTCTGTTGGAGGCGGCAGACCTGAGATTTCTCCCAAAATCCATCCCAAGTTAGAAGCAGATATTGATGACAATAGTGAGGACCCACTGGATAAAACTGGGAGAAGTTTGAAGGAAAATGAGTTAGACGAGTCTGTGATGTTATCTGACAAGCGGGAGTCTCCTTTGAAAGCAGCTTCTCTGGATGAGGGTTATGAGTCTGATGTCTCTGAACATGATGTAAGTAACTTTATGTTTTTTTTTATGAGACTGTATGAAGTGTGCACGCATGATCGAGACTATATTTTCCTAGGACCAACACTGTGTAAGTTGGCTGTTTAGATTAATTTAGTTGATTTGAGGGTAAAGGTATTGAAAATACCATATTTTAATTGGTTTTACATTTGCACTTGTAGTGCTGGTGCCATCCTAGGAGAATGTAAGTGGTGATTATGATATTCTTGAACTTATTGTAAGGTTCTGGCGCAAGGCAGATTCCTCACTCTTTTAGGTGTCATTAAATGAATGTTTTAATGGTAACAAGTGCTTTGAAAATGATTAGGAAGTCCCTAAACTTGTTAAGTGGTTTAAGATTATTAATTGGGCTCCATCATAATTATATACTTAAAATAGAAGAGTTCCTTTTCTTTTTTACCTTGTGGGATCGGCACATTTGTTCTCTCTCTCTGTCTGTCTGTCTGTCTCTCTCTCTCTCTCTCTCTTAAATTTATTATGTCAATAAGTTTTTCTGATTTATCTTTTCTTGTTTCCCGATTTTTCTTGAATAGGTTAAGGTATGTGATATCTGTGGGGATGCAGGACGAGAAGATTTGCTTGCAATATGTAGCAAGTGCACCGATGGTGCAGAGCACACGTATGTGTACAAATCCCTTAAGTCATATGGTTGTCATCAGTTTTTATTGCATTTCTATTTAATTGTCTGTATCTATATTCAATGTTGAGTTTTATGATATTGATGCTATTAATCAGTTACTGTATGCGAGAAATGCTTCGGAAAGTTCCGGAAGGTGATTGGCTCTGTGAAGAATGCAAGCTGGCTGAGGAAACTGAAAGCCCGAGACAAGGTTAGTTATCAAACAGATGTAATAAAAATGACACCCAGGCAACTCTTGCCTGTGCTGACATATTTTTGCAATTGTATTTCAAGGTTTGAATGCTGAGGGAAAAAAGGCAAAAAAACTTGGCTCAAGTACACGTATCTTAGGTAAGAGACATGTTGAAAAACTAGAGGGTGCTTTGGCTCCAAAAAGGCAGGCTGTTGAAACAAATATGGGATCACCAAAATCATTGGGCCCCAACAGAGTATCTTCCTTGTCTCGAGAGGGTTCATTTAAGAACTTAGATAAGGGGAAAGTGAGGCCATCTCCGCAGATTTCTGTTGGCAACCATTCTGGTAATGATGTGCCAGAAGCTGTATCCTCTCCGACTTCTACTCCACAGCTGCGAACACCAAAGAGTGAGTGAATTGATTTTGTTGTCTAAATACCCACACCTATATTTGTTGTTTTAACATTTCCATACTGTTCTCATTGTTACAGAGAGCTTAATGAAATGGAATTCATTCAACACTTTAAATTCCAAACCTAAAGGGAAGCTTGTAGATGAGGTTGTTCTTCAGAAATGTAAAAGTGCTAGAGAACATGCATCACTTGATAGCAAGGAGGAACCTGCTAGACAGATGGGAAAATCAACGTCATTTAAATCTGGTAACTCTGGACGGTTAAATGCTGGGGAATCAAATTTTAAATTGCTATCATCTAAATATCCTCATGTTCAAGATCTGAAAGGTTTAAAGCAAGTCAAAGAGCGGATGTCATTAGAAAGGAAAAAGATCTCGAAATTGGATCAATCTAGTCCTACCATTGTGACACCTAAGGTTGATCAGAAACAGACACCTCGTGCTGATGTAACTTCTCATTCATCTGCAATCAACCACCGGGAAACGAAGGCAGTTCAGTCTGATGGAAGACCAAATACTTTATCAAGATCAACTAGCAGTCTAGCTCGTAAAGGTGTTGGAAATGCAGTTTCTTCTGGTATGTTGTGACATTCTGATGGTGGGACTACTATTTTTTTTTATTTTCTTAAGTCCTCTCTATAATTAGAATGCTTTGTTATGTATTCTGCTTTTACCTCATATTCTTTGTTTTCTTTCAGTTGATTCCGGCAACTTAAGAGCATTTTTCTTATTTTGCAGCTGTTTCATCCACCAATGGACGCATTTCTTCTGAACAGAAGTTAAACCATGTGAGTCTGAAGGAGGAAACCTCATCAAGTTCTTCACAGGTGTTTGAGAGACAGCCTAGTAACGTTAATGGAATTGTGTCGGATGGCCTTACTCAGACAATAGATTCAACAAACCAGAGCGAGAAATCAAGGGAGAGTGCTGTTAGTCAATCCTCTAAAAGAGTTCCATGTCTAAAATGCAAAGAGATGGGTGATGCAGCTGAATGTTGTTCAATCTGTCTGGCTTCTGGTGCTGATCAGTCTGCTTCTAGAACTTCTATAGAGGAGACAAATAAAGGCAATAAGCTAAAAGCTGCAATTGAGGCAGCTATGCGTTTGAAGCCTGTAATATGTGAAAGAACTTCTCAAGATCTATCATCAGTTTGCAGTAAGGCAAAGATTTCTGTTGAAGATACGTATGAACCTCAAGCACATCTTTGCAATCAGGCTTCCACTGGTAATATGAAGCTGCTTAATTCACATTCCACTGATGCTGTCTATGTAGTTTCTTCTGTTGGCAATCTTTCAATCAGAGATTTCCGTGCCCCTCCTTTAGCCACAATATCTGCTGTCTCAATGATGTCAGCCATCCCAGAACATGAGTACATCTGGCAGTAGGATTCTTGTCCCTATATTTAACTGTTCTCTCTTTTGGTTAAAAAGATGCTCCATTTAGGTTCATTTTCATATATTGCTTCAGCATACCTTTCCTTGAGATGTTTCTTGAATGTGATAGATTTTGTTACTTTTATGCAGGGGTGGTTTTGATGTGAATAAGCATGGAAAACCTCCTGAGTTTTCTGATGGTATTCAAGCCCACATCTCAACTCTTGCATCACCTAAAGTGCTGGATGTTGTCAAGACATTTCCCCGCAAAGTTTCATTGACTGAAGTGCCTCGCTTGAGCACTTGGCCGGCACAGTTTCATAACGGTAGTCCTAAAGAAGATAATATTGCTTTATACTTCTTTGCCAAGGACCTTGAAAGGTAGATTTTGAATATACCTTCCCCGCCCTCCTTTGTCCTTGTTTTTCTAGTTTGGGTTGATTATTGATGCAATTTCATGGTTCAGTTTTTTAAAATTTATTCCGGCTCCTTATTCTGCAGTTATGAGAAGAACTACAAGATGCTTTTGGATAACATGGTCAAGAATGATCTTGCCCTCAAAGGAAATTTTGGAGGTGTTGAGCTTTTGATATTTCCCTCCAATCAGCTTCCTGAACATTGCCAGAGTAAGGATTGTTATAATTGAGATATTCAGATCAAGTGTAGTTCCCTGTGATTTTACATTTGGTTGGATTATATGCTCTACCCAAGATTCACGACAAGGAAAGGATAAAGGATATGTCTGTTTGACTGCACCATACTGGCTTTTTTGGTACTGATCAGGCGTGGTCATGGGGGCTAATTTTGATATTTGCATCTCCAAATATAAATTGCTATGACTCAAAGATCTCAGTCCTTAATCGTTTTGCATGGATATGGAAATTGCATGGTTTTAGTAACCCCCTAATGTGCTCTCAAACTTCACTTAGATTTTTTAGCATTGAACTCAGAAATATTTTGAGAAAAATTAAACGGAACATTAGTAGGTTTGAAAGGATATTGAACTCAGAATTTTTTGCATTTCCCCTCTATATAGAGATTATAAGTGGATTAATGGACACAGGAAAAAAAGGTTCTTTTGGGTTTATAACCTTTGCATAAGGCGACACAGGAAACATCTGTTGGTACTTAATGATTTCCTTTTCTTTTGTCAACCACTGTGCTTCATGCTGTATTAGAGCATGTTCAGAGTACGGTAGGTTTGATTAGAAAGTAGCAATTTGTTTGCAAACTATAGATTTGCTGTTGCGAGTAATTGCTCTTTATTTAGCACATTTTCTGCACTTTTGATGTGGGTTTGGGATTTTACTATTTGATTTTGGTTTGATATCATTGATTGGTATGTTACCATGTACACAATGTATTTAAACGAACATCGTATGGCTTCATTTTGTCTCGTGTAGATCATTTATTTAGAATTTTTAAGTCTTACTGAGCTGTTTTCACCCCCTGCATGGCTTCCTGTTTCTGCATTAACACAAGTCAGAATCAACAGCATTTTAATCCCAAATTAGTGAGGACAGATTATATGCATCCTTTTTCTTCCATTCCACCTATTTAATGTGACTATATAGGCGATTCTTAAATCTGAAATCGATGGCTCCCCCACCTATCTGTTAGCTTATGCACAGAACATTATATCATTCTCTTAAAGTGTACTTGACAGGATTGGACAAATATTTTTTATATGCCCTTTACAACTGTGAACTCTTCTAGATCGATTATGCTTTGTCTCTTAGGGTGTGCTTAGTTTAGTAGAAGTGGGTGTGCTTCGTAGGAAAGAAAATAGGAAAGCTTATTAACAAAAACCCACTCGAAGTAGAAAAGAAAATCCGAGTAGTCTAAGTCAAGTGTGTATATTTACAAGATCATCCTTTGATTTCAAATTTTATTTTTTAATCTTAACTTGCAAAGGGTCTAATGGCATTTTTATTTTATTTACTCTCGTTTTTCAACCATGCTAACAATGGGTGTAAAGAAAGTTATTTTTCCTTCTGTCTTTACTACCAAGCACACTAAAGGAAAGAAAAAATGTTTTATATCCTTCTGTTTTTCCTTCTCTAGTTTTCCATATTTTGATATTCTTTACATCCTACCAAGCAAAGCCCTTGTTTTCAGATTAGTTTCTGTTTCTTTTGAATTTGTATGATTACCTGTTTTGTATGTTCAATACATTTTATTCTCTTCTTTAGATGGGAAAAAAGCATGCTAAAACTTTCTGATTTTTGGTTTGCAGGGTGGAATAACTTATTGTTCCTCTGGGGTGTTTTCAAGGGAAGGAAGGCAAACCGTTCAAATTCCTCAAAGAGTGTGTGCAATTCTGATGCAAGTACGGTAGCTTTGGAGAGACAAATATATACTGATAGTCCACAGCCGGTGGTTAATGGATCGGCTACTTGTGACAGTTCGTGCAATGTGACCACTGCTGTTGAAAAGACATGTATCTGTACAGATAGTGTCAGTGATAATAAGGCTTCTTCTTTTGAGCAGACATATGGTGGTATAAAAGCAAAATTGAAGGACCAAGAGAGCAAAGTTGACCCCAAATTCTTGTCTAGAATTGCAACAAGCAGCACAGAGGTAAATCCAAAAATGAAATGCACTAGTACTCTGGTAATGTGTTCTTCTTTCAATATGTTTTACTTAAATTACTGTCAAGACGATGTTTTGTTATAGTTGGTTTGTTTTTTCAGTTCTTGTCATTGTTTGCTAACCTTAAAACCTACAAGGAGATATAGAATGTTATTAAGTGACATGATCAAATCAACAGGAAATCAATATAATCTTGTTTAAGAAGGGATCTAATTCTTTATTTCTTTGCTTGTCGATGAATGTGTGGTGCTTCAAATGGCTTATAAATTTCAAGTTTTTCTCTGATTCTATTCAGTTTCAAGGTTGAAAGAAGTGTCGTTATTTCAAAGATTTCTTCAGTTTATTTATGGATGTGTGTGGAATTTTTATCTTATTATGCTGAACAGATTCTCTTTTTGGATAGACTGAAACAAATTTTATTTATTTATTTGACACTTTTGCCATTATTTTACAGGAAGAGAGCAAATTTCCTGACTGTGGATCTGACCCCGATCTTACACCTTGCCTTCAAGCTACCGAAACCAATACTGGTTCTTTCGAAGTTGAGGAGGGGGAAATGCATATGGCAGAAGGTTATCCATCTCTAAAAGATCGCCCTCCTGGAAAACCAAAGGTAGTTGTTGAGGAGAAGGTTGATGGGAATTGTGTCAAAGTCGAGGATTCAAAGGATAACGGGTGTGCTGATCTGAAGACTTCTTTAAATACAGATTTCGACTGCTGGCAATATTACCCATCTCTAAAAGATCGATCTACTGGAAAACAAGTTGCGGTTGTTGAGGAGAAGCTTGACAGGGATTCTGTTAAAATTAGTGATTCAAAGGATGGTTGTGCTGATGGGAAGACTTCATCAACTATAGATCGCGGGTCTTGGCAATTGAATCATCGGAAACGCCCATACATCGATCTCACAGAACCAGTTTCTGAAGTTTCTACCGTTACATGTCAAAAAATGCCATGGAGTGAGGCAACACGAATTCCTGTAGATAGGGGGAATGATAATAAAAAGCTGAAGATGGGTTTCAGCAAAATATACCAATATAGCAGTGCTAGAGATCAAGTTCCTTTTAGTGATAGTTTAGCATCAAATAGACAAAATCCAGGTTCTCTCTCTTCATTAGAAGAGAGGAGATGTGACTTTGCCTGTCAAGAAAAGTTAATCCCCGAAGATCTGGGGAACAGTGAAAGTTTCTTCTTGCCCATGGATTCACGCCTTGCCGGTGAACACCGAGTTCATGACGTCTCTCCCAATCTTGAACTTGCTTTGGGGGCCGAGACGAGTCCACCAAACAAGGGAATCCTGCCTTTCTTTGTTGGAGCAATAGACGAAAGTGACAACCAGAACAAACTGCATAATAAGGTAACCAGCAAGCAAGAGGAGGAGGATGTATCTGCCCCCCTCTCCCTCTCCCTATCCCTCTCCCTTTCTTTCCCTTTCCAGGAGAAGGAACGGGATGCGAAACCCGTCCCTAAACCAGAGCAGCAGTTGCCCGAAAGGCATCCTGTGAATACTTCGCTGCTACTATTTCGGGGCTTCCCGGAAAAATAGGCTTATGGTGAGGTTCTTAGGATTTTGTGTGCTGCATGAATGTGGTGAAAATGTAGACTATGGTCTTGCATTGGGGTTTGTAGGAGAATTCAAATTCCCATCTGTTCATAACCCATACAGAACTTAGCAATCAACTTCTCATACTGTTGTTTTTTGGTTTCCTTTTCTCGACTGCATAGACAGACGGCTGTTTGTATATAAAGATATCGAAAGCCGGCTTACTTCGGAATATCGACAAAAAATTTGCAAACCAATGCTTTGATCAGTTGTTTTTCCCCCTCAGATGTTTTCTGTACCTCTTTGCTTACTGAGTTTCCTCATTGGTGTTGAAGCTGCCTGCCTACCCTTTCTCCCCCTTTGCTTTTAAAAGGAAAATAGGGTGTGTACCGTGTAGTATTTTGATGTTCAAAATCGAACATAACTTTATAAATGATTTAATCACTCATCTAATTTGAGACGTTTTATAAAATGATAAAAGAATAGTGAGAAAATTAAAATATCTGACAGATTGTTTTGTTATACAATTTTGATTATATCGGTAAATTATTTTTTTATTAAAGAGGAGATTTAATTATATTTTATCATCGACAAATCAATTGAAAAACTAATATCATAAAAGTCTTTATGCAAGTGTCAAACTGACTCTAAACTTACTAAAAGTCTTAAAAATTGTGTCACAAGAATAAAAAAAATATGTTATAATAACAGAGAAAATATATGCCACAAATATAGAGATTTTTGTTCAAAATAAAAAAAAAAACTTGAGAAAAAAAAAGCATAAAAGAATTTAGATTAAAATAATTTAAAAAGACTAGGCAAGACTTAATCTAAGTGTCAGTAAAAAATAGCTGTCACTTTTTTCTATATATATATATATGGGGTAAGGGGAGGTAAGATAGTAGGTTACCTTCAACACCAGGATGAGAGCAGTTTCCGTAAGAGACTTCCGAATTATGAAATGCCCTTCGTGAGACTCGATCCCACGACCTCAAGGTTAAGAACCTTGTGCTCTACCAATTGAACTGGATGGTCATTAAAAAGTGAAAAAATAATTAAAAATTCTGACGTGGCTAAAATATTTCCACGTAATCTATTCAGGAAAAATCCTCATAAAATCTTTCTTTAGAGGAAGGGCATGTTCGTAAATAAGAAACTAAAGAGGTTTTATAATCCCCCCAAAAAAAAAGAGAAAAAAGAAAAATCTTGCCAACTTCCCTTCGCTTTCTCTCAACTACAGCGCTCATGGCTTACTGTTTGGCTCCCGTTTCCATCTCAGGTTTTTCAATTTTATCAATTATATTTTAATTTCCATTTCTGAGTGTAGTTATCATGTAAACTTAATCATTTGATATATTGATTGCTTCCGTTTCTCTTTTTTTAATCATTTTATTTGGATATTTAATACGCCTTATCATCCTGTATATTTTTAGCTGATTTTCTGCCTGGAGAAGTAGTTTAGTTAGCGATACTGGTTCTTTATCTGTATTTGGAGAATCAAATCTGCATACTCATGTTTTCTCGTGTTTGCATGTGTTGGACACTGATGCTTTAGAAAAATGACTAGTTCGGGCACTATAGCCTTTTGCGAGTAACTAATTAAGTTGAGTTCGTCGGATGAAGTTCGAGGTTGCTAATTTCTATGCCGAAGGTTCAACAAAAAAATAGTAAATACTTAAGGAAAGGAAAGACTAGAAATATATATGGTTTAAGTTTGATATTTGATTCGGTATGTTTATTTTAGTTTTTTTAGAGCATTATGTTATTAAGGTTTGAAAGAACATAAAGGATAAAAAAAACCATATGCAGATGTGCTTCAAATTTGTTTCGTGATTTAGCATGTTTATTTTAGTTTGTTCAAGTGATTAAAGCTTGAAACAACATGCTCGTATTGCATTTCTTGTCGGTAAGGATAGCAATGTACTTCTGTCACATTCTTTGTTATTTTGATTTGATTGGAAATGCAAATTTTAAGAATAGAAATCTGTTTCTTTTTTATTTTTACTTTTCGATTGGAGTTCTGATGGTTTTCCTTTATATCAAATTCTTATAGTTTTGGGTTCAAAATTGACAAAAAGAAGATTCTAGGATTCAAATGCCATAAATTATGAGAAAAATAAACCATATACCTAACATCCAAAAATGAATTCATTGGTTTCTTTATCGTACCGACTGATCTTGGGGCATGTGATGGGTTGCTATTAACATATGAAATAATGATTTTTTGATGAGTTCTTGCTTCATGCTCACTATTATTCCTTTCTTGGTTTATATAGGTGGTTCTCATCTCAAGGCAGGTGAAGTTTGGTTCCCTAAGTCCAGCACCTTTGGGAAAAGACCAAATCTGGCAGTTCAAAGGAAAACAATTCCGTTGAAACGTCAGTTTTCAGTTTCTGCACAGTATCGGTATGTCTTTCTGTATTTCAGTCCACTTGAAATAAGCTTAGATGCGAATTCATGTTTCTAATAAGAGTATGCATGAAAGGGGTAAGCCAAACCTATGATTCTGAATTATTGGTACTCGAGCCACGTATCTCTAATGGTTTTGTGTTAGAACTAGATTGAGCACATGCTGTGTTTTAGGATGACATACATGCCAAACCCCTTGTTTTACTAAGCCTCCTTGATACAGATTTGCTAAACCAGAAATCTGTGAAATAGATGCCCTGGAATTTTCACAATTTTGAGATAAATATAGGGAAAAAATCTGAAATCTGATTGTCAAAAACATCAAAACATAAGTCACAATATCAATATCCAAGAGTCTCAGGTTCAGTAAATCCTGTCAGTGGAGTTTCTTTGGTTTCATTGTTGATTTTCATTTTGAATAGTGATGTAAATAGAAACATTTCCAGCAAACAATATCTCAGACCCTTGTTACTACTAATACTTAGTAATGCTTAAAGCTGTTGATAGGATGATTTCTCTGTAATAAATTCTCTTTGATGCTGAACAACCTTACCCTATTCTCTCCATGCTCAACACTAAAAGGATTTAAAACATAGAGCCATCTGAATTACTCTTTGTTTTTCACTTTCCATGTGTCTTTCTTTCTTTCTCCTGAATGTTCTTAAGCTGATTCTTTACTCGTAACAAGAAGGGAAAAAGGAAAAGCTGATTATTTATTGCTTTGGATGTTGTGCTATGTTTAGATTTATTCGAGTAGGATTTTGCAAATTGCATATGTTGTTTTTGTCCCATCCATTACTAATGCTTCTAATTTCTTCTCATCATTTGTTGTTAACCCTGATACGTGCAGCAGTGACAGCAGGGGCGGAGGAATTGATTTCGTTGCCGGTTTTCTTTTAGGAGGTGCCATATTTGGTACTTTGGGATATATTTTCGCACCACAGGTGATTAATAGCTGCTTTCAGTCTCTAAATTTCCTGAAAATATATCTAATTAATGACCTGAAATCGAATGAAAGTTCCCTCGTAGTAGTGCATTTGTGTTCTTGTTGAAAGCGTTACCTATCATCTAAGAAAAATCAACTTAGTTCATCTGTATTTTAACTGAATCATATTATAGTACTGTTTCATGCTTTCTTGTCTTATCATAGAGCTTTAATTGCATTACTACTACTATGTTGGATGTGATGTTATATACAGGTAACGTTGGAATTAATATATTCAGTTTGTAGAAAGTCGTCCCTTGTATTTTAAGAACTTTTGCAAGTTCATATCCTATATCTATGTTCGGATACAAGCCAAATATGGTTGCTTAAAAATAAAAATGAAGAGTCGAAGCCACATATATGGAATGATATCTGCTGTTCTTTCTGTTCCGTGAATGGTCGCCTTTTTTGCTTTCTTTATTTGAAATCATTGTCATCAGGTTAAAACCTCCTCTCGTTTGTTGTTTCGATTCAGATTAGAAGATCCCTGCTAAACGAAGATGAATACGGATTCCGTAAGGCGAAGCGACCGATATACTATGAAGAAGGTTTAGAGGTAATTAGGCTCTACTTTTATTCGCTATTATGTTCTTCAGTGTTGCCCTGCACTCTTTATATTAATTCTCAACCTTTCTTACTTTATCGAAAGCAGAAAACCAGGGAGACCCTGAATGAAAAAATCAGCCAGCTCAACACGGCCATCGACAATGTGTCCTCCCGATTGCGAGGCGGGAATAACACACCTACTGTTCTGGCGGAGGCCGACCCCGAAGTAGAAGCTACCATGTGAGAGACTCATTCGGGATTGAAACAGGTAGGTTCTACCATTAGTTGTTTGAAAATTACATACGGAACTATGCAGTTCTGATACTATATTTTAATTTTGTTGCTTATTGAAACCATTAGTGTAATTAGAAGCTTGTGGCTAAGCATTGTCATTATTTGTTATTACGTAGTCCCCAGCTTGGGACAAGAGAGACAGGGATGGATCGAGGGGTGGGGATATTGCACCTAGATATCTTCGTATTTCTTTTCATCGATGATTTAATTTTGTACCCTCCCAAATTTTTAAATTTTGCACCCTCTAAATTTCTAATATAATTCCGTAAAAGTTCGTACATCTAACGTAAATTCATACTTCCATCCTCATATAGAGATTGTAAGTGTTGGATTCAATTTCAAATCGAAGGTGTTTATAGTATTTACATTTTAAATAGGGTAACCTATGCCAATAGTTTATTTCATAACTTTTAATAGTCGGAGACTTAACAAAACAACGTCCTATAGTTAGGGTATCATTTGTGTACTTTACCCTAAAATTTAAACAGAAAAATTAAACTACGTAAATCATATACATATGTAAAACTATATTAATAATTTATTAATTTAAGAAAAATAACGTTTTACCTTCTTTTTTTTTTTCATTTAACTTCTTTTATTTTATGTTATTTAATATTGTTTACAAAGTATTTGTGCATATATTTTTATTAAATATAATATTCAAATAGTAAAAGAATAAATTTTATTTTCACTAGGTGGCGTTTGGTTCGTTGGAATGTTTATGAGGGAATTGAAATCTATGAAGGAATTAGAATCTGTAGGAATTGGAATCCAATTCCATATTATGTTTGGTTGGCAGGAATATTCTGTTTGGTTCGCAGACATGTCAGATGAATTTGATTTTAGTAATGTAAAATGACATAATTGTCCTTCTTGTTTTTTTGCTTTATTTTAGTTTATTTTACAACTTACATGTAGTAATATATTATAAAAAATTAAAAAATATTAAATTTTCATTTTATTGATTGATTATTCATTTCAATAAATTATAAAAATCATACTAATAAACATTATAAGTTAAAATCATCGCAATCAAAATATGTTAATAAGTTACCAAAAGATAGAGTAATATTTCGATACATTCCAATTGAAGTATGTTAATTAGTTACAAAAAAATATACCAAAAACTATTTTTATTCAATATATAAATTAGAAACTCGACCCGACACGACTCAAAATAATAAAAAAAATATTTTTATTCAATAAAAACATTGACTTAATTGAAAAAATTATATATAGAGGGATATATTATTGTAATTATTCCTAAATATATAAGGTAAAATTATATATTTTCGGGTTGGTCCATTTTTTTCATCCTAAACCCGAACCCGACCTGACCCGAATATCACACTTAAAAAAACCCGACCCTACTCGACCCGACCCGAAAAAAATAAAGTTTCATCCGACCCGACCCGAATATATGAATTAGAAATCCGACCCGACCCGACCCGAAATAATTAAAAATTATTTTTATTTAATAAAAACAGTGACTTAATCCGACCCGACCCGAATTATATATATTTTCGGGTCGGTCCGGTTTTTTTCACCCTAAAACCGAACCCGACCCGAACCGAATATCACACTTAAAAAAATCCAACCCGAACAAAATAAAGTTTCATCCGATCCGACCCGACCCGAATATATGAATTAGAAATCCAACCCGACCCGGCCCGAAATAATAAAAAATTATTTTTATTTAATAAAAACAGTGACTTAATCCGATCCGACCTGAATTATATATATTTTCAGGTCGGTCCGGTTTTTTTCACCCTAAACCCGAACCCGACCCGACCCGAATATCACACTTAAAAAAATCAGATCCGACCCGACCAAAATAAAGTTTCACCCGACCCGACTCGAATATATGAATTAGAAACCCGACCCGACCCGAAATAATAAAAAAATATTTTTATTCAATATATGAATAAGTTACCAAATGATTGATGAGGGTAGTATGATTGATGAACAAGGGAATTTAATTTCATCCATTTTTAGATGTAATTCACTTTCCCTCATTTGATGGAATTGAATTCCATCAGGGATTCCAATTCCCTTAAAAAACTTGAACCAAACATGGAAAAGTGGTGGAATTGGATTCTAATTCCCACCAATTCCAAGAGATTCCGTCCAACCAAACGCCACCTTAGTATGTGTGTGTTTTGCCACCAATAATAAAATTGACTAGAGATGTAATTACACAATTAAGATATGTTCGAACAATTATCGTAAATTGTATAACTAAATAATTATTATTTTTATCAATATTAGTAATAGTAGTTCACACCTTTAATTAATATTACTATTATTAGGTTAAAGTCTACTCTTAGTGCTTGTACTACTCTAAAATTATGTTTTAGTTATTGTATTATTAAAAGATATTTTAGTCTAGGATAAATTACGCATTTAGTATCTAAACTATCAGTTTTGATATATTTTAGTACCTAAACTTTCATTTTTTTAAATCATACCTAAACTTTAATTTTTATTTCATTTTAGTATTGCTGTTAAAAACTTAGTTTTTATTTCATTTTAGTACCCCATTCAACATTTAACATTAAGTTTTGAAAAATTGAAAGTTTAGGTACAAAACTCGTTAATTTTCTAATAGTGAGATATTAAAATGAAACAAAAAATAAACATTAAATATGATTTTGAAAAAAAATAAAAGGTTAGATACTAAAATAGACTAAAACTGATAATTTAGGTACTGAATGCGTAGTTTACCCTTTACTCTATATATGTTTAAAAAAAGAAGTATTTTTACGCGGAATATTAAATCTACCCTTAGCTGAATTGAAAATCAGATTTAAATATTCTTTAGCTTTTTTTTATCAATTTATAAATTATTTAAAAAAAGTAATTCATGAGTTAAATTGACATTTTACCTAATTTTCAAAGTTAATTTAATATTTTATCTAAATTTTAAATTCAGATTAAAATTCTATCTAAAATTTAAGGATAAAACTAAAATTTAAACACTTTTATTTTTCAAGTCGTCAAACTAACAAAAGTTAACGGTTCATTGACAAAAATAAGATAGATCAAAAACAAAAGTAACCAGAATGTAAAGTTTTCAAAATTGGTGAGCAAAATAAGATCATAGGTGCCTAAACTATTTAAGGAAAAATACTCTCTCTCTCTCTCTCTCTCTCTCTCTCTCTCAGCTTAAAAAAGTAGAAATGATTCATCAGTTATATTTGAACGTTATATATAAAATGTAAATCATTCGTAGATAGTTTTTCTCTAAGTTCACTTCCTCTCATTCTCACCATGTCTGCTAAATCCAAGTACGTTCACCTCTCTCTCTTTCTGGGTTTTCTTTTCTCTTTATGAACTTCATGCTTTGTTCCTTAATTCCTAATTTTTGACTTAGATCTGACTTGGGTTTTCTTTACTTTCTTTGGACTGCTCATTTTTTAGTTCATGTGATGCCTTTTCTCTATGCTAAATTCTGGGATTTTGTTTAATCTGCTCCTTGATGCTTTTAGGCTCATGCTATGGACCTTTTTTCCCACTCAAATTCATAAATTGTTGGTTAATTTTGTTCTTTGATTCTGTTTTTCAAATGGGTTTTGCTCGAATTTTAAGTATTGAAAATTTTGGGTGTTTCTTTTGTTCATATGATTCTTGTAATTTGACATTTAAAGACCCTTTGTTTCACTCAAATTCATAAGATTGTAGTCGATCTTGTTCTTTGATTCTATTTGTCAAATGGGTTTTACTCAAATTTCAAGTGTTTAATTTGATATAATAGTTTTATCTTGCCAAATTATGTGGAAAAAAAGTTGCCATTTTTTAGATAAAATCCATCTTTAATTTGATTTGCTCATGAATTTTGTTTATATTCTTTGCTATTGTTTGTTTAAAGTGATGGGACTTTGACCTTATGCACAATCTGTACAGATCAAGTTCATCTGATACTCCAACCAAGGTTTCACCGGCTACACCTAGAGTGGCAAGTAAAGTAAGCAAGGGACTGGCTAAGCCGGAACCCGGTTCTCCCTCCCCATTGCAAAGTGCTCGTCAGTCAGGCGATCGACTGCAGAGGCTATCTCTTAACTCGACACCTACAGCTGTTCGTAGATCACCGAAGGTTTCCACGCCGCCTGAAGTAAGTTATTAAGTCAATGTTGTCAAACAATTAGGTGTTTGATCTTACATGTTTCATGCTAGATGTAAGTTCTATTGGATTTGTTGATATGGGATTCGGTTATGAGGATTCCGAACCTGTGTTCATATTTTGTTGATGTTTCCCGATACTGAGTTGTATTTCAAATAATATTTAGAAAAGAAAATGTGTTATCTGATATGAATCATTTTGTATATTTTGATGTTTGGTGAGGAAAAAACCGGTATTAGGAAAGAGAAACAAATAATCTACTGCTTTAATTATGAAGTTAATGGATTTTCATTTGCTTTATCGGTTGGGTTTGATTATCAGAAACCGCCAACGCGGGTGGGTAAGGGATTAGAGTTGCAAGCTCAGTTGAACTCGGTTCAGGAGGATTTAAAGAAGGCAAATGAGAAAATATCATTGATCGAGAAAGAGAAGGCGCAAGCAATTGATGAACTGAAAGAAGCACGGAAAGCAGCTGAAGAAGCAAATGAAAAGCTTCGAAAGGCTTTGGCTGCACAAAAGCTAGCCGAAGAGAACTCAGAGATTGAAAAGTTCCGAGCTTTGGAGTTGGAACAGGTGGAGATGGATGCTGCTCAGAAGAAAGATGAAGAATGGCAGATAGAAATCGAATCCGTTAGGAACCAGCATGCTCTGGATGTTGCTGCTCTCGTCTCAACCACTCAGGAGCTTCAACGGGTGAAGCAGGAACTAGCCATGACTTGTGATACAAAAAACCAAGCATTAAATCATGCTGATGATGCAACCAAGATTGCTGAAATTCATGCCGAGAAGGCGGAGATTCTCTCGGCGGAATTGGTTCGGTTGAAGTCGTTGCTTGAGTTGAAGCGTGAAAGAGAGATTAATGAAAACAATGAAATGGTGTTGAAGCTCAGGGAAGAGATAGAATCATTCAAACAAAAAGTTGAGAAAGCAAAGGCCTATGAGGAGAAGTTGGTGGAAAACGAGGCATATGTCGAACAACTTAATGTTGATCTAGAAGCTGCGAAAATGGCTGAATCGTATACACGCAATGTATTAGATGAATGGGGTAATAGGGTTGAAAAATTAGAAATGAAGATTGAGGAAGCGAAGAAGTTAGAAAGATCTACATCGGAATCTCTAAACGCAGTCATGAAGCAATTAGAAAGCAGCAATGATTCATTGCAAGATGCAGAATCTGAAATTGCTTCTCTTAAACAGAAAGTGAGATCACTGGAAATGATGATCGGTACACAAAGAAGGGATCTTGAGGAATCAGAACACCAGATTAATACGGCTAAGGAAGAAAATGCAGAAGCAGGGAAGTTGGTCGAGTCTCTAAAGTCCGAATTAGAAACAGTGAAAGAAGAAAAGACCCGAGCTTTAGATAATGAGAAGCTTGCAGTTTCCCGTGTTCAAACTCTTTTAGAAGAGAAGAAGAAACTCATTAATGAGTTGGAAAATTCTAAGGATGAGGAAGAGAAGAGCAGGAAAGCAATGGAAAGCTTAGCTTCAGCCTTGCATGAAGTTTCTGCAGAAGCTAGGGAGGCTAAGGAGAAGCTCTTATCCTGTGAAACCGACAATGAAAAGTACAAGACCCAGTTAGAGGAGCTAAGGTTGTTCCTGAAAGCAACAGATGAGAAGTACAAAACCATGCTCGATGATGCAAAAAAGGAGATTGATCTTCTGACAAATACCATTGAACAATCCAAGAATGAACATCAGAATTCCATAACCGAGTGGGAACAAAAAGAACTGCATTTAGTAGATTGTGTAAAGAAGTCGGATGAAGAAAACTCTTCTATACACAAAGAAATTAATAGGTTGGTAAATTTGCTAAAACAATCCGAGGAAGAGGCTTCTTCGTCCAAGGAGGAAGAAGCTCGGTTGAAGGATAGCCTAAAGGAAGTTGAATCTAAGGTGATTTATCTGCAAGAAGCTCTGGAGGAACTCAAGACTGATAGCACGAAATTAAAGGAGAGTTTGTTGGATAAAGAAACCGAGTTGCAGAGTGTCATTCAAGAGGCTTCTGAGTCCAAGGAGGAAGAAACTCGGTTGAAGGATAGCCTTAAGGAAGTTGAATCTAAGGTGATTTATCTGCAAGAAGCTCTAGAGGAAGTCAAGACTGAGAGCATGAAATTAAAGGAGAGTTTGTTGGATAAAGAAACTGAGTTGCAGAGTGCCATTCAAGAGGCTTCCGAGTCCAAGGAGGAAGAAACTCGGTTGAAGGATAGCCTAAAGGAAGTTGAATCTAAAGTGATTTATCTGCAAGAAGCTCTGGAGAAAGTCAGGACCGATAGCATGGAATTAAAAAGGACTTTGTTGGATAAAGAAGCTGAGTTGCAGAGTGCCATTCAAGAGGCTTCCGAGTCCAAGGAGGAAGAAACTCTGTTGAAGGATAGCCTAAAGGAAGTTAAATCTAAGGTGATTTATCTGCAAGAAGCCCTAGAGAAAGTCAAGGCCGAGAGCATGAAACTAGACGAGAGGTTGCTGGCTAAAGAAACGGAGTTGCAGAGTGTCATTCAAGAGGCTTCTGAGTCCAAGGAGGAAGAAATTCGGTTGAAGGATAGCCTAAAGGAAGTTGAATCTAAGGTGATTTATCTGCAAGAATCTCTAGAGGAAGTCAAGATTGAGAGCACGAAATTAAAGGAGAGTTTGTTCTATAAAGAAACTGAGTTGCAGAGTGTCATTCAAGAAAACGATGAACTCATAGCAAGGGAAGTTGCTTCTCTTAAGAAAGTTGAGGAGTTGTCTAAGCTGTTAGAGGAAGCTATAATAAAAAAGCAAAGCAAGGAAAACGGTGAGCTAACCGACAGTGACAAGGACTACGATTTGCTGCCTAAGGTGGTTGAATTCTCAGAAGAGAACGGGCATGGAAGTAGAGACAAGCCCAAGTCATCAGAACATCCTGACGAGTCCAAAAATGAAAGCTCTCCGCATGTGAATGATGGCTCGAAAGATGAGGCTCTTCAAGCAGACAGTGCCAAAGTGTTGGACATGAACGGACACGAGACAAAAGAAAAGGAGAATGATTCAGTAGAGTCAGTTGATACTGAATTTAAGATGTGGGAAAGCTGCAGAATCGAAAAGAAGGAATTTTCACCAGAAGGGGAACCCGAGCAAGAAGAATCCTTTGACGAGGAAGTTGATTCAAAGGCGGATGCTAGTGAGGGTTTTGATCAGATAAATGGTTCCACAGAAATCGTCGATGATGGCGGGAACTCACCATCAAAGCAGGAACAACATAAAAAGAAGAAGCCTTTACTCCGTAAATTCGGGAACCTACTGAAGAAGAAGGGAAGTAGCAACCAGAAGTAAACAATGAGACCAGCCATGGCTTGGCCCTGCCAGCAGGCTTGATGTGTTTGTTTCATTTGTTTTCCTTAACATTATCCATATAGGGTTAGTCTCTTAACTTTGTTTCCACTTTTAGGATATTTTAAATTGGATTCTCCATATTTTTTACTATCCTATGTGTGATGGAGATAATTCTTATTTTCTTTACTTCTTATCTGGAATTCATGAAAAACATGGTGACTTAAGCTTTATTTCAATGTCTGCATATGTTTTTGTTGTGTATATCTATGCACACAATGAAATTGTTGTTAAATACTTGTGTGATTTATGGGATTCGCAATGTATTATTGTTTTGTTAAATTCAGTATTCTATGATTAAAAAAGTTCTAAAGTACCCGACTGAGTAATCTCGTATTATGAATTCATCGAGTGATCTCAGTGGTTAAAGTGAGTGTTGTTTTCCTTAGAGATCCTATGATCGAGCAATTGTTTCTGCAGGGTTTGAGCATTAACTTAACATGTCTCAGTAATTAAAAGAAGTGTTGTTCTCCTTAGAGATCTTGTGTTCGAGCAGCTGCATCTATATAGTGTGTGTGCATTATCAATAGATTGAGGAAGTTTTTAAAAAGTTATTATTAATAACAGTGAAGAAAATATAATTAAAATTAATATTTATAAAATAAAATAGAAAGGAAAAATACACAAGATCAATAACTGGTGGAGTTCTACTACCAATTATAAAAGATAAATGTATTAAATACAAATGATATTTTTTTTTTGAAATAATAAGTAAATAATCTTTAACCTTTGTTGTTTTCTAAATATAATGAGGTGTGTTGCCATAATTTTGCTGTGGAAAAATGTTGCCCATGTATTATATTATGAAGGGATTAGCAAATTTAAGACATAAGATTCATTGAATATTTAATTCGTTCTTTACTTGTTAATCAAAATTTAAAAAGAATACCAACGGGGTTGGTTCAAGTGGTAAGCAGCTTGATATCGCTTAAGCAAGTCTCGAGTTTGAGTCTGTGTACGCAAAAAATCCCCACTGGGAGACTCACCCACTAAAGCCACATGTACGACCCAGGTCAATCCATATTAGTCAAAGCAAAACCTTAAGAAGCGGAAGGGCAACCAAATTCTTTTTTTAAAAGAATGGTACACCGGTATTATCAAGGATTTAAATAGTAATTTTGTTATAATAGTGTCCGTTATATAACAATAATGACAATATTTGAAAATATCATTGTCGGAAATAGAGGTGTGAAACATCTTTACACCAGTATACAACAACAACAACAAAACCCAATTTCTATATGCAATGGGGTAAGGGGAGGTAGGGTAGTAGGCTGTCCCCAACGCCAGGTTGAGAGTAGCTTCCGTGGAAGACCTCCGACAGTCAGAAAATTAAAAATATAGATAAAATGCAAAGCATGTATAAATAAATACATAAATACATAGTTGAACAGTATTCATATGCAGTCATAAATATCATTAATATCTTTACACCAGTATAACACTAGTAATTTAACGAGTAATAGTCAATAAAGGTAATAGCGGACTGTTATTTCCGCTATTGTTTCATCACTATAAAATTTTAAAAAATCCAACAGTCCGCTGCGACCATTAAAATTATTATGTTTTACAATGAATTGTGCACATTTAAAAAACATTCACGACCACAATACTCGCGGTGACCGTAATAACATCTATTACGTCCGCAACCACGAGAAACATTAAATGCTACACAATGAAAAAAGCGTTCGCAACAACAATTTAAATCCCTATTATATTATTTTAAGAATTATTATACCAGACATTTTTAAATCACGTCTAAGTTTTAAATTGATCCACAAACTATAGAACATTACGATCGAGTATTCAAATGATCAATATTATTTTATTCATGTTCTTTCATCAATCTAACAATATATTTGAGCATTACATTTCATTTTTATATGACATGCAACCTATTTAAATTATTCGAATTAAATTTTTAAACACATATACACCACATTTTTTTCAATCGTCACCCGACCTTCTCATTTTACTCCAAGCCTGTTACATGAGAGTCCAACATGAAGAAGTTGTAGGGTTCCATACAGCAGGAAGAAGAAACCTATCGCCCTGGTACCCATGAGCATTGAAGCTTCCACTGGTGCCAGGGTCAATACGGACCTTGCCCGGGTTCCCCGGGAAGGCGCCGCTACCGAAGATCGCCTTGCAGACCGATCCGGCACCGAGCGGAGCTTTTTCGGATCCGCCGTAGAAGCCTGTGTTTAGAGGGTTAGTGACCATGTCGGCCAAAGTCGTCGCCAAGGCGATCACCATCGCATCGGCTGCCTTATTCTGGTTCGGCGGTCGGAGAAAGATAATCGACTTCGGACCGTTGTCGACATCATTGAAAGGCCATTCGCATTTTCCGGGGCACTCGATTTCCGGATTCCCGAGTATAATGTATGGTTTGTTGTTATCTTCAATTCAAAAAATGTGAACAAATAATAAGTTTGTAGTACGAGATGTTCAAAAATGGAAGGGGTAAAGTATATAAATGTCCCCACACACTATAGGGCGTTGCTTTATTGAATCTATTAAAGGTTATAAAATGATCCCTCAATTATAGGGAACTGTTTTATTGAGTTCACTGAGTATTAAAATTTATAAAATAGTCAATTGACTGTTCATACGTTCCAAACCCATCTTTTTTCATTAAAAAATTGATGAACGTCCGAGTTGGACATTAATCTGCTTACTGAGATATGATAAAATTATACTTTAATGATGTATACAAACACCACTGTTGTGTTCAAACACTAGCTCGACGACATAATATTTGAAGCATTGACTCAACGACATAATGTAACAAAGAGTCAATCAATAAAATACATCTCTAATGGTTATGTGATTACATTTTATCATATCTCAGTCAACATGTTAACTTTCAAATAATATAGTTGTCATTTTTCTAACGGAAAAAGATGAGTTTGATATATGATTAGTCGGATGATCATTTTATAACTTTTAATAGTCGGATTACTCAACAAAACAATAATTTATAGTCGAGAGACCATTGTATAACTTTTAATAAGCGAATGACACAATACAATAACGTCTTATAGTCGGGATGATCTGTGTACTTTACCTAAATAAAAGAGAAGTAAAAGGTTGTGCAAACTTACCTATAAGTCCGTGATCGGCACATTTTCCAGAGCAGAGTCCTTCCATAACTACATCCTTTGCAGTAATTATAATGGGGATGAGGTCAGGTTGATCATGTATGTGTTCATGTACAATTTTCGGAATAGAACCCGCAATGGTCAAATTCCTCCCATATTTATACGAAGTATCATCTATCTGTTTCGTCACATTCACAATTATTTTCATGTTCGAGTGATGTGCTTTGGCTTCTCCTCCTCCCGGCACCGCAGTTTGGTAGCTCTCGATCGTCTGCCACCACCGCGTGACCTTAGGATTGAGATCGGGATCGCCTTCTTTGTTCAAGGACGTCAAGAAGTTGACCATGGTGGTTCTCTTGAGGACGCTACACTTGCCGTACCAAATGAGGGCGAAGTTTAGGGTCCCGTTGAGGATAGGGCCGCCATGATAGGTGATTTCCGGGTGCATTTTCGAGGGGTTGTTCTGGCCGTAGCAGAGGGACGGAACAAAGGAGAGGAGGGCGAGGAAGATCACTCCAATTGAGAACGAAGACATGTTTGCTGGGTGAAAACTCTTTAGGGTTCAAGATATGGAATGTGTTTTTCATTGAAGGGGTGGTGGAATTGTTGAATTTAAACACCCCAATATGATTTAATTTAAGGAATTTTTGGTTGATGATTGAGATTTTTTCTAGGTAAATAACTAAATTTTAAAATTTGTTAAAATTATTCAAATGAAATTCTATGGTATAGAATGGAGGGAGAAATCCTTTAATAAGGGAGGGCTATCCTTAAATAACGAGGGTATTTTTAAATATTAGCGTTTTCAATAGAATAAAATGAGATGAGAAGATCATCTCTATAACGAGTTTCTGCAACACTTAATTCAAATTAACCAATTAATAAATTAAATAAAAATGATTTTTTAATATATATATATATATATATATATATATATATATATATATATATATATATATATATATATAATATTATACATTTAACATTCATTTGGGTCTACCAAATTTCAGTTATTAGATTAAAGCATGTCCCCAACAATTATACCTATAAACTATGCTCCCTTTATAAGAAACCCTAAAGGTCCCCATGAAAAATTTGCTCATCCCATCACCCAAAAATGACCACCAAGCCGATGGCAACAACTCCCATAATAATCACCATTGTTACTCTCCTAATATCACTCCACAAATCATCATGTTCGACAACTACGACCCTTTCTCCCGATAATAACCAAGACCTTCGTGTCGCGATGGAAGAGATGCAGAAAGCTAGCTACTTCACCTTCGCAATGCTTCTTAATATGTCGCCGTTGGACTCGAAATTCCTCGCCAACGTCACTTTCTTGATGTCGAACGATTGGATGTTGTCGAAGACGGTGATCCTCGAGAACGAAGTCCACACCTTCTTGCAACGTCATTCAATCCCTTCTCAGTTGATCTTCGAGCACCTTTTGTATGTCCCGTTGGTTCGATTCTCCCCAGTTCGTTGCTCGAATATGCGATGAACGTCGCGAACGGCGGTACCTGGAGAAGTTTTGTCAACAACAACGTTAGAATCATCAGCCCTAATTCATGCACCGCGGGTTCAATCCGATGGCACGGCTTCGATGTGGTGTTGAGTCTGGTGAGTAATGTAACTCTACGTACTTGCTCCAACAACGGAGGTTCCGTGGCACCGCTTACCTCTCCGGTGGATTCACTGCCGCCGTTACCACCGCCGGCGGTCCCATACTTAATCCCCTCGTTGACGATTTCATGGCGCCTGCACCACATCCGGCAGGCAGCAGCCCCGGGTGTTCACAATTTTCATGGGATGAGAAAGTGTTTAAACTGATAATTACTACTATTTTGGTACCTCTAGTGATTGGTGTTTCCCTTTGAAATGAGTATTTGATGAACTTGAATGCCACAACTTTAAGCTTAAATGTATGAAATTTGTTCATGCATATGTATCTGAGCAATATTATAGTAAACTTTTATTTCAATTTATTTTGTAATTTTTTATAATAATTTTGTTCATGCATATGTATATGTATATGATCCATCATGCATGAATTTGGTTTAAATTTAGGGTAAATTACATATTTATTTCCTAAACTATCAGTTTTGATCCGTTTCAGTACGTAAACTTTCAAATTTTTTTTAAAACCATACCTAAAGTTCAATTTTTGTTTCATTCTAGTACACATCGTTAAAAACTTTAGTTTTTGTTTCGTTTTAGAGCCCGTTTAAAATTTAACGTTAAGTTTATAAAAGATTGAAAGTTTATATATTAAAACATACTAAAATAATTTATGTACTAAACTCGATAAATTTTTAGCGGTAGATCACTAAAATAAAATGAAAAACTAAACGTTAAGTACAGTTTGAAGATTTTGAAAGTTAAAAAACAGACAAAACTGATAGTTTAAATATTAAATACGTAATTTACTTTTAAATTTATTATGATAAATTATAAACAATTACTATAAATAATTCAAAGACAATAAAAAATTGAATATGTCCATTTCCTCCCACATAGGGATGGCAAACGGGCGGGTCGGGTCGGGTGCGGATACCCCCTCCCCATCCCCATACCCACCTAATATTTTTCAATCCACCACCCGCCCACCACCCATGATGGGTAAAAAATTTTAAATCCACACCCGCCCATGCGGGTACATTCTTAAATCCATCCCCACACCCACTACCCACTGGAGACGTACCCGGCTAGACCCGTCTGACAACAAACTTAAGTTATACATAAGCAACAAACATAAAACAAACACATCTATTAAGAAACATAATAAAATAAACCAATGATTATCTGAGTTAAGTGTTAATATAGATCTTAAAGTACATAAAACATCATAATAAAAGACATAATTAAAGCATAGAAACATAAATGACAAACACATAATGTTTTTGTTCTTTGGCACAACATTATAAAATTTCAAGCAATACTTGTGACATCTGATACTCCAGTATTACAATCATCATTCTCATAAAACACCATAATAAAACACTACTCGGTTAAAATTTGAATTTGAAAAAGTCAGTTTCAATGGCGTTAAAAATGGAGGTTTGAGAAGCACAAGTGAAACACTTAATTCTATTCAGTGGCGTTAAAAACGTAGGTGCTCAGTCACAAGATACAGATTTGTAGAACATTAAGAAATTAAGCTTAAAACAAACATTAAGATGAATCTAAAAAATAATTAAAAATCAGTACGAGCAAAAAAATTAAACTCTTAAAACGAAATGCAGAGGAGCTTAAAACGAAATGACTACGAAATTGACTCTTACAAAAATTAAATTTCAAGTAAAAAATGAAGAAACATACATGAATAAGCTGAAGAGTGAAGACAAGAGGTTTGAAAGAAAAAAAATTATACATAAACTTATCCCTAATATTTGGTTAAATTACAAGTTATATCTTATACAATATTAGGATTTATAAATTAGTATCTTAAAATTATACCTAAATTCATAATGGTCCAAAATTTAATAGATATTTAGTTGGGCGGGCGGATGTGGGGCGGGCGGATGCGGGCGGGTGGATGCGGGGCGGATGCGGGGCGGGTGAGGTCTCAAACCCATTACCCGCCCACTACCCGCGACGGGTACTACTTTCTAAATCCACACCCGCTCACTACCCACTAAAATTATACCAATCTCCGCTCTAATTAAAACGAGTACGATACGAAATCCACGAAATTGTACCCACTTGACATCCCTACTCGCGCATGGGTTCTACTCTTACCACGAAACTGCTTGGAAAATGGAAAGAAAAGAAAACAAAACCCAAAAATCAAAATCATCCTTTTTTCTCAAAAAAGTTTTTTTTCCTGCTTGAATTTTCTCTCTCATAACCCAGAATTCATAGTTTGCTTTTAGAAAGAGAAAAAAGACAACCCAGTAACGAAAAAGGGGAAACAATCTGAATCAGAAGTCGTTTTCATCGATAATTTATAAGGATGGGTCAAGCTTTTCGCAAGCTTTTCGACACCTTTTTTGGTAACTATGAGATGAGGGTATTCTTTCAATCTCTCTCCTTTTTCCTTTTTTTTTTTGGGTTGATAATTTAGAATTTTCTTCATGTTCGGATTGTTTTAGGCCGATATTATGTCTTTTATGCTGAAGATCTTATCTTAAAGCTAGAAACTTGGTAAAATTTCTCTAATTTAGCTGAATCTTGTCGTTGCTTTTCATTACATTCTTGTTAAAAGATTTGGGTCAACCTCTGATGTCGAAATACTTGATTGTATTAAGTTTTTTTTTTTGTTGTTGAATGGACCATTTGTCACTTTTGGGTGTTTTGTATAGTATGAGTATCGTTGCCTTTCGAGTCAAAAATTCGATCTTTGAGTTGTAAGCTGTGAGTGTTGTTCATTTATTATGTTGTTTGGTGGAAAAGAAAATAATCCCAAATGTTCACACTTCATTATTTGCCATAGCTTGTTCTTTCTTAAATGAGATGAATGAAAAACACAACAATTAGATGGTTCGGTTGTTAATCATAACTAGAACTTAGAGTAACTTAATTTGCCTTTGTTGTTTTCACTCTTGCTGAGGCTCACTTAGATATTTGCTATTGATTTCGACTTTCGAGTCCTATTATATAGGATGTATAATCAATAATGCAGGACTAAAATGTTTAAAATTTGTAGACCTTTTTCCATTCTTGAGTCCTCCTATGCATTAAATTATGGGTTATGTTTCTTAACATCTGTCAATTTTCTTTTGGCAAAAGTATTTTCGTCTCGAATATTTCTTGGCAGTTCCTAGCCATGGAAGATGATAACGATCCTATTAAACCGGATATTCTAGCCAATGTGAAGGGAACCTTTCCGCTGTTCTAATATACCTTTTAGGTGGCTTTCTTATCTGGAAAATATACAATATTTATTTTTGAATTTATTCCTGAATTAGTTATCTTGTTCATCTGTAACTTTGAAACATGAAGTTACACTAATTGCATCTTGATGTCATTTAGGTTTTGATGTATTCCTAAAAGGATTTGTAATGTATTTATATAGTTCCATAGTTTTATGCTTATTGTGTTGTTGAATTTTCTGTGATTACTACGGAGCGTGTAAAGTCCGAAAGTGGCTTAATTTACTTGTTTGTTGAATTTAGGTGCTAAGATATTAATAGATAAATCTTTCATATGGCTTAGGTTGTGATGCTTGGCCTTGATGCAGCTGGAAAAACAACAATATTGTACAAGTTGCACATCGGAGAAGTTTTATCGACTGTCCCCACTATTGGTAGGCAACATATCCCATAATAGCTTAAAAAAGTACTTTTGCGACGATACTCTTGAAAATGGCTTGGATCAAGTTTTATTTTGTTGATTTCGTTATGCTTGGCGTGATAATCTAGTGTCAGCTTTCTATCTGTTTGGTTTTGGTGTTTGAACCATATAAACATCATCTATATGTAAAACAGGTGGAAGGTTGCTTACATTAGGACCTTCCTGGACCCTGCATATCGTGTGAGCCTTTTTTTGGGGTCATTTGATGCTTTCTCAGCCCTTGTTCTCTAAAAATTACACGGCTTCGTAAAACTAGCAAACCTGCCCAGTGGACTAGCGGGGCTATACTAAAAGATTACATTTCCCGGTTGCCCAAATCACAATTAAGGGATTATGGTCTAAGGAAATATTGTTATTCAGTAATCTTTTATCATGCTAGTTGTTACTGATTATTTAAGAAGGTCCTCACGATGGTGTCATGCGCCTGCTTTGTATGGCCGTATGATTGTTGTTCGGGATATAGAAATCATTCTTCTCTAGTCTTTGTCCCCATAGGTGCTTTATGAACATTTTGGTTGAAATTTAGGGCATTAAATTAGATGTTATTAACATTATGATACGACAAGTTGATATGAGTGCCGAGCTCTTATCAATATCTCCTTCAGGTTTTAATGTGGAGAAAGTTCAATACAAGAATGTGATGTTCACGGTTTGGGACGTCGGTGGACAAGAGAAACTGAGGCCGCTTTGGAGGCTCTATTTCAATAATACAGATGGATTGGTGATAATTAGCTCTCTCCTTCACTTTTTGCATTCTTTTTTATTTTTTCAGGGTTTGGTGATGTTCTTCGCTACTGAGTGAAAAGATAAGCACATTCACCTCTCTCGTTTACTATGTCTGTGCAGATCTACGTTGTTGACTCCTTGGATCGGGAGAGGATCGGGAAAGCTAAACATGAATTTCAGGTTGTAAATTTAGCATGAACGCAAATTTGTTAGACATTTGGGCTTAACACGGTCTGAATTTTTCAATTTGTATTCTTTCAGACTATAATCAACGACCCGTTTATGCTCAACAGCGTCATCTTGGTGTTCGCCAACAAACAGGACATGGTATGTTTTCTGCAGTTGTTTCATACCCGTGTTTATCTCCGTGTACATTGCGGAATGAATATGGTATCTACTAGAGGAACTATTAGAATCAAAGCATGCGATTTTGAGTAGTCCGACGTATGTTATTCTCTGTTCTCATCAATGTTTCCCGAGCATCGATATATAATGTTTTTAGTGGTTACCGTTCCATCAAACTTGTTTTCTGAAGCTGATGGAAAGAGCTAGTTTGATGTTTTCTTTTTTCCAGAAAGGAGCAATGAGCCCGATGGAGGTATGCGAAGGGTTAGGACTTTTCGATCTGAAGAACCGAAAATGGCACATACAAGGCACTTGCGCGCACAGAGGAGACGGCCTCTATGAAGGCTTGGACTGGTTAGCCGGAACACTCAAGAAGATGAGAGCTGCTGGATATTCATCAACGGGTCCATCATCGTTCTAATGAATACAGATCGGAAGCGTTTCTCTTCCCATGTTGCGTTAAAACGGAGCCTTGAAAACGAGAAAATAACTCTCAATGACATCGTTTCCGGATACATCATTGAAAGGCATTGAAGGTTGGGAAGTTTAGTGTTGTAATCAAAGCTTTTTTAATGGTTCTTTTAGTGTAAAAGCTGATGAAGCTTACTTAGACGAGTGATTCCTACCAATGTGCATATTAAAAAGGCTGATATTTAGATTAATACAGTGCATACTGATTTTCTGCATTACAGCTGATATATATATATATATATATATATATAATGACTAAGCTTTATTCTTTAAGTTATTATAATCCATACACTCAAGTCTCTTTATATAATTCAGCCATCAACTTTCATAACTGTTTCTTCATCCCAAGGGAAAGGTTCCAATGGCTTGGTTGTGTCAATGAGTTCATCGACTGGAATCTTCGGCTTCGATCGCTGCATTGGCTTTAGTTTTGACCGTACTTCCCAGGGTCAGAGCAGTACTCCTATAAACGGAAAAAGGAAGTGAAATTAAGTCGAACTCGAGTTTTGAACAAAGAAAAGCTTTAAGTTTACTTACTTGGTCGGCAAGCATTTTCCTGACGAAGATTTTGAATAGTGCGAAATTGTTTTCTTTGAATAAATCATCGGATGCTCGGAGATATGTGACGCCGTGCATCTTCGGTTTTCTTTCTCGGTCACACCATTGGGCCTTGCGTTCAACAGGATCTGATTGTAAGCATTGCTGTCGTACCTTGCCAAGGCATTCTCGCCTGCAACTTCAATGTGTTCTCTCCATCCTCCACTTAAAACCTGTCATCAATCACGCACATGTTCGATCTAAACTGTTCATATGATACGTAAGTACGGAACTAAGATGAAACTTCGAGGATTCGATTAGAACAAACTTCGAGGTTTCGATTAGAACGTTTGGAAGTTTATTGATGTCTAATGCACCTGTTGAACAAGTTCTTGAGGTCCACTTTTGGCTTCCGCAGGTTGCTCGGTGTCCCTCGTCTCAAGACAAGTGAAGTTCAAGATAGCCTCATCGTGCCTCGAAAGCATCCTCGCAATGGGACGGTACGCATCTCAGTCAGACAAGTTGTAGTGCCCGGCAGTAAGCTCGGCAGCATGGCTCTCGGATTTGTACCATCAGTGAATCCCGGATACCTTAGCATGACATATACGAAAACACAAAAACATTAGATAATCCGAACTCTTCGGTTTTCCTCGAAGTACGTGTGTTTTCGATCATTTGGCTGCTAACTTGAGCTTACAGCCTAGGAAAGCCTTGTTCGCCTCCTCGAGGATGTCGTCTCCATGTGTGAGTAACTTGTTGGAGTACCATGTCAAGAAGAACTTGCCTTTCTCGGTGAGATATATTCCGTTCGGTCCGAAAAACTCGGTTTCTTCGGCTGTGTCGTTGTATTCCCCTGCGTTGTCCTGCACGTCCCATTCGGGATGACCTGCTTTTGTAGCTGCCTCTTTGAATGCTACTTTCAGGTACTTGTCATAGCACTGCACTCCATTTTTTTTAGTGTTACTGATCTAAAACCAAAGCTTCAGGCCCATGATCTTACATATGGTCTAATTGTGGTTCTAATCCTTCTATAATATTGAACTTCGGATTTAAACCCACTACTTTTATAATGTTAATAGTAGGACCAAATTGATAACATTTTAAAATGTAGACTGTAGTCATTAACACAATTTGGCATAATTTGATCCCTCTACTTCTATAATGTTAATAATAGGTCCAATTTTCAACACCATTAACCATAATTGTCAGGGTGAAGCCAATTTCTTGAGGAGGGCCAAAGCGTCATTTTGAACTTTAGATTAATTTATAATTTCACAATTTCCTAAGTGACCAAACAACAATTTTCCTCTCCTTTTTGGTCCTTTTACCTTTATAATGTTAGTAATAGGTCCAAAAAAATCTACCTGAAATTCTCCAATGCCAGGGAAAAACCATCCCTGATCTTGTGGATAAGAGGGGTATCTAAGCTCTCCAGCAGCACCAAGTCCCACTTCAATGTCAATTATGACCCCATCTTCAATCAGATCCGCCATTGCCTCCTTGAAGCTCTTCATGAAGTCCCCGTAAACCTAAATTTTCATGGAGAGTGTCTGATAATCACATGAGTCTAGATTATATTTAGAATCGACACAAGTCGGATTTTTAAATAGAAGGCAAAAGTCTAGAGATTTAATTAAGAAACAAAGAGGTTAAAAATGAATACACTATAGGCATAATGATAAAAAAAGTCGATAACGTTTGATTAAATAGTTATTTTGACTCCATTCTTTTTTTTAGCATTTTGGTCCTCAATATTTCATTTTTGGGGGAAAAATATCCCTTTGTGGATGGAAACCATTAGTCAACGCTCTAAAGTAGAGATTTTTGCCCCTAAAATAAAACATTTGAGGGCCAAATGCTCAAGAAAAAAGGACTAAAGTGATTATTTAATTAAACACTAGGGGTACTTTTGACATTATACCTATACCAAAATGGCCCAGTCCTTGTCTACGTACCATTCGGTTATAATTTACATGAAGATAAGACAATGACAAACCTGGACAGCAGTTCTTCCATGGAAAATATTCAGATGATCCACTCCGAGAGAGAGGTACTCCTTATTAAGGTTACCGGCCTGATTGGTGTAGAAGATATCGGGGTAGGATTCCCCGATATCGAGCACCCATTTCGGGATAGGGATGAACACTTCATCTGCCACATTCCCACCACATTGGTGGAAGGACATGATAGCTCGTAGCTTCAACCCACATTCTTTAACCAGCTCAGCCATGCTCCGATATGCACTGCAATACTGCTTTGGACCCTTTGCTTCCAATATCCCCCACCACACGTCGGACATTACTGCATCGATACCGGCCGTTTTCAGCGTCAACAGTTGTTTTCGCAGGCCTTCCTTGTCTGTGAGAACATTGTCACTCTAAACAATCCCCAACTGTGGATCCATTTGCAACAAATTAAGAACTGCTGGATCGTTGGTTATTAGATTAAAAACTATGTAATTTTTTTTTATTTTCTTTGTTCGAAACATGTTAAGTTTTTTTTTAGAAAAATCAGTGTTTTTTTTTAAAACGAAACATGAGTGATAGTTTCATTCGAACTTGTCGTAACCGGTTTTCGTCCGGGCACGAAATATTATACTTGGCGGGAAAATTGATGTGAATAAATAGTTTTGAAAATAATTTGGGAGTCGCCATCGACCTTTTGGATCAGGTAGGTCGAATACCTAAAAAATTTTTTTTAAAGAGTTTTAAGAAAACATCAATAAAAAAATTAACTGATCTGCGTTTATAACCAAAAATTCGTTCTTTTTAATAATAAAAAGGGATTCGTGGTCGGTTACGTTTAGGGAAGGATTAGCACCCCTACAACGCCCAAAATTGGTACTTTTTAATTATAAATTGTCTCTATTATTAAAATTTTAAAAATTCAAAAATATATTTAATTTATAATCCTATTATTTCAAAATTATATAAAAAAATATTTATTTATTTAAAAATATCAGAAAAGATCTTCTAGGTGCCTTAAGACAGCTCTTTTCTTTGATATTGATAAATATTAATTTAAATAATATTGTTTAATTTTAAAATACCAGAACATGACATCCAGTTGTATTAAGACTGTCCGTTTCTTCGATATTAAAAATAAATATTTAAAAATTTAATTACTATTTATTATATATATATATTTATGAATACATAAAAATATTTAAAAATATAAACAAATAAAATAAAAATACCACTAAAACAATATATTTTAAAAGCAATAAAATAAATGAAAACATATAAAATAAATGACTAAATTACAGTGAAAATAAAATTAAAAATCTAATTCATAATTAATCGAAATATTAGGGATTAAACATGCTATTTCTTTATTTTATTTATTTAATGACTAAAATAAAATTATCTAAAATTAGGATATTATAATAAAATAAATTAAAAATATAAACTAGGGATTAAAATATTATTTATTAAAATTAAGGGATTAAATCTGTTATTTATCCTAAATATATTATTTTAATAAAAAGGACTAAAATAAATAAAATTAAAATTTCGAGATCAAATTAAAAGTATTATAAATTCAATTTAGTGACTAAAATGTAAAGTTTACAAGTTAGGAGGACGGCGGACGGGGTTTAACTATTATCTAATTACACGCATAGTCCTTCCCGAAACGACGTCGTTCGGGAAGGCCTATATAAGGTCCAAAAACCGGCTGGCCCGAAGGGCCAGCTTCATTTCTTCATTTTTCCTCTCTCTCTCTTCTCTGAGAGAGAGAATTTTTCTCTTGCTTCTCTCTAAAACAGAGAGAAGCCAGCCGGCCGGCCACCGTCAACCGGTGTTCTTCTGCCGCCGGCCACCGTCAAGTCCGCGGTGGCCGGAATATTTTTTTTTTTACATTGAAACGTAGATCGGAACGTCCTAATGACGGTTCCGATGATTTTTTCCTTTAAATGGCTCCCGATCGGAGCAAATCTAAAAAATATACCTTCGGTTTTTCGAAGGTTTTGGTGAGATCCAGTGGTCGGCTTCCTCGGTAAGCTTCTCTCCTCCTTTTTCTTCTATTTTTGGTTGCTGGTTGTGTGGGATGTTGACTGAGATCGTTGGTAGTAGTTTGAAAATATATTGTTTCTCTGTTTTTTTTTCTTTCTCCGGCTCTGTGTTCTTCTTTTTTTTCTGTCTTCTTTTTCTCTTTTTTTTTTCAGGTTCGGGTGGTGGCTTTTATAGCCACCACCGGTGTGATCCTCGGACCGGTCCGAAGAGTGAGTCTCGGTGAGTCACCAGACTACCAGTGGTGACTCACCCCTTAGCCATGGCGTGTGGAGGGCAGCTGGGTCTTCTGGAGTCTTTATTTGGGACATGGTAGCGGCGGAGGCGGCGAGAGCAGCAGCGGCGGCCGCGTGGCCCTAGGGTATCATACCCTAGGGTTTATATCTGGAGCCATCTGGACCGTTGGATCCTGCCAGATCCAACGGCAGCAAGCTGAGGCGGCTGGGATTAGGGTTAGGAAACCCTAACTGAAACCCTAAATGTTTTGGGTTTCAGTTTGGTTTGGGCCAGAAAATTGGTTTGTAATTAATTATTTTTAATAATATTTATATGTATTTAATATATTTAATAATAATAATAATAATGATAATAATAATAATAATAATAATATAATAATAATAATAATAATTAATATGGGTAAAAAATTAGTATCTTCAGCTGCCCCTCTTTGCTCATTCTTGTGTTAACAAGAATAGGGCAAAGATGAAAAGATAATAAAATTTTTTATCCATTTGGCTTCACTTGATCATAATGGAGATATTGAATAAATTCTTCTCTTTCTTCAGATGAGTTCTTCTCATTATGAACTTTCTGCTGGGGAGGATGTTGACCTTTCTTTCTGTGATAGAGTCATTCAAAAGGTTGAATAAGCTTTTGATGAGTTCTTCTCATTATGAACTTTCTCTAGAAAGGCTGATGCTAATCTATCTCCTTCTGTGATAGAATTATGCAAAAAGTTGAACAAATTCTTCTTATTATGAACTTCTTCTTTCTTCTTCAGATGGGTTCTTCTCATTATGAACTTCTCTGAAAATGTTGATCCATCAATTGATGAATTCATGTAAAAGGTTGAACAAGCTCTTCTCATTATGAACTTTCTCTTCCTTCTTCAGATGAGTTCTTCTCATTATGAACTTTCTCTAGAAAGGCTGATGTTAATCTATCTCCTTCTGTGATAGAATTATGCAAAAAGTTGAACAAATTCTTCTTATTATGAACTTCTTCTTTCTTCTTCAGATGAGTTCTTCTCATTATGAACTTCTCTGAAAATGTTGATCCATCAATTGATGAATTCATGTAAAAGGTTGAACAAGTTCTTCTCATTATGAACTTCTTCTTCCTTCTTCAGATGAGTTCTTCTCATTATGAACTTTCTCTGGAAAAGCTGATCCATCTAATGATGGATTTGAGCAAAAGGTTGAACAAGCTCTTCTCATTATGAACTTTCTCTTCCTTCTTCAGATGACGAGTTCTTCTCATTATGAACTCTACCTGGTAATGTTGATCCATCAAATGATGAATTCAAACAAAAAGTTGAACAAATTCTTCTCATTATGAATTTCTTCTTCCTTCTTCAGATGAGTTCTTCTCATTATGAACTTTCTCTGGAAATGTCAATCCATCAAATGATAGATTTGAGTCTTTGCTAAAATCTTTGAAATTCCTGTTAAAAATTCAACAAGAATAAAATGAATGAAAATGCATCTATTTTTGCAAATGCCTAAATATGATGCATGAATGTTAAGTTGTTTGATTTCAGATTGGTGAATTGAGTATTTCTTCAATTGTAAAAGCCCAATAGATCTTTCTTCTTCAAATCAGAGAATATATCCTCTTTGACAAATGTAGATGTAGATATTATGTCACAAAACCTCTTGAGAATAAAACTCAATAGTATAGGCTCTTGAAAAGCTTGTATTCAAGCAACATGTTGATTCTGATAACAACTCATTTGATTATGAAGTGACCTTTCAAGATGATTTCACAGATATCGATAGTTCTTTTAATACCGAGAAATCTTGAATTCTGATTCTGATGAGGAGAATAAACTGTTATACTTGACAAAATGGGATTCTCAAAGGCTGAAGCTTCAATAGCCATGTAGAGAAGTGGTCCAGATTCATCATGTGCAGAATTGGCAAATTTTATATGTGCTGCTCACATGACTAATGTTACTGACACATTTCTTCCGGTACAAGATGGGAAGCCATTATGCAATGATCCCAATTACAAGAAAAGGCGAAACTTGGGCTATGATTTTTTTGGGAAAGGAATAAGCAAAAGAAGCTTGAAAAGAAACTTCTTAATGAAGACGATCATGCAGTTCATCTCTTAATTCCAATGATTGGTTCTGTAGTTCTTACCAAACCAGATCAAATAACTCAAAGAACACTTCCAGAAGATGCTATTGAGTATCCTTATTTTTACTATGAGCAAATTCATCTTCCAAATTCAATGATTGGTCTGCCAAACCAGATCAGATAACTCAAAGAACACTTCCAGAAGATGCTATTGGCAAATTCATCTTCTAAACTCAATGATTGTTCTGTCCAACCAGATCAGATAACTCAAAGAACACTTCCAGAAGATGCTATTGGCTAATTCATCTTCTAAATTCAATGATTGGTTCTGTCCAACCAGATCAGATAACTCAAAGAACACTTCCAGAAGATGCTATTGGCAAATTCATCTTCTAAATTCAATGATTGGTTCTGTCCAACCAGATCAGATAACTCAAAGAACACTTCCAGAAGATGCTATTGGCAAATTCATCTTCTAAATTCAATGATTGTTCTGTCTAACCAGATCAGATAACTCAAAGAACACTTCCAGAAGATACTATTGGCAAATTCATCTTCTAAATTCAATGATTGGTTCTGTCCAACCAGATCAGATAACTCAAAGAACACTTCCAGAAGATGCTATTGGCAAATTCATCTTCTAAATTCAATGATTGGTTCTGTCCAACCAGATCAGATAACTCAAAGAACACTTCCAGAAGATGCTATTGGCAAATTCATCTTCTAAATTCAATGATTGGTTCTGTCCAACCAGATCAGATAACTCAAAGAACACTTCCAGAAGATGCTATTGAGTCTCTTTCAGTTAATGTTTGGACTAGGATATCACAATACTTATTTGATGTAGAGCCAGAATTTGTAGATTCGAAGCATTTCCATGCTGCTACACTAAAAAGGGCTATATTCATAATTCTGCCAATTAAGAACAGATTTTCTCTTATTCTGCTTCCTCCATGTGCTGATGCTTTTCCGTTGACAAAGAAATGATGGCTTTCATGGGATCCAAGAATAAAGTTGAACTGTTTATAAACATGTACAGGAAGTGCCAAATTGACAGAAAGGATCTGTAAGGCTCTTGAAGCTTATGACAATGAGCCACCTTCGAGTATCCAAAAGTATGTTCTTGATGAGTGCTGAAAATGGAATCTAGTATGGGTTGGAAGGAATAAAGTTGTTCCACTTGAACCTGATGAAGTGGAAATGCTTCTAGGTTTCCTTAAAAACCATACACAAGGATCTGTATAGAGACATGTTTCCCATTGATATCAATGTCTTGTTTCTTTTTGCTGGAATCAATGCTACAAAGGTTGCCTTCTATTGTCTTAGTATATCTTTGAAAACAGATGTGCAAGAACTGAATGGTGATCGGTTGGAGCAATTGATGAGTAGATTTGTCAAATTCGACCTTGTTGTCGGTTATATCTAGCATAACAACCTTATTGTTCAAGATGGTGATGATTTGCTTACTTTGTATTCCATGTATTTAAAAGTATTAACATAAAGTGATATTCAGAAATCTTTAAATTATTTCAAAATTATGTTAATTCATAGAAGAATAAATTGAATTTTCGAAAATAAATTGAATCTCAAATAAATTGGACTTGAAATATATAGAATTGTATTCAAAGTTATGGCAAGCATAAGAATGATAAAAATTCAAATGTCTCAACAAATTATAAGCATAAGTATTTCTAAATTAATCAAGTTGACACAATTTAGAGAAATGATGTAAGCTTTTGTCTGGAAAATCTCAAACGTTGTTGAAATGCTTGTAGATGTGAAGTTTCTCCCAAACTGTCAAAATCTTAAGAGGGTTCAATTGCCAGATGCCTAATATCAACTTGCATTTGAGCCGCCTTTTCAAGTTTTCAACTCAAATCCTTCCTTTGGTTACAAGATGCCCTTTGCGGGTTTTCACCTTGACCCTCCTTTTTCTTTTTTTTTCTATTTTTTTTCTTTTTTTTTTCTCTTTTTCTTTTTCTTTCTTTTCTTCAAGCATAATATTTCTTGACAGAATCTGAGTTTATTGGATTTCTCAGAATTTTTCCATCCATTTCTGCCAAGATCAACGCTCCTCCGAAAAAGGCCTTTTTCACAACGTATGACCCTTCCCAATTAGGCATCCATTTCCCACGGAAATCTTTATGTATAGGCAAAATCTTTTTTAGTACTAGATCACCCTCTTGGATGTACTTTTTTGTCATGAGACTTCATCATCCGTTTTTGATACATCTGTCCATGGCAAATAGCTTTCAATCTTTTCTCCTCAATAAAGTTCAATTGATCAAATCTTGCTTGGATCCATTCAGATTCATCCAATTTTATTTCTCTCAATATTCGAAGCGATGGAATCTCAACTTCAATTGGTAAGACTGCTTCCATCCCATAGACTAAAGAAAAAGGCGTTGCCCCAGTAGATGTTCGAACAGTAGTTCGGTATGCATATAGAGCAAAAGGTAACTTTTCGTGCCAATCTTTGTAAGTTTCAGTGGTCTTTGTAATGATTCTCTTGATGTTCTTATTTGCTGCTTCAACTGCCCCATTCATCTTTGGACGATATGCCACTGATTTTGCATGTTTGATCTTAAACTGTGCACAAAGTTCGGTTATCATTTTGTTGTTCAAGTTCAGAGCATTATCTGTAATGATCCTTTCTGGTAGGCCATACCGGCAAACTATCTCTTTCCTTATGAATTTGCAGACTGTGGATCTCTTAATATTGGTATATGAAGCAGCTTCAACCCATTTGGTAAAATAATCAATTGCCACAAGGATGAAACAATGTCCATTCGATGCTTTTGGTGTGATTGCTCCAATGACATCTATTCCCCACATAGAAAATGGCCAGGGTGCTGTCATTACATGTAAAGGAGATGGGGGTACATGAATCTTATCTGCATATATCTGGCATTTATGACATTTCCTTGCATAATCAATGCAATCTGTGTGTATGGTAGCCCAATAGTATCCATATCTCATTATTTTTCTGGCCATGGAAAGACCATTTGCATGTGTTCCACATATTCCACTGTGTACTTCTTCAATGACATTTCGAGCTTCGCTGGTATTTAAACATCTCAATAGCATTTGATCATTGCTTCTTCTATACATAATCTCGCCATCAAGAAAATATCCAGCAGCCATTCTTCTCAAGGTTCTTTTATCAATTTCTGATGCATTTGGTGGATAACTTTGATTTTTGATATATTGCAAGATATCATGATACCATGGTTTACCATCTACCTCTTCTTCCACACTATAACAATGTGCAGGAATTTCATAAACTTGCATTTTGATTGGCATCATATCAACTTTCTTAGTTGTTTGAAACATAGCAGCTAATGTAGCCAAAGCATCTGCCATTTGATTTTCTTCTCGAGGGAGATAATTGAAGGTAACTTTCTCAAATTCTTTCACTAATTCGAGGGTAAAATTTCGATATTCCAATAATTTGGGATCTTTTGTTTCCCATTCTCCTCGTAATTGATACACCACTAAAGATGAATCTCCATATATTTTGAGACATTTGATTTTTCTTTCTATAGCTGCTTTCAATCCCATGACACAAGCTTCATATTCCGCCATGTTATTGGTGCAAAAGAACTCCAGTCTACTTGTAAAGGGATAATAAATATTTTCTGGAGAAATTAACACTGCCCCGATTCCTCGTCCCAAAGCATTGGATGCTCCGTCAAAGTAAAGCTTCCAAGTTGATAATTCATCATTTGTTCTGACTTCTTCATTCATGGATATGCACAACAAATCTTCATCGGGAAAATTGAAGTTCAAAGGCTGATAATCATTTGATACACGACTGGCCAGAAAATCAGCTATTACACTTCCTTTTATTGCTTTTTGGTTGACATATACAATATCAAACTCAGATAATAACATCTGCCATCTAGCCATTCTGCCTGTCAGAGCTGGTGATTCCATTAAGAATTTCAAAGGATCAAGTTTTGATATCAGCCAAGTAGTATGGTATAACATATATTGTCTGAGTCTTCGAGTAGTCCACACCAAGGCACAACATAATTTTTGTATTGGTGGATATCGAATTTCACAATCAGTAAATTTCTTGCTCAGATAATAAATAGCTTTTTCTTTCCTTCCAGATTCATCATGCTGTCCTAGTACACATCCCATCGAATTTTCGAAGACCGTCAAGTAGAGAATTAATGGTCTATCAGGCATTGGTGATACTAAAATTGGGGCATTGGATAAATATTTCTTAATAATATCCAAAGTTTCTTGACATTCTTCATTCCAGACTTCAGGATTGTTCTTTCGAAGTAATTTGAACACTGGATCACATTTGTCAGTTAATTGAGAAATGAACCGAGATATATAATTTAATCTTCCCAAAAAGCCTCGAACTTCTTTTTTTGTATTGGGTGGTGGAAGATCTTGAATTGCTTTTACTTTATCTGGATCAATCTCGATTCCTTTTTTGCTGACTACAAATCCCAAAAGTTTCCCAGAAGTTACTCCAAAAGTGCATTTAGCGGGGTTGAGCTTTAATTGATATTTCCTCAATCTCTGGAAAAGCTTTCTCATATTTTGAATATGTTCTTCTTCAGTTCGGGATTTGGCAATCATGTCATCCACGTATACTTCAATCTCTCTGTGCATCATGTCATGAAACAAAGTTACCATGGCTCTTTGATACGTTGCCCCTGCATTTTTCAATCCAAATGGCATCACTTTATAACAGAATGTGCCCCACATGGTTATAAATGTTGTTTTTTCCATGTCTTCAGGATTCATTTTTATCTGGTTATATCCTGAAAATCCATCCATAAATGAAAACCATGCATGTCCTGCAGTATTGTCCACCAATGTGTCTATGTGGGGTAATGAAAAACTATCTTTTGGACTAGCTTTGTTGAGATCTCTGTAATCCACACACATTCGAACCTTCCCATTCTTCTTTGGTACGGGCACAATGTTGGCTACCCATTCTGGATATTTAGATGCCTGTAGGAAACCTGCATTGATCTGTTTCATCACTTCTTCTTTGATTTGCAACAACATTTCTGGCCTCATTCGTCTGAGCTTTTGTTGGACCGGTTTATATTCTGGATTGATTGGAAGCTTGTGTATCACTATATCTGTGCTCAAACCAGGCATATCTTGATAAGACCAGGCAAAGATATCTTTGAACTCTTGAAGGAGATTTATCAATTCTTGTTTTATCTGGATTGTCAGAGTAGTACCAATTTTCACCTCTTTTATTTCTTCATCTGTTCCCAAATTCACAGTCTCAACCTCTTCTTTGTGGGGTATAATTTGTTTGTCTTCTTTTTCTACCAATCTTAATAGTTCAATAGGAACATCACATTCCAGTTCATCCTCACACCCATTGATTTCTTCCAGACATATAGGCTGCTCTAAATTTATCACTGGATTAAATTTAGGAATAAACATGCTATTAACACGGTGACACCTGCAAATTTAAGTCGGACATATTTCCGAAAGAATATAGTAAATTTATGAAATAAATAAATGTAATAAAATGTAAAGAATGATTGCCATCTGAAAATTTTAAAGAAAATTCCTTATATTTAACATAATTTCTTTTACAAGATAACAAAAAGTTTTCATATTTTTGAGCTAAACATAAAGATTAGTTCTGAATATTACTCTGTGTTAATATTAAAAACTATAGGAAGATCTTCAGTGGTCCAATTGGTGAGTGTTTCTCCAGGAAAACATGGGCGAATCCTATCCAAGTATTTGCCAGTCTTGTTGTCATTTATGATCATGTTGATAAATAATCCATTCATAGCTTCTTCAACTATGTCCTGATCTTTCGTCAACTTTTCTTCTTTAAAGGCTTCAACAAGCTGCTGTTCTACATTAATTGTTCCCCTTGATCTGAATATGGTCTTCAACTGTGGGAATGACATGTGTTTCCAAAGGATTTCTCCTCCTTTCAATTTTGCCTTTCTTTCTTCACATCTTCTTTTCATCTCTTTGTTCTTTTGCTGAAAATTGGGCTTAAACCCCAGCCCAAAACGATCTTTCTTCATCTTTATACTGATAGGAACTGAAATCCCTTGAAGATTCTTTCCTAACCCTTTCCCAGCTTTAGCTCCGATGCCTAAAGTTTGTTGTACCGTCATCCTGGTGCAATCAGACAATCTGGGATATGGAATTTTGCTTCCTTCTGCAATAAAGGTTGCATTTACAAATTCAAGAGCTCGGAAAGAGCATTCAAGAGCATCATCATTGGTTTCGATATATGGAACATCGCTTGTTACAGATGCAATGATTTCTTCTTCAGCACCTACGCATATTAGTTGTCCATCAACAACAAATTTCAATTTCTGATGTAATGAAGAAGGAACGGCTCCTGCTGAATGAATCCATGGCCTCCCTAATAGACAATTATATGTAGGGTGGATGTCCATCACCACAAAGTCAATATTGTACACGACTGGTCCAATTAACAACGGTATTTCCATTTTCCCAAGCACCTCTTTTTGAGTACCATCAAATGCTCGCACTACATTCTGATAACTCTTCATGTGTGATTGATCCAAAGGCATTCTTTGAAGTGTGACTAGAGGCATTAAGTTGAGAGCGGACCCATTGTCAATCAATACTCCTGGCAACACATGACCATGACAATGTGTCGTGATGTTCAAAGCTTTTACTGACCCCATTCCGCCTTCTGGTATTTCATCATCCGTGAACGTTATGTAATTGTCAGCGGCTATATGTCCCACAATTCTGTCAAGTTTATTGAGGGATATATCTTCAGGGATGAATGTTTGATTGAGAATTTTCATCAAAGCATTTCTATGTGCTTCTGAATTCATCAATAGATCAAGAATAGAAATTCTCGCTTGTTGTTTGTGTAGTTGTTCAACCACACTATACTCACTATGTTTCAGGAATTTCAAAAATTCTTGAGCTTGTTTTTCTGTTACAGGCTCATTGAATGCTGGAGGGGATTCATCAAATACCTTCTGAGGTATTGCCATGGCTTTTCCTTTTGCTTTCACTTGTTCTGAAGCATTGGATGTTTCGGGAGAGTAACATCTCCCACTTCTCGTAAAGAAACCGACTTCGCTCACTGCTTCAGACTTCGATGTTGTACCCAAACTCTGTATTTTCTCTTCTGTTTTTTTCTAGAGAATCAGATCCTCCTACCATTGAAATATTGGTAGAATAATTCCAAGGTACCCTGCGGGTATCTTTGTATGGAAATGGTAGAGGAGTGGTGATAACTACTTTCGGCTTTATTGGTGCAGGAATCGTCGTATATGATTTCACATTAATGATCACAGGATCATTTATTCTTTGATTAGGTTTAGAATCCTCTGATGAGCAAACATCATCTTCTTTTTTCTCTGGTTCTTCTTCAAAGAATTCTATTTCTATGTTGTTCATCAATTTTTGCACCAAATCCCTAAATTCAGGACATAGTTGGATTTTATGCCCTTTCTCCTGATGATATTAACAATAATTCTTGCCTTCATTCTGCTTTGGCCTGAATTGTTGTGGAATTATACCGGCTAAAGAGAGTTGTTGGAATACCCAAACAAACGGAGATTTAATTTCAGAAATGTCACTTTTTGCTTTCTTTCTGTTCTCTTCCTGAATTGCATTCACGTTTTTATCTCCATGATTTGGCAATGGATGATTTGATGCAGATGGTGTATTGAATTCCAACTTCCCAGTGTTGATCAAATTTTGAACCACCCTTTTGAATGCCAAACAGTTTTTAATAGAATGACCCGTGATTCCTTCATGATAAACACAGTGTGCCTTTGTATCATACCAAGGAGGGAATGGTGGTTGCATGGGAACCAAAGGATAGGGCCGTATGACATCTGCTTTTAACAGTGAATCATAGATCTCAGCATATGGTACTGGTAAAGGTGTAAAAGACAACCTTTCATTTTCCTTTCGAGATCCTCTGGAATCTGCTCGATTAGTGTTTGTTTCTTCTTTCTTAACCCTTGGCTGGGTTATTGTAACACTTTTCGATGAATCCTTGCTGTAAGAATTGGCATTCTTGACTTCATTCTCTTTTTTCCGGTACGTAGGTCTTTTGGAACTAGACCCTTCATTTGATTCAATTTTGCCACTTTTCAAGACATTTTCAATGAGTTCTCCAGAAATGACTAAATCTGCAAAATTTCTGGTTGCATTCCCCATTAGATGATTTAAATAAGGAGCCTTCAATGTATGAACAAATATTACTGTGGCCTCTTTTTCTGACAAAGGTGGTTGAACTTGGGCTGCTGTGTCACGCCATCTCTGAGCATACTGTCTGAACGTTTCGTTATTCTTTTTCTCTAAATTTTGGAGAGTCCATCTATCAGGAACCATGTCTGTTACGTGGCGATACTGCTCTAAGAATGCTTTAGCCAGATCTTTCCAAGATCTAATGTTGGCTTTGGTCAATTGAGTATACCATTTTAAAGCCGGTCCTGTCAAACTATCCTGAAAGCAGTGAATTAACAATTTCTCGTCCTTCACATATCCTGCCATTCTTCGACAAAACATAGTAATGTGGGATGAAGGGCATGTAGTACCGTCATATTTATCAAATTCGGGGGCCTTGAACTTGATGGGGAGGATTAGGTCTGGAACCAATCTCAACTCACTAGCGTCAAACCCATAGAATGATTCAGTTATTTCCACAGATTTCATTCGTTCTTCTAAGCTCTTGATCTGTCTGGTCAGTTCTTCATTTACTTTTTGTTTCTCATTCAGCTCATTCAAATCTGGGATCAAATGCTCAGTATTAAGATCCCCTATTTTCACATCGGATATAAGCGGATTTTTGCTTGAAGATGCAGGATTCACTTGTTGATCTTCATGTGGTTTGGCTTCTTGTAATGCAGATGTACGAGCATTGATTTGTATAGGTGTAGTACCATAGTGATAAATTGATTCTGGTGGAAAACCTAGAGGATATATGGGTTCTTGGTCTAAAGATATAGGATTTTCATGCATTTTTCCAATGATAGTCTGCCTTTTAAACATGTCCTCTATTTTTTTCATCATACTGTCTTGTGAATTTGCAATACTGGCTTCAATTTTTTCCAACTTCATTCTCATTTCTTCTTGTTCTTTATGATGTTGTTCCTCAATACGCTGTATTTTATCCTCCATAATTCTCTTAGTAGCTTGTCTAGTACCGTAGTGATGTTGTATTTCTCTTTTGGCCAGAATAACTGTGATTGAAAAATCTTTGAATATTATTTTTTCAAATTTTAATTAATGAATTTTATCTTAATAAAATAATTCATAAAGAAAATTATGAAAAGAATGATGAATGTATGCAAAATGTATGTATGCAAAAAAGGTATTGATCCCAAAAAGTTAACTGTCATAGAACAACTTTCATCGGCATACAAAAGTTTCTTTATAATAGTTCATAACTACAGATAAGGCGTAGCTTTCCTATTAAGCTCTATAACTTCTTTCATTAACCATGACACCTTCTTTCCGCACTTAGAAACTGGATCAACGTGATGCTCAATTATTTTGGCTTCAACAGCTAATTCCCCAACATATCTACCAACTTCGCTCATTTGTACCATGGCCTCGAACACCATATTACTTCTTTCTTCACTTCTTTCAACATAGAAATCAGTTGACTTTTGCCATTGTTCATTCGTTCCTTCAAGAGTTTGCTCTAATTCAGTGATTCTGACTTGACAATTGTGCATAATTTTTTCAAGATCTCTAATGCGTTTTCGCAGTGAAGCATTTTCCTCATTACTTTCTTTGAGATCATTAGGTCCTAGACGAACCTTTTCTTGAAACAATGATTCTTCAAGTTGCAAAATGTAAGCATTAAACTCTGAGTTTTTATTTCTAGACTGATCCAGATCTTCTTCAAGTTTTGTTCGTGCTTCTTGCGTTCTTTGATTAAGCTTCTGGATTTGAACATTCTTGTTTCTGCATCTTTGCATCCAATTGCTAGCCACTTCCTGCTCTACCTCAAGTCTGGTGTTGAAATTTTTTCTTTCCAGCTCCCATTTTTCTTTTTCAACATTGGATTCTTCCATCTTTTGGCCTCTGACTTCAAGTTCAGCAATCAACTGGTTCATTTCAGATTCAAATCCCTTGAACATGATATTTTTCTCACCTTCAAATTTATTAAAGATGTCATTCTTCATTTCTTCTAAATCTTTGGCTCGATCCCTTTCTCTTTGCATTTCATTCATGATCTCGCGATGCTCAGCCTTGTGTTTTATAATTCGCTCTCTTCTGTCGACCTCAAAATCTTCCATTTTTTGCTTTCCTTTCTCAAGGCTTTTGAGTAGACGGCTATTCTTTCCTTTCAGATCTTCAACTCGTCTTTTCTCGATGTTCAATTCTCTGGTCATCTGTATTGTTGCTTGGCTTGATCCTGATGCTTTCCGGGATTTATATAACTCCTGGTAATTTTTCTGTAATGCTCTGAATTCATCATCACCTTTTTCTTTATCTTTTCTCAACATTGCACATTGTGATGAATGAAAGTCAATGTCAACCCCCAACATAGCTTTATCTTGTCTCATTTGCTCTAATTCTTTCGACCAGCCTTCTCTTTCTGCTTCAAACTCAGCTCTCAAGATTTCAATCTCTGACGGAACCACCTTAATGCGATCTTCCATAGAGATATCCTCATTTTGATCTGGTAGAGGAATATTTTCGTTTTTCCTGACAGATCTCCATTCTTCATAATCAGGAGTTAACATTTCTTTTGCTGCTTTAGCTCGGATGCAAAAAGTTGTTTTCCAAGCTGTAACAGCTTCCTTGATACTTCTTTTATAATTTTTGCTATGGAATGCGAACTCAGATGACTGTAATCCAGCAGTGACAGGTACAAATTGACGACCTTCATACTGTCTTATAACCAGAAGTGGTGCATATCCAATTCCTCCCCATAATCCGAGTAGCATTATCCAGTTGTAATCTCCACATCTGTAAAAGAATTCCCTTTGGATTTGCCACGGGGCTCGCCAAACAATGTCATTGCTTTGCAGATTTCGAAAGGCATTAATCCACATATCTTTCTTAATTTCTTTCGGCCATTCCTACTCCAGAAATTCTTTTAATGGTGAGTAATCCGTATTAAAGCGTCGGTATGAAACTTTTTCTGTCCTCCAGAAATGACTACGGATCCAAACATATAACAACTGGGTACATCCTGAGAATCGTCCACCTCCTAGCTTTCTACAAGCATTTAACGATCTGAAGGTCTCTGCTAGGATTGCAGAAGCAGGATTAATCTTTTTCGGTAGCTGTTCAAACAAATCTACCACTGCAGCTTCAACATATCCCAATACTTTTGGGAAGATGACCATACCATACATACCCAGAGCAAATAAATCGAACTGTACTTTAATATCTGGATGACTCTGAATAAGTTCTTTAATGTTGGTCCAAGCAATGCCTTCGCTTTCGCCTTTTTGTTTTGTACGGGATGCCACCCATTCTTCTCGTACCCCGACAATCTTTGCTAATTTAACTCGAAAGGGTTGAGTTTTAATTGACTTTGAATATATTCGATTCTCCAAAGCCCCATCTATATGTAGCAAAGTTGTGTACTCTTCAATAGTAGGGACCAAATCCTCTTTATTGAGAGTGAAGCAATTGTACCCTGGATTCCAGAATTGAATTAGGGCTCTGAGTAATTCATCATCAACTTCGACATAGAGCAAATATGGGATGTCTCCGTAAATCTGATAAAACTGCAATTTTTTGTTTGAATCCCAACTTTCCCAAATGCTTCGCAAATCTTGCATATCATTTCTTTTTAGCGAAACTGGAGCATAACTGGCCAAGTCAGATACATAATCATCCTGCAGACTGTCTCCTTCTTGTCTTTGTAAGTCCTCAGCCCACTGTCTTACTTCTGAGTTCAGAATTACTTGATTTGAACATTTTTTATCCATAGATGAAGGCTTTCCAATGAGACAATTAACACAAGGATCAATGTCCTTTATCCTGTATGATGCTATGCAAACAGAAAAATAAAGAACACACAAAAAGAAAATAAATTAGTTTACATAATAAAGAAATTCAATAGTAACATTTACATAAATATTTTTTATTTAAACATGCTTTTCTAAATTTAAAATAATTTAAATATACATGTAATTTAATCAGTAAAGAAAATAAATAAACAAGAAAGTTAGAATTCATTTCTCCTGTGTGTACACCTATTTTAGACAAAATTTTGGCATGACTTCAGATCGGCAGAGTTTCTAAGGTTTTTTATATGCAGGGTTTCAGATCTAAGAATAAAGGTACCCGAATTGTCCTTGTTAGTGCCCCCTTGGGTTGCTAACCCTCAATCCTAGTCCATCACAGACTAAAGTGGATCGAGTTCAATTCGAGGGGATACATTTCTCTATGCCTGACACGGAGAATAAATTCTCACGAAGACATAGAGCATATGAACCCCGAAAGTTACTTGCTAGGTCTGACACGGAGAATAAATTCTCACGAAGACGTCGCTTTCACTCTCACTTAAAAGGGACAACTCAATTATAAAGCTTTATGTTATGCAATGCAAGTGTTGTGTGTGAGGAGAAATGCTCAAACCTTTGACAGAAAAAATAAATAATGAAATAAAATACTTGCAAATAAAATAAAACATATAAATATTATGAAAATAATAAGTAAAAATTTTGAAAAGAAAGAATTAAAAATTAAATATATGAACTTTTAATTTTTAATTAATAGAGACAATTTATAATTGATTTTAAAGTTTGACCGTCCCCAGCAGAGTCGCCAAGCTGTCGTAACCGGTTTTCGTCCGGGCACGAAATATTATACTTGGCGGGAAAATTGATGTGAATAAATAGTTTTGAAAATAATTTGGGAGTTGCCATCGGCCTTTTGGATCAGGTAGGTCGAATACCTAAAAATTTTTTTTAAAGAGTTTTAAGAAAACATCAATAAAAAATTAACTGATCTGCGTTTATAACCAAAAATTCGTTCTTTTTAATAATAAAAAGGGATTCGTGGTCGGTTACGTTTAGGGAAGGATTAGCACCCCTACAACGCCCAAAATTGGTACTTTTTAATTATAAATTGTCTCTATTATTAAAATTTTAAAAATTCAAAAATATATTTAATTTATAATCCTATTATTTCAAAATTATATAAAAAAAATATTTATTTATTGAAAAATATCAGAAAAGATCTTCTAGGTGCCTTAAGACAGCTCTTTTCTTTGATATTGATAAATATTAATTTAAATAATATTGTTTAATTTTAAAATACCAGAACATGACATCCAGTTGTATTAAGACTGTCCTTTTCTTCGATATTAAAAATAAATATTTAAAAATTTAATTACTATTTATTATATATATATTTATGAATACATAAAAATATTTAAAAATATAAACAAATAAAATAAAAATACCACTAAAACAATATATTTTAAAAGCAGTAAAATAAATGAAAACATATAAAATAAATGACTAAATTACAGTGAAAATAAAATTAAAAATCTAATTCATAATTAATCGAAATATTAGGGATTAAACATGCTATTTCTTTATTTTATTTATTTAATGACTAAAATAAAATTATCTAAAATTAGGATATTATAATAAAATAAATTAAAAATATAAACTAGGGATTAAAATATTATTTATTAAATATAAGGGATTAAATCTGTTATTTATCCTAAATATATTATTTTAATAAAAAGGACTAAAATAAATAAAATTAAAATTTCGAGATCAAATTAAAAGTATTATAAATTCAATTTAGTGACTAAAATGTAAAGTTTACAAGTTAGGAGGACGGCGGACGGGGTTTAACTATTATCTAATTACACGCATAGTCCTTCCCGAAACGACGTCGTTCGGGAAGGCCTATATAAGGTCCAAAACCGGCTGGCCCGAAGGGCCAGCTTCATTTCTTCATTTTTCCTCTCTCTCTCTTCTCTGAGAGAGAGAATTTTTCTCTTGCTTCTCTCTAAAACAGAGAGAAGCCAGCCGGCCGGCCACCGTCAACCGGTGTTCTTCTGCCGCCGGCCACCGTCAAGTCCGCCGCCGGCCACCACATCCGGTGGCCGGAATATTTTTTTTTACATTGAAACGTAGATCGGAACGTCCTAATGACAGTTCCGATGATTTTTTCCTTTAAATGGCTCCCGATCGGAGCAAATCTAAAAAATATACCTTCGGTTTTTCGAAGGTTTTGGTGAGATCCAGTGGTCGGCTTCCTCGGTAAGCTTCTCTCCTCCTTTTTCTTCTATTTTTGGTTGCTGGTTGTGGGATGTTGACTGAGATCGTTGGTAGTAGTTTGAAAATATATTGTTTCTCTGTTTTTTTTCTTTCTCCGGCTCTGTGTTCTTCTTTTTTTTCTGTCTTTTTTTTCTCTTTTTTTTTTCAGGTTCGGGTGGTGGCTTTTATAGCCACCACCGGTGTGATCCTCGGACCGGTCCGAAGAGTGAGTCTCGGTGAGTCACCGGACTACCAGTGGTGACTCACCCCTTAGCCATGGAGTGTGGAGGGCAGCTGGGTCTTCTGGAGTCTTTATTTGGGACGTGGCAGCGGCGGAGGCGGCGAGAGCAGCAGCGGCGGCCGCGTGGCCCTAGGGTATCATACCCTAGGGTTTATATCTGGAGCCATCTGGACTGTTGGATCCTGCCAGATCCAACGGCAGCAAGCTGAGGCGGCTGGGATTAGGGTTAGGAAACCCTAACTGAAACCCTAAATGTTTTTGGGTTTCAGTTTGGTTTGGGCCAAAAAATTGGTTTGTAATTAATTATTTTTTAATAATATTTATATATGTATTTAATATATTTAATAATAATAATAATGATAATAATAATAATAATAATAATAATAATAATAATAATAATAATAATAATTAATATGGGTAAAAAATTAGTATCTTCAGAACTAAAAAGAAATTTTTTTATCTACTGGAACAAAGTAAGAATAAAAAAACAGCTAATCGAATACAATAAAAAATAAAAATAAACGAGGATAAAAAACCTGTGTATACTGTTATTGCTTGAACAGAATAATACAGTGTCTTTTTAGAGGGATTTTCGAACCCTTGTTATAGTTTTTTTTTTTTTGGATAAATGAATAATTTTATTACCCAAAGAATCAATGTTTGCTACAAAACAATTACCGATCACTGAACAAAATTTCTGGTAATACATAAAAGAGAGATCAGTTAATCAATACCCCAAGAAGTACAAATGTTGGAGTTTACATAATCAAGCCTATTTATGTTTATTCCCCTAAGCTTAATTCCAACAAAGTCTTTGATGCTGTTGAGAAGTTCATCGTCAGTTCTGGAGCATCCCTTGAAGATTCTTCGGTTGCGTTCCTCCCACAAAACATAGATGTTTGCACACCAAGCAAGTTTAAGGATAGTAGAAATGAGAGATTTACCTTTCCATGTATTACAACCCCAAGTTACCATGTCCTCCCAAGATGAGAATGTCTTGTTTAGTATGTTGAGGAGCAGAATTTTTCCTCTCAAAACAAAAGTAATGGAGCAATCAAAGAACAAATGATTCCGACTTTCCAACATTTCATTACACATAACACAAATCCCATTAATATTAATCCCCATGCGTATAAGACGATCACGAGTAGGTAGTCTATCTAATAACACCATCCATACTATCAGATTATGTTTAGGAATGTGTTGTGGGAACCATATCAAGGTGTGCCAGGGGACTTTATTTTCCTTGTTTCGAATCTCTAGCCAAATTTCCCTAATAGTGGAAGCTCCACTCGAAAGGACAGGGTGTGATGTAGTTCTAAGTTTAAGAATTTTATTAAAGTTCCAACTAAGGCTAGCACCTCCTTCCATGTTCCACAAATCCTTATCCTAGATACAATTTAATTGATGGGTTAAATACCCATTTTTTTAAAGTAAAATGATTCTAATTTGTTTTCTTTTTCCTTTTTTTGCAGGGTAGAGTGAAGTGTACTATTGGTGAATAGCTGGGATTGGGGTAGAATTGGGGTAGTCTTCGATTGGGGCAGGAAGAGGTGGAAGCTGGTTTGGTGTAATAGGGGGCTGCCAGCTAGGTTGGATTAGATTTTTGGGTCGGGTTTGGTTTGTCTCGGATCGAATTTTGGGTAGTTAGGTAGTTGGGTTTCGGGTTTGAGCCTTTGGGTTTGGGTTTAATTTGGTGTTTGGTTATGTATGAGTTCTGGTTGGACTCTTTGGTTTAGTTTGAAAAATGGTGATTACGTTTAAACCTGATTTATAAGTATTTTTTATTTTGGGTTTGAAGTTCATTTTTCAAGCATCTAAACGAGAAGATCATTTAATTAAAATTTTACAAAATCAGACTTCTTTTTGGACTAGGGTTCTGTTATTATTATTTTTCTTTACTTTTCAATATGTTAATAATCATCATACATAATTACATGTGTAAGATCCATCCATATATAGATTATGTAAATCGTCAGTCAACAAACGACAACAGGCTTGAAGTTCAGATCATGTTTGAAGGTATTTGTGATGTCGAGTTTGAAGTTCATTTTTCAAGCATATGTGAGTTCTAAAATACCAAGAAAGATGAGTTAATTAAAAAATAATTGAAAATTATAATCAGACTTCTTCGAACTGAGATTCAACCTATTATTATTTTTCTGTTACTTTTCATTATGTTAACAATCATCATACATATGTATATGTGTGTGTAGGATTAATATATATATTATGTAAATCATGCTTATGAATAGAGATGAATAATTATTATATATATATATATATTAAATAGTAATGGATGAAAATTTGACCCGACCATTTTTTATCACAAGTCCCAAAAAATCGAATTTTATCTTTTATTAAAACTGAATATATAAATATATATATTTCTACCAAAATCCTAAATAGGTTTTTTTCCATAATTAGCCAATTCTTAATTATTAATATACAAATATATAAATAAATATATATTTATATGTATTAACTAAAATCAAACAGCAATCTTTGTCGAAAAGTGTGGTAAGGAAAAAAAAGCTTTGTCTGAATAACTTTTTAGATTTTCCAATAGAGTTTCAATTTTTTTTTTCAAATAATAAGAAAATTGTGTTTCATTTTTTAATTTTATTCATTTTCATATTAATATATCCACTTTATTAGTCTCAATATATTTTAATACTGAAGAGTCATATACCAAGATCAACAAATGGAAACGGAGAATGAATATGCAGGAAATTCTTCATCTTCATCATCGTCGTTCATAGATGAAATCATTGGAGTAGATGAACAACTCAATCATGAGCAAGCCAATGTTGTTGAACTTCCATTTATGTATGTCATTTATTTCAGTAAATATTTTTTTTAGATTCGAATCTTAATATCTATAATTCTTCGTTTTATCATGAAATCGAGATATATTTTGATTGCGTAAACATTTGGTAACATTTTTTTTATAATTAATTAGGCCTCAAGCAATGGAAACACCAGCTGATGGGAGTTCATTGATTGATGCTCATAACTCGACTGAAATTGTGATGAACAATGCCATTGAAGCCTCCAATGGCTACCTTTTTCCGACAACAAATCTCCCACCGGAGTTCCGTCTGGATTTCTATTTTACCTTTCAATTTCCTCAGGTTAATTTCTTTTCTATACTTCTATATTCGGGTAAAGTACACAAATAGTCCCCTGACTAAAGGGTGTTGCTTTGTTGAGTCACCCGATTATAGGGCGTTATTTTGTTGAGTTTCTCGACTATTAAAAGTTACAAAATTGTCACCCAACTATTCATATGTTCCAAACTCTTCATTTTCTGTTAAATAATTGACGGTCGTCTGGGTTGGACATTAACATGCCGACTGAGATGTGATAGTCGTTTAAGATTCTAGGATTAGATTTAATCATATCTCAATGAAAAGGTTAATGTCCAGCTTAGATTATCGTCAATTTTTTTTATTGGAAAAGGACGAGTTTGGAACATATGAATAGTCGAGTGACCATTTTGTAACTTTTAATAGTTGATGAACTTAACAAAATACGCCATATAATTGGGGGATCATTTTATAGCTTTTCATATTCTGGAGACTCAACAAAGCAACACCATATAGTTGGAGGACCATTTATGTACTTCACCCTCTATTTTATTAGTTAGTCCGAATAATTACTGTCACTTTTTGTTTTGGGCACCCAATTATTTTTTTTTCCAAAAGCATACATAATATAGCATTTTGATTTCATTTTGGTCACCCATCGTTAAAAATTAACAGAACTGTTGACGACATAGCGTTTGTTTAAACTTTTTTCAATTGACGTAGCTTTTAATGGCGGGTGACCAAAAGATAATATTAGGTATGATTTTGAAAAACAAAAGAGTAGAATGACTAAAACGGAAAAAAATGCTAATTGAGGTACTAAACATATAATTTACCCTAATTAAAATCATGACGGAGAAAAAATAACGTTAACAGTATTGTAAAAATTAAGATGTTTCAAATTGGGAAATAATGATTTTTTTTTTACATTTTACTCCTTTTACATGATTCAAATTGTATAGATGGGGCAGGGAATTTGGAGTGGATCCTCTTTGGCCAGCACAAACTGGATTAATTATTGGCAGCATTTTTCTCAGATAACTACACATCAACCTGCTACAAAATTAGGGTATTTGTATAATATCCGTGTTATTTTCGTATCTTAGAATTTTATTTTTCATTTTTATCTTCGAATATAGTAAATTATTAATTTTTTCTTCCATGTAGGCCACATGGTTTTGGATTTCAAGCACTACTGAATCAAGTCATTGCTACATATAATTTGTATGTGAATGATGATGTTAATGAATTTAATTAAATTCGTCAATTAATATAAAATGTTAATTGATGACACATAAGTTTGGGCGTTGTATCGTTTATACCATCGAACTTTTTGTTTTACTAATTATAGCATCGAACTTTGATTTTCGTTTCAGTTATACTCCTGGGTCGTTAAATGGTTAACAGTCGGATCAAAACGATGTCATTTTAGTGAGGTGTCTACGTCGACAGCCGTCAGCCATGTCATCGTGTCATCAATGATTTAATATATCAGCGGTATAATTGAAATGAAAATCAAAGTTTAGTGTTGTTATTAACAAAATTGAAAGTTCAATAATACGAATGATACAACGCCTAAAGTTTAGTGTTGTTCTACTTAAAAACTAACACATGCTTTGATTTTTTTTTTAGACAACAACAATGACAACAACAATAACAACAACAACGATAACAATAATAAACTCACACGTAAAACCAAAAGGAAAAGGGCTACTACTTGTGTTCTGGCCTTTGTATAGTAAAGTTCAGCAATATTGCTTCAGTTTTCAGGCTGTGATCCTCCGAGTGAATCGTCGTCGTTATCGCTATGTTTCTTAGCTTTCCGACGACTCTTTTTTGTGGAACCGCTCTTACAGCGTGACGAATCATTTTCTTCCTCTGATTTCTTCTTCTTCTTGCTACTCTTTCGGTCCTTCGATTTCTTGTCACTCGATTTCTTTCGGCTCTTTTTCCCCGGAGAGTCCTCCGTCTCGTCGACCGATTTCATGCTGTCGTTTCGGCTTTCGTCGATTAATTTTTCGGTCGACGAAGCGTTGCCTTCGTCGTCGTCTTACGGGTTACCCTTGGGTGCGTCGCTGCCCTTACGGCTCGACTCCTCCTCCTCGTCACTGCAAGACGAATCGCTCCTCGATTTCTTACGGCTACTGCCTAACAAACTCGACGATCTCCTGCTACTCCTGTGGCTGAGAGAACGGTCCGATTTTAGACTCTGTTTTTGATCTAAACTCTTTTCCGCATTGCTGCTGCCTGTCAAGGATGCATCACTGCAGCCGCATTCGTCATCGTTATCGGATTCGTTATCACTTCTCTCGTCGTCCTCGTTCGAGTTCCCCCAAGCTTCTTCGTCATCGTCGTCGGAGACTTGAATCTTACCGGAGAGGGCCTTCAATTTGGATGAGACGGAAGGAGAGAGATCTTCGGGGATATTGTTTCCTTGGTTGGCGACGGAGAGGAAACCTAAGACGGAAGCTAAATCACTTATCAATGGCCGAGCAGCAGCTTCTTCTTGCACGCACATGGCCGCCATTGCTACAGCTTGATTCAATCCTCCTTCTGGGAATTCTTTGTTCATTGATGGATCTGCCATTTGTGGGAAATATTTTGGTTCCTTGAATATTGGTTGTGCCTGTTCCAATCACACAATTATCTCTAATTAAATTTGCCAAAAACTCGAAAATAGACTCGAATTTAAAAATCCGAAATAAAAATCAAACCCAAATTTAGGGTGACTTCATTCTACCTGAATCTAACTTGACCCGACCATAAATAAATATATTTATAAAAAAATATTATATTTATTCAAAATAGGGATCTAATTGAAAAAAATAATATATAAAGAGTTATTATTGTAATTATCCCTAAATATATAAGGTAAATTCACATCATTTTTCGGGTTGAGCCTAGTCGGGTATTTTTCACCTTAAATCAGAACTCGACCCGACCCGACCCAAACATATTTTCTCCAATTTCATTGGGTCAGACAAGATCGAAACCCGTCGAATTCAAGTCCCGTCCCATCCTTATATCAAACTCAAATAACAAAACCCTAAATATCCAAACCCAAGTGTTACAACCTAATTGACCAGAATCTAAAATGATATGGTTGGAAAATCAAATTATTAGAATTGAAAATAATTCTATAGGAAAAAGCGTAACTGAAAATGTTTGAATGGTTTAAACCCAAAACGACACATATAAAACTATATGAATTCAAAATGATCCAAAAAAATTTAAAACTTAAATTGATTCGACTCGAAATTAACCCGACCTCTCTAATAGACGGCTATAATCAAATTCAATTAGAGAAATCCAGCAATGCACTTACCCAATTAACTAACATTTGCTCTTCCTCCGGTTTGGAAGTGTCCAGTGCTTTTCTGCCGGAGATAATCTCCAGCAGAACAACTCCGAAACTATAGACATCCGTATGTGCATTAACGGTACCGGAATTAACACACTCCGGAGCGTTGTAACCATTGTTTTCCCTTATCTTCGACGGCACCAGCATATTGCTGTCGGTCGGAGGCCCGAGCTTGTCGAGCCCGATGTTCGACAACTTCGGGTTGAATTCGTCGTCCAGAAGAACCTTTGAGGACTTGAGGTCACGGTATATTACAGGAGGCTTTGCCTTCTCATGCAAGTATTGTAGCCCTAGAGCTGTCCCGTGTGCTATTTTCATTCTTGTCACCCAATCCAATCGCTGCTTATCTCCTGCTTGAAAAAATATTAACACAAAACATGTATAAAATATCGGGTTAATTATATCATATGTCTCTAAATTATGATTTTTTCTAAATTGGGCCCTCAAATTATCAATTTCATATCAATCAAGTCCTTCCGTCAACTTTACCATCAGTTCAGGTATTTTGGATGACAATATCTATTTGTTTTATAGATATGAATAGATATGAACCGACATTTAACAACCAAACTGATAACCAGACCGATAGACGAACCTGATTGATGCAATACTGAGAATGATCAATCGGAATATTTTGAAGTATAGGGACCGATTCATAACCTAGGCTATAGTTTGCGGATATTCAGTGAAAGTAAATTAAGTGTTGGTATGAAATATCGGGTTAATTATACTAGCCGTCTTTAAACTACGGTTCTATTTTAAATTGGTCCCTCTAATTGAACCCTCAAATTTTCAATGACATTGTCTATTTTAAATGTTTCGAAATATATGGACCGACCTAGACGATAGTTCAGGGATATTTGGCGAAATTAACCCGAAAACGTTGGCATGAAAATGGAAGAGAAAAAACATGTACCATGGAGATGATCTTGTAAGGACCCCCCTGGCATGAACTCATAAACCAAAAGCCTCTGGTCCCCATCAGCACAATATCCGACAAGACTGACCAAATTCGCATGCTGTAGTAAACCCAGCTGCCCAACTTCCACAAAGAACTCACTGCTCCCTTCCATTGCATTCCTATCAAGTTGTTTCACAGCAACATCCTATACATTTTTTTGTGTCCAAATCAAAATAAACAATTCATTAGAAATACATAACCCGAGGTGCGACATTCGTGTCCGACACATATCCGGGTACGATATAAACATATGATCTCTTGAATATACGAAAAGTAGGGATGTAAAAAACGGACCTGGCCCTGAATAGTTCCCTTGTAAACTTTGCCGAGACTACCTTCACCCAGTAAACTTTCTTGCTTGAAATTCTTGGTGGCTGAGGCTAACTCACGGAAGTTGAATGCTTTGATCGAGCTATTGTTGTCATAGTCAGCCGGGGCAGTTGTAGGAGGAGGTGGGGGTGTCTCCTTATTTTCTGTTTCTGGTTTTCACAAAAATAATTGTGGATTTAGTCCCTACTGAGCTGAAATTTAGGATTTAATACTTCTCTTTTAATTTGGTTTAGTTTGATTCCTTTACTTTTGTAATTTCATTGAGTCATCTTTAATAGGGGTGAAGCCAGGAATGCTACGTTGAGAGGTCGAGATAAAATAAAAAATTGTCAAAATAGCTAACAATAACTAAATTGAAGTATTGATTTTTAGAGGGACTAAACTGCAATTGTACCATTTAATCAAAGGGCTTATTAGGGGTCATTAAAGTGATAATATTGGTTGAATATGATAGATTGTACTTTCGGAAGACTCTGCTTATGTAACTTAAAAACAAGGGTAACCTACATCAGATATCATCGAACTTTAGGCGTTGTATCATTATACCACTAAACTTTTAATTTTGTCAATTATAACACTAAACTTTGTTTTTTGTTTCAATTATACCACTTGGACGTAGAATTGTTAACAGTTAGATCAAAACGATGTTGTATTGGTGAGGACTCTACGTCGATGACCGTCAGCCATGTCATCATGCCGTTAACAATTTAACGATTCAGTGGTATAATTGAAACAAAAATCTAAGTTAAGTGCTATAATTGAAAAAATTGAAAGCCTAGTGGTATAAACGATAGAACGCCTACAATTTGATGGTATTTGATATAGTTTAGCTTAAAAACAATATAAACAATTTATGTTGTAGTTTTAACAATTGCAATGGATAATGTTATCTATGTTGACCTACTGATAACATTATTACAGTTCATGTCATAATATAGGGGACCTATACAATAGTTTTAATGTTGTTTTCGTTCAATGATGATATCTAACCTAATCGTCTTCGTGTTCATTCGTATTAGTATTCATGCAATCACTTTTAAAAGATACCATCAAATCATTTTCGATCTTTTATTAAAACTTAATTAAAAAATCGACGTACCAGGTACAGAAGATTGTTGAGGTTGTAATTCTTCAACGTCGGAAACATCATGGTCCTTTTGGCTTGTGCTCTCCTTGGTCTTTTGTGAGGAGAAACAAGGAAAACAATTCATTTTATTGTTTTACCGAAATGTTAATTGGAAACGTCCTCGAACCAGAAAGAGCAAAAGATGTCGGGTTCAGAACACCGAGAGAACGAGTCGCATTAATCCAGCTAGCCACGCGAGAAATAAAAATTAAATCAAATCGAATCGAATCAGCCGGAGACATTGGTGTTGGGGAGAAACCTTCAACAGATTGAAGGACCCCTCTTAGGAGCAGGGGGTTTTGCAACCAAGGAAGATATCAAAAGATCATGAGAATCCATGGTTTTGGAACATAACCAAATTATAAAAAAAAAAAAGACAAACAAAATATTGTAGGTTTTGTTCCTCAAAGTTGTCGGAGAAAAAGAGGGAGAATTGAGTGGACAATTCTTGAGAAAAGGATGGCCAAAATATGTAATGAGATTCAGGATTTTCTGTTGGTTTTCTTTCTCTTGTAAAACCTTTCTAACCATTTATTTTTATCACATGCTATTGATTAAATAACATGTAATTTAACGTATGCGTGACACCCAAAATTTATTTGAAGGATTAAATTGAGAAGTATTAAAAATGTGAAAGTCGATTGAAAGAAAATGGGGACCAAAGTGTGATATCTTGAATATTTTGGGGAAATTTTCAAATTAATAATAAGTTTAGGGACTTAGCCTCAAAGTATCCCATCCCCTCTCTCTCGTGAAACAAAGGGTAAAAGAGTTGTCAGCACAGTATGGCCGTCCATGCCCTGTGGCTAGGGCACTGTTTGTGCAGTAATGGGTATAGAAATAATTTTATAAACTGATCAGTTGGGATTTTAATTCCCTAATCAGAATTGAATCAAGCCCTATTTTCAAATTTCCCAAAGTTCAAGTTGTCGTCGTTTATTCCCGATGATCCACCGTCGTCAGCCGATTGCCGTAATCGACACCGTTGGTACCACTGTGATCAGGGTATCAAATAGCGTTTCAAAAACGTGATAACGGCCGTGATATTACGGTCGCATCACCGTCTGAAACCGATTTTCATAATTTTTGTGGTGGGTCATGGATTCACAACAATCTCGGTTGATTGCACTCGCAATTTAATGGGAAACAGACGATTACACCGATAACGAGACACAATAACCATGATTCCAAGATAAAAACAAATAATCATCATTCCCTACACAAATATTGGTGGCGCAATTTATGATGGGGAAGGAGGAAGGGGAGGTGGAGGCAGAAGGCCAGAACCAGAAAGGTCGGAGAAGGGAAGGGTGATTTATTTCTTTTTTTAAATAATTTTTAAAATATAATTTTAAAGGATAAATTAATTTAAAATCCCTCTCACTTTTAAAATTTATAATTTAATCCCTAGTTTGAAATATAAACTTTATTTTTTTATTTAATTTAGTCTTAATTTCAATAATCTAAATTTATGAACTTTAAATTTTACAATTTTATTTTAATTATATTTAATTTAATCATTTTAGGGTAAGTTGTGTGACATTTAAAAAATTCATGACCATGATACCTGCAATGACTATAATGATATATGTTATGTCTGTAACTGTGATAAATACGACACAACCGAAAATGTGACCGTAAATACTATTTAAAACCCTGATTATGATTGTTGTCCACCTGCGACCAAAACCCCTATGGCTATTTGTCAAGATCCGCCGTGGATCATCGCAAAGAAGTCGTTGAAGGCTTGTCGTAAACCCTAGTGCCCATCGTTGTTTTGCTCGATTTTCGGTTGATTTGGACTGTCGTTCGTCACACCGCCTCTGCTATCAAATTCTCCGACCATTTCCAAACAAAACCCAACTAGCAATATCGCCTCGTCGTCGTTCTATCACAAACCACCAGGGTAAGCTCTAATACTTATTTATTCGACCATTTCGTCATTGATTGATTAATTGTTGGCTTGAATCTGAGTGTTTATTGGTGAAGGAGTGATCGATGAGTAATCGGATGACCAGGGCCGACCTTTTTGACGTCACATGCGCTGTCAGGCAATGCCCTGGCACGTGGGATTCTCGGCTAGGCTGAATCTTCTAGAAGACCAGTTAAACTTGTCTGAACCATTTGAACCTATTTGAACTAATCCTAATCGAGCCGTGTAACCCAAGCCGTTTTCAATCTGAGCCGAGCCATCGAGTCGTTGACTTTTATTGACCTTTGACCCAAACTATTGACTTCAACCAAAAATTCAATTTTTTTAAAATGCATATTTTATGCTTTTTGATGTACTGAGTTTGAATTAGAAATTCATTTTTTTCAAATTTGAACCCGGTAAGTTATTTTTCAGTGTTTTATCTTTCGATTCGAATAATGTTCCCAATTAAGTTTCATTTATGACGTAGTTCATTTTGCTTTGTATTAGAAATATTATGGGATGTGGAATACAAGTTCAAGGGCAATCGAATGAAATTAAAATGATTGACCGATGTAGCTAAAAAATCGAGGTAATACTCTAATACTATTTGTATACTTTTCGGAACTCATTGATAATTTGTAAATGCATGGATGAAAATGATTGGTCAATTAGGTGTATTTAATTATTGTTGGACTCAAACTGAATCCGGTATAAATGCAGAACATTGTACAAGACTCAGATGGCTAGCATAAGAATTTGGAAAACCGATTGAAAACAATTCTAAGTTAAGTTATTAAACAGTAAATAAATTGACCTCAAGATCTGTAAATTCTAATTAATTTCTTTAAAGGTTAAATGTCGGGAATACTTGGTTAAGAAATTACAAAATAGCCCTATGGAGTAAAATTACAAAAATGTCATTGTACTATAAAAAGATCAAGATTGCCCCTAAAAGTGAAAAATAAACTTGAAAGAACAAACTTGACCAAAATATTAGAAAAAAGTACATAGGTTCAGATTGAACAGAATTGTCGAAATGTTCTCGAGCTACAAAATAACTAAAATAACTTTCAATATTCAAATTTCCAAAATACCCCTGAACCTTAAAACGACCAAAATACCTTGAACTCTAAGATGACCGAAGTAACCTCAAGTGTTGAAGTGACCTAAATATCCTAATGACTTGGAATAAGTGAGTGACTTTGGATAAATTCTAGAAACGTCAATAAACTTAAATGTTGTATCATCCTTAGAGGTTATGGAGCACGACCCAGGCATGTTGAGCATTCTTGATATTGATACAATACAGAAATAAATAATAACATCAAAATATATAATCGTCTCCTCAAGAACCAATCAATGATTTTTCTGATTGTAATCAGTTCAGCTAGCGCAATCAGTATTACGAAGAGAATATAGAATCTTGGTCTGAATTATTGGTAAGCATCGTATTGTTGGGATCTGATTAGTCTGATCTGACTTAAAATTCGAATAATTCAATATAAATCTTGGATTTCATAAATCATCATTTATCTTGATTGGATTAACTTACAAAGAATTCTTTCGAAATCAAAATGTCAAAATGCCCCTAGTAGGTTGAGTAATGGAATCCCTCCTGATATATCTATAAGAATCCTAACTATTTCTAGATGTATCTAAATATTAAATTATTCTGATGTAAAGGTTCCCAAACACCTTCTTTGTAACACCCCCAACCTGTATCCGACCCGGATACGAGTCTGAGATGTCACATTGACTTTACAAACCGTTTTCTTTTACAAAATAGTTGAAGATTCAAATTTGTATTAAAAAGTGAATAACTTATATTAAATATAATCAAATAGTTTTACTAACCCGATCAGAGCATGTTCAACTAAATCTTTAATTACATGCCAAATGTACTCTTTAAAATCAAATACATACAAATCATTGCTTTTCTGATCTGATCTTCAGAAAGGAGAAGCTGACATATCATATCCCTCGCTGCTTCCTAATTTTCTCATAACCTACGTGTGAAACATTCACACGCTAAGTCGATGCCTTAGTGAGGCATTAAACTTATAATAGAAACTCTAACTACTTAACCATGCGTGAACATTTCATACAATGATATCACACAAAACAATATATCATTACATATAGTCAAATGTGTACATATACATATCTTGTCATTATTATCACTAACCTTATTTCATTATCAATATTATATTCATTCATATCTTTTAGTCATATTTTATTGTACTTAACATTCTTAACTATCATATAACTCATTTAATCAAACAATACATTTCATATCACAAAGCAAATACATCACATATGGTGTATTTGTTGTTATTTCTTTATTAGCCCAAATATACTTATGAAAACTAAAGATATGTGATTACTTAGAGGTTTTGCACATATGATGTCACCACAACTCGTATAAATTTCCACTAGAGCATATAAAATTTGTCCCGAAGAACTGCGTAGAAATGTCCCGAAGGATCACATATATGTCTCAAAGGACCACTCCTTAAGGATCTTATATATATTCCAAAGGACCAAATATGTGTCACAAAGAACCGCATATATGTTCCAAAATATTACATATATATCTGGAAGGACCACGTAGAACCCTCGACTCTTGGCATGCCAACTATACCCCTAGCTCTTATATCACATAACATGGCATTATCATTTAGGTTTGTCACATATACACATTCATATCACATAGACATGTATTCTTATATGTACCGATACTATCACTTCATCGTAAGAATGGTACTGATACCTCCACATTGGTATCGATACCCATGGTACCGATACTATCACTTCAGTATCGATACCCCATGAAGATTTATCCCATTTTTGCCTTATAGTATCGATATTGTTCATGCAGTATCGATACCTTACACATAATAATCACATATTTTGCCTTGTAGTGTCGGTACTCACTCAACCAGTACTGATACTACTAACCCAGAATATATATCTTTAACCCGAAAATTATCAGTATTTCACTTAAAATTCCTTTATTTAACTCCCTTCATGCTATTAGACTCAACTATACATACTTAAACCATCTTTTAACACTATAACACATCATCATCTTCAATATCTCATTATAATTCTTGAAACCAAGAATTTTACTAAATTTTCAACATGTTCTTAATTCACTTCTATTACTTCTAACTTCTTAACCTTGACAAGTCAAAAATGACCTCAAACTTCAATTACTAACTCTCTTCCAATAATTCACTTAAAAACTCTTTTTACTTAATCTCTCATAACTCATTTATCTTTGAGTTTTAAGTCACCTTAAGCTTTCCTTAGGCTTATGTATCACCCAAAGACTAAAACCCAAACTTAAAAATCAAGGAATAATCAGCTTACCAAAAACTCACCTTTGAAATAAAGCTCACGGGAAGAGAAGAAAAGAGAGACATTTCTTTTACTTTCTCACATCCCCACATGTTTTTATATCCCATAAAATGAAAAAAAAATCTTTCTTCTGAAAGGACCATTATACCCTCTCATCTATCAAACTTTGTTACTAAATCCAACATCATAATTCTCCAATTAAATCCTTGAACTTTTCAATTTTTCCAAAATTGATCTCTAAATTTCAAAAACTTCCATTTTAGTCACTAACTCGGGTTTTAGGATATTACATTCTTGATGCACCTAAACCCTAAGTCCTAAATTATCAATTTTAAATATCTGATTAGACTTGTTAGTAATCGATCTCTTTTAATATGAACCTTGTTCCTGAAATTCGGTCAATTGCCATAAGTTTCATGGTTATCGTTCCTAATAACTATCAAATGCCTCCAAAAAATATTTGCATCCTCTATTGTGTTCCCCATGTAAAAAGATGTTTTCTCTGCTATACAAAAAGTTTGACTTTGTTATTTGAAATAAAAAAACATGATTTCTGATTTTTTATACAAGGTACAATTGGCTCCTGAATTCTGATGTTACTGGTATTATCTGAAACTATTTTATTTGGATACTATTTGAGTAGGTTGAAGTATTGAGGTCCAGCTCTGATAAAGCTGGTAATTTCTTACGGACCTAAGGTAACCCTTGGGTAGACTCTTAGGCCCCAAGATGTTCCCTTGGGCAGGCCTTCAGGCCCCAAAGTACTCCATTGGGTAGGCTCTGAGGCCCCAAGGTATTTCTTGGGTAGGCTCTAAGGCCCCCAAGGCATTTCCTTAGGTTGGCTCCTACGCCCAATGGGCCTAAGGTAAGTCCTTATGGATGCAGTTATGGGGAACTACATATAGGTGTTCGATTGGAGGGTATTACATTGATTTTAAAAATTTGTTTTACTGAAATACATTATTACTGTTTTTAAACTATGAATTCATTTATTCTAACTTTGAGGGAACTCACTAGATATCCTATTTTGATCTCATGAATATGTTCCTCTGAACTGTAAGCTTCCTGTCTTTTACCTGAAGAAATATAAGTAGAACTTCCGCTTATCATAATACTTGTAAATGCTTGAATAACTAAGGAAATTTCATGCTTTACCATATTCATGCTTGTCCTCTAGCATCATTTGGTAGTTTTGTATTACTTATCTTTCCCAAAGCTCACTATGTTACTCACCATTTTAGGTTCAAGGAATTGATCAAGTGCAATATCGACATTAGTATGAGAGTTCCTTTGGTGTTTCTTATAGAGTATGGTACAAGTGTAATTAGAGTATATAAATTATTTTTTGAAATTGTATTTTTATTTGTATATTGTTTTACAGTTTGAAGTGGTTTAAAAAAATTTTATTTTCACTGGACTTTTAGAATGTGTTGCTCTGGTGGCCCATATCGATTTGGGGGTGTTACAGTATGTCCATGATGAGTTTCATATAATTTTTTCTCGACCAATAAAGTCATTGTTATATCATATTTCTCATTTTCTAAACCTTATAGACTTTTTTTTTAAATTTGTTTACTCATATTAGAAGTCATGATTTTCACGACAACATCAAATTTGACAATCGATTATGTAAGTTACATTAACTTATTAAAATTCAATGTGCAGCTTATTAAAATTCTTCCCAACAATCACAAGCCACACCTTCAGACTGCACTAATAATAGAGTGATACACGTGTGAATCTCTAACCTCTAAGGGTGTTAAAAAATACTCGACCCAGTTGACCCATCCCGTTAATCCACCGATCCAAACTAAAAAGATCAGATAATTATTTAAAAAAAAATCTGACCGGGTCGAGTACCCGAACCGATATTTCTCGAGTTGGGCTCGAGTCACAAATTACATTTTTTCGGGTGCCCGATTATCCGAATACCCTGTTACATTTATTTTTTATATATATATACTAATATTACGTATTTAATTATTAATAATTTTATATATTAATTTAAACTAAAATTAAAAAAAAAAAAACCAATCCACCCATTAAAATGTATGTTTAATAATATAAGTTGTATGTTTTTTTAAATTAATAATTTGAAAATGATAAAAAAAAATTGGGTACTCGATTACCCTAATTACGAGTATCCGCAAAATTTGGGTACCCGCAACATCTGGGTCGAGACACGAGCCAACCAATCAACTACCCGAAGATCTGGGTACCCGGATTTGAACACCCCTACTAACCTCTTGAAAACAATCATCATGATAGTTTCTAAGAAACAATTCATTAAATACAATAAATGCTTTCATAAACGCATCTTAGGTCAAGACACTTTATGACATTCTCTAGACCAAGAGAAATAAGTGTTGTATCTCTGTCATATCTCTTCTGCATGTGGTACCTCTGCCACCACTCCTCTACTAATCAAAGCCTCTGGAGGAACTCCTTCACTGATCAATATGCTTCCAGAATTCTTGGAAGCCTCCGGAGTTCCTTAACTTTCAGCCAACTACAATCTAGTGTCATGTTCACTAGCATGCTCACGTGATCATAGTTTTATCTAATTTATGACAATCATATCTATTTAAACTGTCAACCTACAAATAGACATCATCACTATAAGTCCGACGCCAATACTAGGTATTAATATATAAGTCACCAAACATGACTAAAGAAGGGATCCCAAATCCACTCTCTCTCTTTGACAATCTCATTATACAACATACTACAATTCTTCACTTAAATCATAAATGATAAACCATCGAAACTAATTTTTTTCTCATTAACTCTACCATGAATTATGTCAACAAATCCTAAGACTTTAATGACTTGAAGTACACCTTATTTGTTGTACAAATTATAAATCAATTATGATCTTTCTTTTCCTTAATTGACATGCATAGTTAAAATTATAGGTAAATTAAATAAGCATGATAACATAAAAGCAATTGCCAACCACATTTATTCAAATCATAAAACAATTGTCAACCACATATGTTCAAATCAGACAATCAAAGACACAACATGTAATGTAATAGCACTAATAGAAATCGGTGGTTTGTGGCAGCTAAATGCTCTCTCATTCTTGGCTGTCCTTCAAGAAGTCTTTGAACCAAATTGCAGAAGACTTGGGGTGTCGGGTTAGACCCTTTTTGAAGTCCACGTAGACCAGACCGAACCGCTTGGTGTAGCCATGAGACCACTCAAAGTTGTCCAATAATGACCATGCACAATATCCCCTCACATCCACTCCATCCCTGTCGAGTCATTAAAATGATTAAAAGATCAAGTTCAAGGACTAATGCAGGTCGAAAAAGTTTAGGGATTAAATTGGAAAAAGGTTGACAACTTTAAGGGTTAAAAGTTGACTTATCCCTTTTGAATTACTTACTTGATTGCTTGAGCAACTTCAGCAATGTATCCTTTGTAAAAGGCGACCCTCCTTTTGTCATCAAGCACTTCCTGGAGTGGGACATTTTCATTTTCTTCATCATCCATACCTAAATTTTAGAAACCATTCATGTTATCAACACTAATTAAACTGTTCGGTTTCGACCCGAATCTGATTAATTTAAACAAAACCCTAACCCGAATTCATATTTGATCGTAAAAGTCAGCAATCTTAACTTGTACAATTAAGTTCAGTGACCAAAATAAGAACATATCGAAAGTTCATTAAGTAAATTAACTAAAATAAATTTTAATGATCAAAATAAAAGTGAAAAGAAAGTTAAATGAAACAAGTTAAAATTTATCCTAAATAATTTAAACTCGAAATCCTAAAAACTCAAAATTAACCCAAATTAAAATGACCAAAAAATTTTAAAATCCAACTCGACCCGATTTAAATCAACAATTAATCCCTTAATAAATTCCACAATTCAATTTCATACCATTCTCCATTATATATATGGGTGGGTTATTGTATGTATCGGATATGTATTTGAGAACCTTCCGCATGCCCCAAGGAACAATATAGAGCCAATCCGATGCAGCCTGCCATTAAACCGAAACCTGTTCAAAGATTGGAAACTCAAGTCGACGGACACCGAGGATTCGTACCTTTTCGCCGATCATCTCGCCGTCTTCCCATTCCACTGTCGACATATAACCGATATCACGAGTTAGAGACACGACTTCGGTTTGAAATTTTACAGAAATCGGCTTATGGTGTTTGGTCTATGATTTACCCATTTTTGCGACCTGTTGTGACTTCTCGAAATGACCTTCTTCCCCGCTGTCTTCTGCATGAAAAACTAGCCTCGATGTGTACTGGTTTAGACCGACGAAGTCCATGGGGCCATTGAGTATTAGCTCCTTGTCTTCGTCGGTGAACTCGGGGAGCCGATCCCCGAGTCGTTCGCGCATGGTTTTAGGGTAGTCTCCGAAGTACAATGGATGCAAGAACCTGTAGTACATGTATTGAATGTGGTGCAAAAATTGAATTCGAATCCTGAAGACGATATTATCGAATGTGAGGGAAAGTGTTACCATCCGAGCTGAAATTCAACACGCCTTTGTGCAGCACATTGATCTTCGATTTTATCCGAGTTAGCCTCGGCCCATTCGCAATCGACCACTAATCCTATCTGCCCACCTTGCTTCTCCTGCAAGTAAAAGTCACTTTCCATTACAAATTTGCATTAGCTGAACATGGGGGATGGAAAAAGAGAACCTGACATTGCACTGTCGGGTTCTAACCTTTTCCGATCCTATAAGGACGGTTTTTCCGAAAACTTTTGGGATCCGTAACGAAAGTAGATTTCATTGTACCTTGTACTTGTTTTGGTATATGGAAACAGCAGCAGAGTGTGCCAATATCATATGGTGAGCAGCCAAATATGTTTCGACCGATGGATTGTGGCTTCTCCCCGGGGCAGATCTTCCGGTATCATACCCTCCCACGGCAATATGCAGCGGCTCATTAATCGTGGTCCAGTTCTTCACTCTATCGCCAAAATGTGCAAAGCAAGCGTCTGCAAATATGGCAAAGTAGTCCCTGGACATGGCCCGAAACGGCTCGATTAGAATTAGGAAACGATACAAAACTCGAAATCGTCCAAAACATAAATGATGCAAAGAATTCATGTTATACACTCACACAATTTGCTTGTTTAACCACCCTCCGATCGAGTCGTGAAGATGCAATGGAAGATCCCAATGATACAAAGTCACAAAGGGCTCAATACCTGTTAAGTGCACAAAGGCAATATTCCCTAAGAAGTATATATTGCAATTTTAATTCATTGGTCAAAATATGCCGTAGTCCCGGTACTTCAACAAAGTTTGCAATTGAGTCCCTACACACTATCATTCCTGTCAAAATTTGCCAACTTATCTTGTTTGTTTCCCAACAATCATATGAGGGCACCCTAGTTGACATGTTGAGTTTGCAGATTTTGAAGAAATTATGAACAATGCTGATGGAATTAAAAATTTTAAATCCAAAAGTAGGAAGATTTAATTTTTAATTTGGACTATGTTTCAAACTTTGTCATAGTGCAGGGATTGCCTACATATTTTATCCACATTTATATGGAAGCAAGGCGAACCATAATTAGGGATGCGCATACGTTAGACCGGGCTAATTTTTTTCCTACTTGAACTCGACCTAAAGTTTATACCCTCCATTTATCACCTGATCCGAATCAAATTTTAAAAAACTTTATTCAACTCGAAATCTAAGGATGACAATTTAATACGAAATCGACGGATCCCGACCCGACTTAATACGGACAGATTTTTTTAAAAATAAATTTGAGTTCGGGTCAGATTGGGTCGAATTTTTTAAAGGTTTGATGTCATATCGGGACGGGTGGGCTTCGGGTGGAGGGTGAAAAAACTTCGATCCGACCCCCGGGTAATAGTGTAATTTGATCAAATTAATTTATGAATAATTGCTATAATACCCCATCTATATATTAGTTTTTAATTAAGTCCTTATTTATACTGGGTCGACTAGCGTCAAATCGGATTTATACTCTGAAAATTAAAGTTAGGTCAAAGTCGAGTGGAGGGTATATGTTTTTCGAGTCGATTCAGGTGGAGGATACATATATTTTCGAATTGGATCAAGTTTATATATATATATATATATATTCGGGTCAAGTCAGGTTTGGGTGGACGATATATATTTTTTGGGTCGGGTCTGGGTTCGGGTGGAGAGTATATATTTTTCGAGTCGGGTTGGGTTAATCAAAAACTCGACTCAAACCGACCCGTTGTCATCCCTATCGAAACCCAACCTAATTTTTAGAGTAAATCCACACTCGACTCGACCCGACCCAATACATATATAATTCTCATTTAGTAAAGTAGAGATCTAATTGAAAAAATATATATAAAGAGACGTGCATTATTGCAATTATCCCTAAATTTAATTGGCTACCCAACTATTTTCAAAAATTCTCATTGAACACCTCAGAATTTTTAAAAAATTTAATTAAACCCCTCCAACTTGACAAGATTCACCGGGAGTCAAGCACAGAGATGTAGCATCATGTACCTTTTTCAAGAAGGGAATCAATCACGTTGTTGTAGAAAGCAATTCCTTCCTCGTTAACTTTGGTTCCCAAACCATCTGCAACCCATTAACACCATATATGAATGTCTTATTATAATGTCTCCAAATGAATATATATATTTACGAAAAAGATAACGACATGTATAATGATCGCACAATTTTAAAATACACTGACGGAGCCACTATAGATGAGGGTGTCAAATGACACCCCCAAAAGTTTCTATAAAAATGTTTTCCATATAAATTTTATAATATATAATATAAAATAAATAAATGACCACTTTTAGAAAGATTTTGACCCCTTAAAAAAAGAAATGTATTAGTATTAAAATTAGTCTCTAACGTTCATTCAGATAATCATTTTAGTCCTTATTCTTTTTTTAGAACAATTTTGCCCCGATATTTCTTTTTAGGGCAAAAATACCCCTTTATGTATGAAAATAAACTTAGCTAACAAATGGTTAACACTCTAGAAGAGGGATATTTTTGTCCTAAAATGAAACCTTGAGGGTCAAAATGCTCTAGAAAAAAAAAGAATTAATAAGAACTAAAATGACTATTCAGTTGAACATTAGGGGGGTTTTTGCCTTAAAATGAAATGTTTGATGCCAAAATTCTCCAAAAAAAAAGAATATAGAACAAAATCATCATTTTAGTAAACGTTGGGGGTTGATTTTTGAATAGCAAAAGAAACCCAACTTAAAAAAATTATGATTTTATTTAAATATCACAATTTAAAATCATGTTCGTCCCTCCTAAAAGGGTTTCTATATATAATCTTAGTGTCTAATTTATTGTGTGATCACTGTGCATGTTATCTTTTAACAATATATATACACACATACCTGGGAAAATCCGGGGCCATGATATGGAAAACCTGTAAGCTTTGAACCCCAACTCAGCTATAAGGTCGATATCTTCCTGTAATAACATATATATATATATATATATTGACAGAACATTAAAGATAATTCTTGGAATGCACCTTGTAATGAATTTGACAACGTTAAGCATCATGAACTTCCACAAACTAACCTTGTACCGGTGATAATGATCCACAGAGACATCAGCATTGCTTCCATCAACAATTTTTCCTGGTAAAACAAAAAAATTAAGGTACTTTTAGTCGACATGAGTTGATTCAGTTGATCGAGTACTCGTAAAATTCGAGTTTTACGAACGAACTAGGAGCAAGAAAAGGAAATACCTTCTGTGTGGGAGAAAACATCCCATATGCTTTTCCCTCTGCCACCCTCGTCGACACCTCCTTCAATCTACAATTACCATGTTCGACTTATATTCGAACACGAATACGAAGATATAATCCTTCGAACATACGAAAAAAGACGAAGAAAACAAACAAAAAACCTGATAGGAAGAGGTCGAGACACCGAAGACGAAGTGAGGAGGAAAGTCGGCACGACGGACTTGTGTTGTTACGGAATCATGCTCTTCTTCTTGCTTCAGAACAAGCTTCTTCTTTGCCATATTTGTCTTTAAGAAGGATGTGCTTGATTTTGTGTGTGTGAGATTGAGGGGCAGTAGGCCTATACTATATATATATATAGACACACACACCCTCAATAAGTGTTGCTTTATAGTGTTTAGATTTTTTATTAAAATATAATCAATATTTTGTGTGGGTAAATTACAAATTTCATCACTGAACGTAACTCTCTCCTATTTTGCTCACTAAACTTCAAAAGTTTTCAATTTCCTCACTAAACTTAATACATTCGGAACTTTACCATCTCTCCTATTTTGGTCACTCCGCCACTAAATAGTTAAAGGCGTTAAAAACAACATTGTTTTGAAGAAAAAATAATATTAACTAAAACGACGTTGTTTTGCGTCACATAACAACCCATTTTAACACCGTTAACTATTTAACGGCTGGGTGACAAAAAACCCCCAATGTATTAAGTTCAGTGAGGAAATTGAAAAGATTTAAAGTACAGTTAGTGAAATAGAAGAGAGAGTAAAGTTTAATTACCAAATTTGTAACTTACACTTTTTATATTTAATTGTTTAAAATTTAAAGTAGAAGAATGAAGACTTAGCTTTCTTATTGTTAATAATATTTTAATAAGTTCTAATTAGAATTTTTGAAGAATGTTGGATAAACAAATCCAATGAGGGGTTCTAACGGTATACCAATGTGTATCATATAGTACTAATATTGATTTTATCGTGTTAGGCTTAGGGACGTTTTTAACGAGGTTCTTCCGTCGTCGTTCTTTTTAACGGTATACCAATATGTATCCAAAAAAAATGTTGATTTTATCAAGTGGAATTTTCTTTTTTAAAGCATAGCATCTAATTCTAATTCAGCTTTGCATCTTAAAATGTCAAGCATCAGCTGTTAGATTCTTTACATGAAAGAATAAAAATCAAAATAAATTTTGTTTCGAATCATATGCCCTGCCAAATTAACGTGGGAATACCTTTTTTTTATACTGGCTTATTAACAGCTTAATTTTTCGATTCGAATTATTCAAAAAAAATCATTTCCCGATTCGAATTCCGTCCCGAAATGTCAAAGGTAAATCGACTGCGTTTTCGAATCGATTTTTCGTGTTTTCAGTAGGGAAATTGTCGGAGAAAGGGATGAACAACTCGAGTAGAAGAAACTAAGAATAAGCAATGTACTAATACACAAGAAACTATTGACACAAGGAATTAGCCACTTAAAATCGTACACATACTATATAAGAAAAAGATTAAAAATCCAACCAAATAACTCGTACAAAAGATAGATATGAAAAAATCTAATTACATCGGTAAATGAGCTATAAAAGAGATCAAACTATTGAAAAACCACCGATAATTACAAATCAGAGTCGAGAGACGTGAGAAAACGATCCACATACAACCACATATCCAATTCCAATTCGAGAGTCCAAAGCAAGAAAGATCGACGGAATAACAAATAAACACCATCTTGATCAGGGGATTCCAATTCTTTTATATTTTCCTAGTTATTTTTCTTTTCATTTATTTTTATCTTTTATTATTATTGTTTTTTGTTTTCAAAACTCTTCTTTGAAATTGGAAAGTTCTTAAAAGTATAAAATGAGTAAATCAGAATTTTGAATAATAAAATTATGAAAAAATTTAAATTTTACACATCAGTTTTAATTAAATATATAATATAATAAATAAATTTTAATTTAATATGATTATATATATGTAATTTCAATTTGATTAATATTTTAAATTCAAATACTAAAAAATAGTACATGACAATTATTTTATCATAGAAAAATCCACCAACTACCCTCCAACCACCAGCAATAAAGTATACAAAATCAACCCATACCATTCTCAATAATAGCTAGACAACAAATCACATCAATATGAATATATGCCCCCAATCAATCAGATATGGGTGCCAAAACATGCAAATACTAATATCATGTGCAGAGACTCTAGGTAAGAAAACACGAATCTCGGGTTCGAACAGTTTTGTCTGTACTTGAGTTATACATGCTAACACCATAAAAAGAAGGAAACGGCTCGACCTTAGACTCGAAACTTACGACAGCCTTCAAATAGCACAACCACCATAAAGATTTATTCAAATGACCTTGTTCATGCTACAAGTAACATAAAACATGCATAACCGAATTTCGAACCTACCCGAACTCAGTAATAACTTAAAGGGTAGCAATAGAAGAAGAGTACAATGTTTATTCCTAGTCATGACTTGTTTCAAACCCATGTGAGCTTGAATTTATTCCCTTTTTTTTTTGTTGTCACACACATCAAGCAGCCATTCCAGCAGCCTCCAGCAGCTGTTTAACTTTGGTGATGTAATCACCCATTGCTTCCTCCTGGGATTTCCCTGTCGAAAACCGAAACCAGATTCGAACATGATAAACAACTTCCAATAAAACCAACTAATAATCCAATGATCTATGCCGAGCCAAACATAGTTTTACCTTCAACAGCCTTCCATGCATCCCACTTGGCCTTTCCCCTCAAGTCCAACATTCCGGGACGGCCTTCGTATACGAAAAATAAAACCCATTAGTCCCTTCACCATATACTTATAAACTGTATTACTCAGACTCGAGTCTAGTTGTACGATACGGATATGCATCTAGCACATGTATGGCTAATGATTTCCAAGTTTTCTCATATATAAGAAAGATCTAGTGCGTCGGATGCCGTTCGGACACAGATACTCCGAAAAGGCATGAAAAGTTTGAGCAATATTAAGTTACTAATGAAGAGGTTAAATTGGGTTATATGTGTACTAACTTGTGTTCACTGGACCAACCGTAGCTTGCTTGTAGTGTCCATAAAGAATGAGCATGTCGTCGTTCGAAGGGGCTTTCGGGAGGGTCTTAACTTTCTCGGCATGCTCCTCGAATTCCTCCTATACAATCAACGATCAAATCGCAACATTATCGAATTAAAACATTGGTATGATCAAATTTCAGCTTCTTTTGAGGGACTATATACTGAAAGTGAAACACCAACAAATGTACAATGATCTAACCATGATTCTAGTCCTCTAGTCAGCCAAAAATCGAGATTTAATCGGTAAATCCAAGTCGATAATAACATTATAAAACTAAAGAATCAAAATTATACCAAATTAAAGCAGAGAGATTGAATCTCAGATTTCAACATAACAGAGAGTTTAAGCAACTCAAAAGGGAAAAACAGTTGAAAGCAGTGCCTGAAACTTCTAGATCTAGAGGGAATCTACTTAAAATTGACTTTTCTTCATGATGATAATAAGATCAAGCTCTGCTGTTAGTCCCTATATTGTTCAAATTTACATCTCAGTCATTCGTTTTCAAATACTATTTGGATCAAGACTGAAATTTCAAAACTTTTACTAAAGGAATGAATCCGCGACTAAAACACCATACAGGGACTAACAACAGAATTTATCCTGATAACAATCGGTTCGAGTGTGAAAAAAAATCCAGAAAAGTAAAACAGATATGAATCAATTAAACATCAAAACAAACAACCAGGAACAAAGTAGATCAATTAATAAGATTGTGAATGAAAAAAGGAAGAGAAAAGAAAGGAAAACAGACCTTCAAACCCATTTTTTTTCTTGCTGAGAGTGGGGGAAGATTAGACGCAGAAAATAATGGGAGAGAGGGAGCTTTGTTTCTTCTTCGTTTCGTCTTCGATGGACTGGAAATACCATATATTTATAACTCTTGACCACTGCCCGATACCGCTTGGGTAGGTAGACTTCATAAATTTGTGTATGTCTAATTTAACTACAATTAATGTTCAATATGGCCACTACAATTAATTTTCTTTTTAATGATTTTTTTAAAAAAATTGGATAACACGAATCAAAATACTTCATTAATTAAAGTAATTTGTCATTTTTTGGCCTAATTAAAATGTTTTAAAAATGTTACAATTATTTGTAATTTCTGGTCAGTTGGGGGGCTTAAGGCATATTATGCCCATAGGTAGGTTTAAAACCCTACTCCCTTCCCCTTTCCTCTCATTTCCCTGCTGAACAACCCCGAACGTGCCTTAGTTTTCCCTATCTCCCCCTGTTTCAAAACAAAAACATAAGTGTCGTTTTTGGTTTAATTCATTTTGTTCGTCGATTATGTTGGCTTTGGTTTACACCCTTGGTACTCCGTTGTTCGTCGTAACGCGCTCCTTCGTCCAGTGGTCACCGTTTTTTGTTTGCTACCGACGTTATCATTATCGGGGAGGAAGTAGTTTCGGGTTTCGTTAATAAACCTATTTTCCGACGTTGTTTCCATAAACCGACCCCGGTAAGTTGTTCCCCTTGCTTTGAATTAATTTTCTGAAAATTTTGGTGTGAAAATTGCCGCAAGACAGTTTTGAATCTGCGAACCAGTCACCCATGGACCGACCGACTGAACCGGTCATTCGACCTGACCTGTTGACAGACCTGACTCGTTGACCGTTGACTTTGACCATTGACGTTGATTATTGACCTTGGCCATTGTCTTTTACCATTAACCATTATCTTTTTTCTGAAAACCCATATTTTTATGTTTCTCAACATCTTGGGTCTAATTTTGTGGTACGTTTTGTCAAATTCTGACTCGAAAGACATATTTTAAATCATTTGTCATTTAAAGTCTTAAATTTGTTAAGTAAAGTGTAAGGTTTTGAACTCACTTTTGGATCTAATTTTCTGAAGGTACTCTTGCGTCTCTGGATCGCTCTTCAGTAGATCTTGATCAGCCTTGACCTACTCAGTTTGATTATGTTCGCTCATCTCGAGGTATACATAAGTGTTAAATAAGTGACTTTATAGAGTGTATTTATGTTTAATTATTTGGAATCCGTGTTCACGGGGGATTATTATTTAGGTCCTCGTCCACTGGACCTAGTACTTCAGACTGTGGGACTAGTAAGGCTTAATTGACATAAGTTATATTCTTTAGGTGTGTCTTCTTTAGCTATTCGATACTATGATATGATAGACTATTATGTTTAATACTAATGTTAGGATTTGTTGAAATCTATTTGCACTTATCTGTGTCATTCGTATTTCTGAATAATGTTACATCACCCATGATATGCTCATTGATGCATTTCCGACATTTGCATGACATTATATCCCCATTCTGAAATCTGTATTCGATGATATCCCCATTATGACATCTGCATGAGATTATATCACTGTTCTGACATATGCATGGGATTATATCCCCATTCTGTTCTGCTTGGGATTCTCGATTGAGAGCTAAATTCCCAGTCTGATTTTTGCTTCTGGCCAGGATCCTCTTCAGAGGGAAAGTCCCCATTCTGTTTACTTGTGGCGAAAAGTAAGTAGTGTGCTATTGGTGTTGCATTATGTGAATTTAATTCGGATTTAATGTTACATTTTATTTGTATTATTTTGCATATAATTGGGTTACTACTTTACTTCAAAGGACACACTGAGCCTTATAGCTCATTTTCTAGTTTGTCTTTTTAGATTGCTCAAACTTTTAGGTTGTATGATCGATACTCGGAGGATTATTAGTAGTCGTTTTCTTTCAGAACTTGTATGGATGTTTTCTTTTCAGATTTTTTTTTATTATTTGCTTTATGTTCGTTTATACCTATTGTATATATTTCTTTTTATGGGATTTAAGATACTAAATTACTTTATTGGTTTCAGAATTAAAACTCATGATATGTTATGTATTATGAAATCATGGACTTTGACGATTTTAACGACGATGCATGTTAAGATATAGGATATTTTCTCAATTTATGTTCAATCAAATGATGTCGTGGTCTTTGAGATTCGGTCGTAGCATCCAGGTCGGGTCTAAGGGTTACATTTAGTGATATCAGAGCCAAGTTAAACTCTCGAACTGTGGTGCCCGTTAAATTTTATACTAGTTTGTAAAATATTTTTACATACATAAAAAACTTTTGGGCACATGAAATATTTTCTAAATTCCATTTTGAGTAAAAATTATGTTAGATGATTTTAAACTTATCTGTTTTCAAATGTGAGTATTCTGTTTTGAGACTCTAGTACTTGATCTGACTTGAGTTTTTGTGTATTCTTCTATTTCAGATATCACACGTTAGTTAGTATGCCTCATCGTAGGAGTACACGTTGTTTTGTAGTTCGCCACAGATATGATAGTGCTCGAGGTCGTGGAAGCTGAGAGACTATTTCTGATAGAGATCCTTCTTTCCCTGAGGTCGAGTTATCGGATGGGTGTACTCGAGTATCTGATTCTTCTGACTCGACTAGTCATACTCGAGTGTCTGATTCCTCTAATCCGACTGAGCATACTGAGAAAACACCTGTCACTAGAGTCAGAGTTACTAATAAGTTAGAAGATGTTGTTGTTGGTAGTAGTTTTACGTTTGCTTCAGAGATATGTTGGGGTCCATCCAGAAGACACTGTTACTACTATCTCATTGACGATGTTGCGTAACGGGGCAGAGTATTTCAGAGGGATTTCTCGAGCATCCCCGTTTGTTGGGGAGTATTGGATTAAGGATATTGATCATTTACTGGATGAGAAAGATTATCCGGTTAAACAGAGACTTCATGTTGTTGTTTCACTATTAAAAGAAGATGCCCTAAATTGGTGGAATTATGTGAAGATGATTACTTTAAGGGATTATTTGACTTATGAGTTTTTCCAAAGTGCATTTCGGAGTCGCTTTGTTGGTGGTCGCTATCTAAAAGAGCCAAAGCAAAAGTTTATGGATCTGAAACAGGGTGATATGACCGTTCATGAGTATGAGATGTAGTTTATGTGCCTTATTACGTATGTTATTGGACCTATTATTACTGAGGAAGATAAGAGCATATTGTTTGAGAGAGGTTTGAATATGGAGATCCGTAGCAAGATTGCTACCTTACCTATTTATATGTTTTTCAACGTTCCGAGTCCGATTTGTAGTCCGTTTTGTCAAATTATGACCCGAAAGCCATGTTTTAAGTCATTAATTTGTGATTTAAAGTCTTAAATTTGTTAAGTAAAGTGTGTGGTTTTGAACTCACTTTTGGATATAATTTTTTAAAGTACTCTTGCATCTCTGGATCGCTCTCAAGTAAACCCTGATCAGTCCCAACCTACGCAGTTTGATTCTGGTCACTCATCCCGAGGTACCTGTAAGTGTTAAATAAGCGACTTTATAGTATATTTATGTTTAATTATTTAGAATTCGTGTTCATGGAGGATTATTATTTAGGTTTCCGTTCCACTGGACCTAGTACTTCAGACCGTAGAAAGCGTAAGGCTTAGCTGACGTAGGTTATCTTCTTTAGGTGTGTCTTATTTACCTATTTGATACTCTGATATGTTAGACTATTATGTCTAATACTACTGTTAGAATTTGTTGAAATTTGGTTGCACTTATCTGTGTCATTCGTATTTCTGAATAATGTTGCATCACCCATGATATGATCATTGGTGCATTTCCAACGTCTGCATGGGATTATATCCCCGTTCTGTTCTGCTTGGGATTATATCCCCGTTCTGTTCTGCTTGGGATTCTCGACTAAGAGCAAAACTCCCATTTTGATTTCTGCTTCGGGCTAGGATTCTCTTCGGATGGAAAATCCCTATTCTGTTTACTTGCGGCGAAATGTAAGTAGTGTGTTATTGGTGATGCATTCTGTGAATTTAATTCGAACTTAATATTACACTTTATTTACATTATTTTGCATATAATAAGGTAACTACTTTACTTCAGAGGATACACTGGGCTTCGTAGCTCATTTTCTAGTTTGTCTTTTTAGATTGCTCAGACTTTTAAGCTGTACAATCGGTACTCGGAGGATCTTTAGCAGCCATTTTCTTTCAGACCTTGTATGGATGTTTTCTTTTCGAACTTTTTTTTTCTTTTTGTTTATACCTATTTTGTGTGTATATATATATATATATATATATATATATATATATATATATATATATGGGATTTGGGTTACTAAATTACTTTATTGGTTTCTGAATTAAAACTCATGGTATGTTATGTATTACGAACTCCATGATTTTGATGATTTTAACGAGGATGCATGTTAAGATATGGAATATTTTCTCGATTTCTGTTAATCAAACGATGTCGTGGTTTCCGAAATTCGATCGTATCGTCTAGGCTGGGTCTAGGGGTTACATAATTGTTGTTATTTCTAGAGATCTTAAGTTGAAACACCAGAGGTTGCAAGATATTTGAGTGTTCATTATTAGGTCTGTAAATGAACCGAACATAAACGAACCGATTACTTAACATTCATGAACATAAACGAAATTTCCGTCGAACGGTTCACTAAACATTCAGTTCGTTTACAGGCCTATTCGTTATCAAATGGTTAAAATTAATCAAAAAAACTATTTTGAGTAATAATTTGTTTTTACGATCCAATTCATACATGTATTTTTATATTATAGACATTTTTAATATACATTCACGAGTCAAACGATCTCAATGATAAAGCGATACTAAAATTTTAGGTTCAAACATGACATATATAAAGACATATTTAAATATTCATTATCGAATGAATAAAATGTTTTAAATATATATTATATTACATTATATTATATTATAATTACTCTAAACTAATAAAAAATAATATGCATTATTTTTGAAAAAACATTCAATAATATTAATTAATATTTCCGCCAATATTATTATCAGCTGCCCTGAGATCGGTTGCAGATATTATAAAATAAATAAATAAACGGCGGAGAAAACAATGAAGGATATAAATGGGATTATTTAAATTGCATATATAATAATAATAAGGGTAAACTACAACAGACATCACCTAACTTTGGGTGTTGTATCCTTTCTACTACTGAACTTTCAATTTTTTCAATTATAACATTTAACTTTCACTTTTATTTCAATTATACTTTTAAACTGTTAAATCATTAACGACATATGGCATGATTGATTGTTGTTGATGTGACTGACGACCATCAACATGGACAACTAACTAAAATGACACCGTTTTGATCTGACTGACAGTGGCATAATTGAAACGTAAATCAAAATTCAGTGTATCATTGATAAAATCAAAACTTTAGTGATATAAATAATATGATATCTAAAGTTCAATGGTATCTGGTGTAATTTACCCTAATGATAATAAATGTTTTCCATTGGAACGGAGCATTTGGGCATGCATGATAATTGGTCAGTGGTTAGTGTTGCTAATCATACCTGTTATAACCTCAAGTATAAAGATTTTAAGTTAATTGAATTGTTGAGTTTTATTTTATAATTTAAAGTTTTGTTTAATTTTTTTTAAAATCAAATAAAATTTATAAAATTCAAATTAAATCAAATGATTGGAGTTTGTTTAAATTTAATTTTGACACTCGTTATCATTTTAAAGATACATGAAGTCACAACGTACTAAATAATAATTCATTTTAAAATTATATATAAACCTCCATTTATATATAATGTGATACACGAATGAATAATCTTATGATTTGCTAATTTTAGGCCCCTAAAATTTTTTTCGTTAAAAATAAGTGTTTAGAGTTTTTAATATTACATTTTTAGGTGTCTGTCGTTAAATTCGATCATTAAGTGACATGTGTCACTCTTATAAAAATTTAAAAAATTTATTTAAAAAAATTGAATTTTATATGTTTGACACGAGTCACCTAACGGCTGAATTTAAGGTGGTTACGGTCCAGGCACCTAACAATGTAATGTTAGAAACGTCAGACATCTAATTTAAAAAAAAATTTATTTAGGCACCTAAAGTTAATTTTAGGTATAGTTTGAACAATTATTTTTACATCAACTCAGGTCGGGTGAAGTTACCCTCAGATCTATTAGGTTCAGGTGGAGGAGGTCTATATTTCGGTTGGTTCAGGTTCGGATTTAAGCTAAAAAATAATTGACTCAACCCAAAAAATAATGTAATTATATCTGATATATTTAGGGATAATTGCAACATGCCACTCTATATATTATTTTTTTTTCACTTAGATCCCTATTTTATTGAATAAAATTAATAACTTTTTATAGATATATTTATTTCTGGTTGGGTTCGAGTTTTATCTAAAAAATACAAGTCATGTGAAGTCATCTTAAACTGGAGTCTAATTGGGTTTGGGTGGAGGGGGTCTATTTTTCATGTTAGGTTAGCCGAAAACCCGACCCATGTCCATTTCTAATTTGAACTATAATTTTAAATGGAGAAAATTAAGATAAGAGAATTGTCCTCGTATTTGATTTATTGTATTTAAATTTAAGTAATCAATCAATAAATTAAATATTGATGATTAAGAAAATAAGCTACTGTCATCGTTTACGTGGTAATGTTGGAAATCTGATGTGGATATGACATAATTGAGCCGGTTAGTTACAAACCTTTTTTATGTTTTCCATTTATTATCATTATACATTCACTCAAAAGTATCGTACCAGCATTTCCTCTGTATCTACCGTATTACATTAGAGATACCGGAGTGACTCACTCTAAAAATTTAAGAAAAATTAAAATCTTTTATTAAATCATTTCAAATCGTGAAATAATTATAATTAAAAATACGAATACATAAACCATTTATATATTAAAAAAAAATTGAAACCATACAAGTTCAGACCTAGTATAAAAACAAATATGACATATATGCCCCCTAATTACACTTGTACCTAGTCTGCAAGTAGTGCCGAAAGAACTTCCTTATTGATGTCGATACAACACGAGATCAGCTCCTTAAACCTAAAACATTGAGTAATAGAGTGAACTTTAAAAAATTCAGTAATACAAAACTACCAGATGAAGCCAGAGAATAAGCATATATAAGTCAAATCATGAAATTTTCTTAGTTATCCAGGCATAGACAATTCCTAGTGATGAGTTGAGATTTCGCTATTTAAAATCTTCACGTAACTGTCGAGAAACTTACAGTTCAGAGGAAATATTAAAAGAGACAGATTCAGGAGATTGAAAAATGAGGTCTAGTGTATTCCCAAAAAACCAGAGTAAATTAAATCATAGTTTAAAAAACAATAGTAGTTTATTTCAATAAAACATATTTTTTAAAAGAGAAAATAACCTCAGTGACCAAAAATCCCATATAATATACGATTTTAACCAACTTTTTTCGGATTTGCCAAAATGACCAACAAAATCGCAATGCGATCGCTAATTCGCAACGCGATCTCCATTATCGCAAATTCGCGTTGCATTTTCGCAATGCGATAGTTGAAAATCGCGTTGCGATGGTCTACAGTATCGTTGCGATTTTCCCAATTCGCAATGCGAATAAGTAAATCGCAACGCGAATTGGGAAATTCGCAATGCGAATAAGTAAATCGCAACGCGAATTGGGAAAATCGCAATGCGATACTGACTATCGCAATGCGATAATAAAAAATCGCAACGAGATACTTACTTTCGCAACACGATACTGACTTTCGCAACGCGATTTACTTAGCGTCATTCGTATTAACGCGTATTTTTTTTTTCAAATTCCAAACACATATTTTTTCTTAATAAATCGGAAAATGAACCGTCCACAGTAATCGCAACTCATAACCTCAAACCCAAAAACACAACACTCAGTCCCATCTCCATCTCTCACTCTCTACGGCGAAATCCGTCCCCATCTCCGAAGATTTCCGTCCCCATCGCCGGCGAAATCCCTCACAACCATTCACAGTCAAAAATCCCTCACAATCATTCAGAAATGGAAAATCAACCTCCGGGGGTTAGTTTTTTTTATTTTTATTTTGAAATTTTTGCATTATTTTAGGTTTTTCATATTGAGATTGATGATAAGTTTACTGGTAATTTCAATAATAGATTAACCATTTCACTTAGATTTCTTATTAAATTCATTCGATTGCTGCCAATACTGCTAAACTGTTTAGCCTGTGAAGTTAGTATTTGTCTTTGCTTTGTCTTTTGGTTGAAGTAATGCAGAAGAAGAATAGTTTCGAGAATGAAAATCGCAACGCGGAAATAACTATCGCAACGAGATAATCGCAACGCGAAATAAAAATTCGCAACGCGAAACCAAAATCGCATTGCGATTTTCATTTCGCGTTGCGATTTTCATTTCGCGTTGCGATTTTAATTTCGAGGTTGCGATTTTCATTTCGCGTTGCGATTGTCTGGTCGCGATAGTCATTTCGCGTTGCGATTCTCTCGTTGCGATAGTCATTTCCGCGTTGTGATTCTCATTATCTCGTTGCGATTTTCATTTCAACCAAAAGACAGAAACAGTGTTGCAAATTTTAGTTTCAAGAATAAACTACTATTTATGTTTATTGTTTTGTTTTTGGTATATCTTGACAGTGTAATTTTTGGTATATCTAACTTGATATGTTTATTGTTTTTTTGTAGAAATTTTTTTCGGCTTCATTGACATTAAGGAATAAAGTTAGCCTAGCCACTACAATTGCTTCGAAGCTTTCACCTGCACAAAGAAAATTGTTTGAAGAAACCTGCTTCGGGCCATGGCTGAGAGTACAGCATCCGGGTGGAGATGCTAGTTTGACCCATTTGTGGCTTCAGACCATGACTAGCGATCTACCCGACAGTATACAACGTGGTGAGGAAGAGATATGGTTTCATTTTCCACCGGCGTAAACTTGTTTTGGGCGGAAGGAGTTCTGCTTAATCACTGGTCTACGATTCGGACACGATGATGTAGGCCGGTACACTCGTCATATCACCCGCCCATCATGGTTATCCAGGGTTTTTCCTGATGAGTCAATAGAGAAGCCGAACTTACACGTCGACGACATGAAGAAATTGTTTAATAAGAAAGATGGTTTTACTCGGATGAATGACGTCGATGTTGTCCGAGTATGCCTTCTACTACTTTTGTATGCCGGCTTTCTAGGTAGAGAGGCCAGACAACCTATTCCTCAGGAGCTAATATTATTGGTAGAGGACCTAAATGCATGGAATCTGTTTCCGTGGGGTTCGTATATATGGAAAGCTACCTGGACTAAGTTGTCATCTGCCTTTGATGACCACAAAAGTTTGCGGGGCGATGGGTCGAAATACACTTTGTCAGGCTTTGTTTGGGCCTTTAAGGTAAGAATTTCTATATAATGTTTTCAAAATTATAATTAATTATTTAACAATTACTAATGTTTGTTATTATATTGTTTGTAGATTTGGATATTCGAGGCTTTCCCCAGCATGCGGACATATGCATTAAAATCCTCAGATGATATTCATAGGGCTATTTCCTGGAAGAGGAAACGTATGTTGGATTGGGAAGACTTAATACCATATGCGACAATAAATAATGTAAGTTAACACAAATACTATCATATATAAACAAGTTATTAATAGTAGACGTTTAACTTTGTTTTAGTTTTTATATTATTAGGAGGCCAACACTCCATTAATGAGACTGACACCCACGGAGGCTGAGCTTGCCACTGATTGGTGGCAAGCTAGTCAGCGTTTTTTTGATGGCACGAATGATGAGCAGCCTCCACTTCCTCTACTTCGAGAGCCATCACCTCACCCAGAGCCATCACCTGATCGACCCAACTATACACCTCTACAACGAGAGCCATCACCTATCCCGTCACATCATCGAGTCTCTTCTCCACCATCACCTCATGATAGGCGACCGACAAAGATGCCACGACTTCTATCTCCCTGTTCTCCACCTCCACGGGATGAGTCAAGGGAGTTACGTGATGAGGTCAATGCCTTGCGTGAGGAGATCGGTACTCTACGCGATAACGATGGTGCATGGCGTGTGGAAGTGTCTACTTTACGTGGTGAGGTTGCCGCTCTACGTGAGATGGTAGTATCGTTGCAGAATGAGGTTCATACTCTACGCAACGAGGTAAGTTTAAGATTTTCCATATTTAACTTGATGATAAATTTACTCGTAATTTCACTTAAATTAACCATTTCACTTAGATTGCTTAGTAAATTTATTCGGTTGCTGCCAAAACTGCTAAACTTTTTACTTTAACACTGTGAAGTTAGTATTTGTCTTTGTTTTGTCTTTTGGTTGAAAGTTTGAAATATATTTATCTTTGTTTTCACTGTTTAAATATCATGTCTGTTTATTTACTGATATTTGTATTTTTATTTAGCGGACCGATAAGGTGGATGCTTTACGTCGGGTTTTTCTTGCACGACAGAGTTCACGCATCAGACGGCGTGCACGTGCTATTAAGTCTCCGTATACCCCAATAGTGCGAAGACACCGCAAGAAGAAGCCCGACTCGCCTATCATCCCTCAAGAGTCCACTCCTATCGTTGAAGAGGCCCCTATCATTCCTCGAGAGTCCCCTCCCACCGTTCAAGAGGCCACTGTCATCGTTGAAGAGGTCCCTCCCACCATTCAAGAGCCCGATTCACATGGCGTCATATGTAGGATTCTTGAGAAACCCTCTGACGTGCCGGACATGATGGATTCAAGTTGGCTCTCGTATGAGTTACCGGCCAGTACCATACCGGTATCTGAAGAGGAGAGGAAACAACTACCGGACACAATTCTGGATAACACCCTTTGGGCTAAGACCGCAGTTGATTTTTATCTACACGAGCGAAGCCAGGGGTGTTTCACTGACATATGCAAGCTCAATGATGATATCTATTTGTTGCTTGATCGGTCTTGGTGGGGCGTATTATTAGGGGTCGAAGACAATGGCTATTTCGATGGAGGGGTAAGTCTTATATTTTTCTTATATTTTCATTTGATTAATTTGTTTAAAAATTAATGTAATTCACTAATATATTTTTTTTGTAAAACAGCATATCGATGCGTGGGTGTCACGTCTACTAATAATTAGGAAACTTAAGGAAAATAAAAGAAATACACGGTATACAATAATGCCGACGGCTTTTAACGCAGTTCACTTGAAGAATCAACGAGATGAATCATTTGCGTTGGGCAATGGACAAGCTAAACTTTATCCTGCATGGTGGGAGGTCGATAAGGTTAGTGTTTATTTTAGATTGAGTTTAAAGGTATTCATAAATAAGTGCGCAAATGAATGAATTATTACTTATGATTGCAGGTGTTTATCCCTGTTTTGGAACGTAACCATTGGCTTCTCGTCGAGCTTCAGATCCCATCCCTTAAGGCAATAGTATATGACAGTATGATAAATTACATATCATTGGTTGATTTAAGAGATATTATTAAGGGATGGAGCTCTTATTTGGCTAAATACTTGGATGCGATAAATTATTGGACTCGTTCTGGAAACAAGAAGCCAAAGAAGCTCAATATTACAGTTAGCAGAGACGAGACCGCACCACAACAAACGAAAGGACCCAGAGGGGATTGTGGTCCTCTCGTATGCTTGGCGTTGGACCGTTTGATCACAGGAAGTATAAAGTATCTACCTCCCACCGATATAGATAGAGCTGCAGTAGGCTTGTGGTTTCGACATTATATGGCTAGATCGATATATACGAGACGCTGCCTACCTGCATCCGCGTTATAAAAATATCCATAAACAATTGGTATGTTTATAGGCTTGTGGTTTGAAAATGTTTGGTTAAGTACCTAGAATTCAATAATTTGTTGTTTGTAGGTTTTAGATGTGTAGAAAGTGTTGTTTGAGCAAATGTTTGGTTTATGCAGGTTAATCTCATAAGTGAGCTGCGTGAAAATGATGTATGGCTGCAAAAGTTGATTCAATAATAGAAGTGTTATTTTCTCTAATAATTATTGCTTATTTTTTGATTGTTTAATTGATTTGTAAAAGGTGATTTGTAAAAGTTGATTTGTTTAATTGATGTTAACATAATTCTTATTTGTGCTTGTTTAATTGATTGAAATGTAATGGTTGATTTTGTTGATTTCAATATGCATTATGTTGAAGGCAAAAAGTACTATCGCAATGCAAAATGAAAATCGCAACGAGAGAATCGCAACGCGAAAATGAAAATCGCAACGCGAAAATGAAAATCGCAACGCGAAAATGAAAATCGCAACGCGAAAATGAAAATCGCAACGCGAAAATGAAAATCGCAACGCGAAAATGAAAATCGCAACGCGAAAATGAAAATCGCAACGCGAAATTAAATTCGCGTTGCGATTTTCATTTCGCATTGCGATTCCCTCGTTGCGATTTTCATTTCGCATTGCGATTCTCTCGTTGCGATTTTCATTTCGCATTGCGATAGTAATTTCCGCGTTGCGATGGACATTAAGATGATTGCCTATTAAGTGATAACAACTGGAACAGATCATAGCAATTTTCAAACTCAAGTTACTAATACATGCCTAACTGAAAATGTTAAAAGTTCACACATAAAATCTACATAATACAACGTTTGCATTTAAAAATCACCTAAGTTAACAGACCCAAAAGGTGAAGCCAGTTGTGATTGGGATTTTAAAGATGATTGCGATTTTGATTGCCTTTTTCTTGACACCATATGAGCTTTGGATTTTGATGATGATCCATATTTTGGTAGAGGAAAAGATGATTGTGATGGCACTGGTGATCCACATGTCAACCTTGTATGACCACTTTCCTTGCACCGACTACATGTCGATCTCTTCTTCTCTTCACCCTTAGACGGTATACGATCGTGACTTTTTGGTCGGCCAGGTAGCCTTCTGTCCATGGTTGGTGGCAAAACTATTTGTAAGTCATCTGGTATGTCCCACTCAGAAGGATGTGAAATAGGGTAGACAATCTCGGCATAAGTCTGTCGATATACTTCTGTAGTGTAGCAATCCATAGCGTATGTGCTTGAATCATCTTGGTTTAGATGAAGAGCAACTTTTATAACATGGCCACATGGATAACCAGATGTTTGCCATTTCATACAACTACACGTCCTTGCATTTAGATCGACAAGCCCATTTAAGTTATTATCCAGTACTTCAAACAAAGTGTTTGAACATGGTTCAACTCTCCATGACGTTGACTTCACAACACGTTTCGTTATCTTTTTTTCAGTCCATGGTGTAACACGATGTTCCAATGTTCCTGTAAATTTAAATAAATAATACTTAGTAAAATATATCCCAATGTTCCTGTAAATTCAAAGAAATAATACCTGCATGGTTTCTTTTCTTGTAGTACCACTGTTGAATAGAGGCTCGAAAAAACTCCATTAACATAGTAATGGGTAATTTCCGGGAATGACGACTTAGAGCGTTAATTGATTATGCACTATTAGACGTCATGAAACCATATCTTGCTCCAAGTTGATGTACTCTTGACCATCTTTCAAACCCGACATCTTCTAGTGTTTGAGCACACTGAGGCAAAACACGTCTTAAACAGTTTATATTCTTATTGAAATCCACTTCCCGATAAGCCTTTACAGCCTTCCAGTATGTCCATTTGTGCTTTTTTATACCAGCAGACCTTGATTTTAGATTTCTATACAAATGAACACCACAAAGTCCACGAAAAGCATCTGGGAAACACCTTCTAACAGCGTTGTCAATTGAGTTTTCCCTATCGGATATGATTGTCAGATTGCTAATAGGACCTATGCAATCCCTAAGATGCCCCATAAACCATGTCCATGAATCAGAGGTTTCAGATTTGCCAACCCCGTAAGCTATTGGCAATATCCCATTGTTAGCATCCATGGCTACTGCTAATAAGTTTACTCCAAGGTATCGACCTTTCAAATGTGCTCCGTCAACTATAATAACTGGGCGCATGCAAGTAATAAACGAACGAATCTACAAAATAATATACATAAGAAATATAATCATTTAAATTTTAAATGCATGTAACTAACAGAAATGAGTCAACAGAATTATATTGATTTACTAACCGCAGCACCAATGGCGATAAACAGCAACTCAAAGCGTCCATCTCTATCTGTTTTGATATGAGTTACCGACCCATGATTTTTCAGCTTTAAATTATGACAATAAGCCGGCAGTTGGGCAAACGATGCTTCTGGCGACCCCCTCAACAATTCCAAGGCATAACATTTGGCTCTCCAAGCTTGAGAATATGATATACTAATCTTGAACCGAGCATTCATGTCAGTCATAATTTCATGTCCCCGATATACCCTGCCATTCAAAAACATTAACTCAGCCAGAAAACCACCCAACACTTTTTTGTTTGCCTGTCTATGGTGAGGAAAAACTTGGGTTCTTGAACATGTATGTTTATCAATAAAGGTCCTAACTTGAAACATTGCGCAATCTTTTATCCTCTTTGCAATCATACGCCACGTACAGTTTTTGTCAATCGTACACCTTGTTTCGAAACGATCTTTGCTTGATTTGTTAACTTTTAGTTGATAGCCATCTTCCACATATTTCGTATACAAAGCTATCTTCAAGTCTTCCTTTGTATCAAAACAATCATCTTTCTTGATACGAATAACTTTTGTGTAACAATCAACTGCTTTCTTTGCCAACTCTTCTTCCGGTAACTGAAGTAATTCTGGCATATTCCAGTTATACTCCCGTGGCATTTTCTTTTCTTCGGGGACTTTTTCTTCTTCTTTTTCTTCTTCAGGATTATATGAATTACAGAATGGATGTTCAACATGTTCATTCACAGTCGTAACTTCCTCCTCATTATCATCAACAACATCTTCCTCGACAACGGGTGTTTCATCATCAAAATTCGGGTATTGACCAATATCAAAATCATTACACGCAGGGTCTGTTTCTTCTTCTGAAACATCATCAAAATTCGTGTATTGACCAATATCAAAGTCCGGGTATTGACCAAGATCAAATTTCGAATACTGACTAGTACTCACAATTTTTTCTCTTGGCTCATCATCGTCTAATTGGTCAATACGAAAACCGGAATTTGGTGCTGAAAGTTGATTTGGATTTGGATTAGAGAAAGGCTGTGGGTTTTGAGACCCACTTAGTTGATTACTACCCGCTACTGACCCAACAATACTACTTCTAGGTTCAACAACATACAATGTAACATCATCACTTGAAACATTAATGTAAGCAATGAATCGTTCAACATCTTCATTGTCGGTTAACAAATAAACTTTACCATTTCTCTGATAAGATAGCCTAAATCCACTTAGGGGCTCTAAATTCAATTTTTTTGAAACACGTAACATTAGGGTTTCATAAGTTAACTTCTTTAATGACAGTTTTAGTTGAAGATTCATGGGTAAAGGCATATATTGTAAAACACCATGAACATTCTCCCATGACCCTCCAAAACACAAATCTATCCAAACATGATCAACATTAGATGATTTCATGGTTGTAACTAAACAAACGAGATGCGAAACTAAGACCTGTTGCCGGATGGGGAAGGATGTCGTTGGATATTGGAACGGATGTCGCCGGAGAGAGTGATAGATGGAGATGGAATGAGTTGCGATTTAGGGATTTAGGTTATGAGTTGTTGCTGCTGCGTATATATACATACACAAAAAATTTGGCTTGCGAAACTAAAACCTGTTGCGAACTTTGAAACTCGCATTGCGATTCTGTATTATCTCGTTGCGAAAGTCAGAATCGCGTTGCGAAAGGCAATCATTTGACCATCGCAATGAGAACTGCAAATCGCAACGATAGAATCGCAATGCGAAATGAAAAAGGCAACGAGGATTAACATACATAAACTTTTAACAATTATTATTGAATTCTAGGTACTTAACCAAACATTTTCAAAACAAAAGGAGTATATATGTTAACAAAACTTGCATTATGTGTATTTTATGTGTGCACTTTTAACATTTTCAGTTAGGCATGTATTAGTAACTTGAGTTTGAACATTGCTATGATCTGTTCAGTTGTCATCACTTAATTCATTTGACTATCGCAACGCGAAAATGGTTATCGCAACGAGAAAATCGCAATGCGAAATGAAAATCGCATTGCGATTTTCTCGTTGCGATAACCATTTCGCGTTGCGATAGTCTGTTTTGCCTTCAACATAAAGCAGATTGAAAATCAACAAATCAACTATTACATTTCAACACAAATTATGTACACATCAATTAAACAAATCAACATTTACAAATCATCTTTTACAAATCAATTAAACAATCAAAAAATAATAATAATTCTTATTTCTTCATCAATTATTGAATCAAGAATCAACAACTTTGTGACCCTGTACATCCATTTCACGCAGCTCACTTAAGGATTAACCTGCAGAAACCAAACATTTGCTCAAACAAGACTTCCTACACATCTAAAACCTACAAACAACAAATTATTGAATTCTAGGTACTTAACCAAACATTTTCAAACCAAAAGGAGTATATATGTTAACAAAACTTGCATTATGTGTATTTTATGTGTGCACTTTTAACATTTTCAGTTAGGCATGTATTAGTAACTTGAGTTTGAACATTGCTATGATCTGTTCAGTTGTCATCACTTATTAGACATTCATTTGACTATCGCAACGTGAAAATGGCTATCGCAACGCGAAAATGGTTATCGCAACGCGAAATGAAAATCGCATTGCGATTTTCTCGTTGCGATTTTCATTTCGCATTGCGATTTTCTCGTTGCGATAGCCATTTCGCGTTGCGATAGTCTGTTTTGCCTTCAACATAAAGCAGATTGAAAATCAACAAATCAACTATTACATTTCAACACAAATTATGTACACATCAATTAAACAAATCAACATTTACAAATCATCTTTTACAAATCAATTAAACAATCAAAAAATAATAATAATTCTTATTTCTTCATCAATTATTGAATCAAGAATCAACAACTTTGTGACCCCGTACATCCATTTCACGCAGCTCACTTAAGGATTAACCTGCAGAAACCAAACATTTGCTCAAACAAGACTTCCTACACATCTAAAACCTACAAACAGCAAATTATTGAATTCTAGGTACTTAACCAAACATTTTCAAACCAAAAGGAGTATATATGTTAACAAAACTTGCATTATGTGTATTTTATGTGTGCACTTTTAACATTTTCAGTTAGGCATGTATTAGTAACTTGAGTTTGAACATTGCTATGATCTGTTCAGTTGTCATCACTTATTAGACATTCATTTGACTATTGCAACGTGAAAATGGCTATCGCAACGCGAAAATGGTTATCGCAACGAGAATATCGCAACGCGAAATGAAAATCGCATTGCGATTTTCTCGTTGCGATAGCCATTTCGCGTTGCGATTGTCTGTTTTGCCTTCAACATAAAGCAGATTGAAAATCAACAAATCAACTATTACATTTCAACACAAATTATGTACACATCAATTAAACAAATCAACATTTGCAAATCATCTTTTACAAATCAATTAAACAATCAAAAAATAATAATAATTCTTATTTCTTCATCAATTATTGAATCAATGAATCAACAACTTTGTGACCCCGTACATCCATTTCACGCAGCTCACTTAAGGATTAACCTGCAGAAACCAAACATTTGCTCAAACAAGACTTCCTACACATCTAAAACCTACAAACAGCAAATTATTGAATTCTAGGTGCTTAACCAAACATTTTCAAACCAAAAGGAGTATATATGTTAACAAAACTTGCATTTGACTTACCAATTAACAATGGACACTTTCATAACGCGGATGCAGGTAGGCAGCGTCTCGAATATATTGCTCTAGCCATATAATGCCGAAACCACAAGCCTACTGCAGCTCTATCTCTATCGGTGGGAGGTAAAAACTTTGTGCTTCCCGTCGTCAAACGCGCCAAGCAAAGGCATACGAGAGGACCACAATCCCCTCTGGCTCCCGGCGATTGCTGTGGCGCGGTCTCATCTCTGACAACTGTGACATTGAACTTCTTTGGCTTCTTGTGTCCAGAATGACTCCAATACTTAATCCCATCCAAGAATTTAGCCAAATGAGAGCTCCATCCCTTGAAAATATCTCTCAAATCAGACAGTGATATGTAATTGATCATGCTGTCATACACTATTATCTTCAGGGATGGGAGCTGAAGTTGGACGAGAAGCCAGTGACGACGTTCCAAAACAGGGATAAACACCTGCGATCATAAGTAATAATTCATTTATTTGCGCACTTATTTATTAACACCTTTAAAAAATTTAAAAAATTAACACTAACCTTATCGACCTCCCACCATGCAGGATAAAGTTTAGCTTGTCCATTGCCCAACAAAAATGATTCATCTCGTTGATTCTTCAAGTGAACTACGTGAAAAGCCGTCGGCATTATTGTATATAGCGAATTTTTTTATTTTTCCTAAGCTTCCTTATTATTAGTAGACGTAACACCCATGCATCGATATGCTGTTTTACAAAAAAATACATATATTAGTGAATTACATTAATTTTTAAACAAATTAATCAAAATCATATATAAGACAAATATAGTCTTACCTCCCCATCCAAATAGCCACTGTCTTCAACCCCTAATAACACACCCCACCAAGACCGATCAAGCAACAAAAACATTTCATCGTTGAGTTTGCTGATGTCAGTGTAACACCCTTGGCTCCGCTCATGTAGATAAAAATCAACTGCGGTCTTAGCCCAAAGGGTATTATCCACAATTGTTTCCGGTAGTTGTCTCCTCTCCACTTCAGATACCGGAAGGGTACTAGCCGGTAACTCATACGAGAGTCAACTCTCATCCATCATGTCCGGAACCGGTGGGGGTTTATCAATACTTCGATATATTACCCCATGTGAATCGGGCTCTGGAATGGTGGGAGGGACCTCTTCAACGATGACAATGGCCTCTTGAACGGTGGGGGGGGGAATCTTGAGGGAGAATAGGGGCCTCTTGAACGATTGGAGGGGACTCTTGAGGGATGACCGGTGAGTCGGGCTTCTTCTTGCGGAGTCTTCGCACCATTGGGGTGAACGGAGACGTAATAGCACGTCCACGCCGTCTGATGCGTGAACTCCGTCATGCAAGGAAAACCCGACGTAAAGCATCCACCTTATCGGGCCGCTAAAAAAAATTAATACATAAATCAGTAAATAAACAGACATGATATTAAACAAAGACAAATATGTTTCAAACTAGCATTGTATTCACCCAAATCATTATTCTATCATAGTTCAAAAAATGCTCAGATAACATTCCAGAAGTAAGCACTTATATAAACATTTAAAAGGACAACATATATAAACATTCCAGAAGAAGAATAGTTTACTTTCGCAACACGAAACTTAAAATCGCAACGCGAAATGACTATCGCAACGCGAAATGAAAATCGCAACGACAAAATCGCAACGCGAAATGAAATCGCAACGACAAAATCGCAACGCGAAACACAAATCGCATTGCGATTTTCATTTCGCGTTGCGATTTTGTCGTTGCGATTTCATTTCGCGTTGCGATTTTGTCGTTGCGATTTTCATTTCGCATTGCGATAGCCATTTCCGCGTTGCGATAGTCATTTTCGTGTTGCGAAAGTAAACTATTCTTCTTCTGCAAATTGAAACTTGAATGGATTGCATTACTTCAACCAAAAGACAAAAACAAAACCAAAAACAAATACTAACAAAAACAGATTGGCAGCAACCGAATGAATTACGAGTATGAAAAATCTTAAACTTACCTCGTTGCGTAGAGTATGAACCTCATTCTGCAACGATGCTACCATCTCACGTAGAGCGGCTACCTCACCGCGTAATGTAGACACCTCAACACGCCATGCACCATCGTCTTTGCGTAAAGTACCGACCTCCTCACGCAAGGCATTGACCTCATCACGTAACTCCCCTAACTCATCCCGTTGAGGTGGAGAACAGGGAGATAAACGTCGTGACATATTTGCCGGTCGCCTATCTTGCGGTGATGGTGGAGAAGAGGCTCGATGATGTGAAAGAATAGGTGATGGCTGTCGTTGTGGAGGTGTATAGCCGGGTCGATCAGATGATGGCTCTAGGTGAGGTGATAGCTCTGGGCGAGGTGATGGCTCCCGAAGTGGAGGCTGCTCATCAACCGTTCCATCAAAAAAACGCTTACTAGCTTGCCACCAATCAGTGGCAAGCTCAGCTTCCGTGGGTGTCAGCCTCTGTAGAGGAGTGTTGGCCTCCTAACAATATAAAAGCTTAAACAAAGTTAAATGTGTACTAGTAATAACCTGTTTATAAACATATGGTAGTATTTATGTTAACTTACATTATTATTGTCGTATACCGTAGTAAATCTTCCCATTGCAAGGTTCGTTTCCTCTTCCAGGAAATAGCCCTGGGAATATTATTTGAAGTTTTTATTGCATATGTCTTCATGGCGGGAAAGGCCTCAAATATCCAAATCTACAAACAATATAATAACAAACATTAGTAATTGTTAAATAATTACTTATAATTTTGGAAACATTATATAAAAATTCTTACCTTAAAGGCCCAAATAAAGCCTGTCAAAGTGTATTTGGAACCATCGCCATGCAAACTTTTTCGATCATCCAAGGCAGACGATAACTTATTCCATGTAGCTTTCCATAAATACGAGCCCCACGGAAACAGGTTCCACGCATTTAGGTCTTCTACCAATTTGATTAGATCATTTGGAATAGGTTGTCTGGCCTCTCTGCCTAAAAAGCCGGCATGCAAAAGAATTAGAAGGCATACTCGGACAACGTCGACGTCATCCATCCGAGTAAAACCATCTTTATTATTCAAAAATCTTATCAGGTCTTCTACGTGTAGACTCGGCCTCTCCAGCTCAGGGAAAACCCGGGATAGCCATGATGGGCGGGTAATGTGTCTAGTGTACCGACCTATATCATCGTGTCCGAAGCGTAGACCGGTGATTAAGCAAAACTCCTCCCGCCCAAAACACGTATACGCCGGTGGAAAATCAAACCATATCTCTTCATCACGACGTTGTATAGTCTCCGGTAGATCTCTAGTCATGGTTTGAAGAAACAGGTGTGTCAACATCGCATCTCCACCGGGATGTTGTACTTTCAGCCATGGCCCGAAGCATGTATCCTCAAACATTTTTCTTTGTGCAGGTGAAAGCTTCGACGCAATTGTTTTGGCCAGGCTGACTTTATTTCTCAAGGTCAATTGAGCCGAATAAAAGTTCTACAAAAACAATAAACATACTAAATTAGATATACCAAAAACTACACTGTGAAGATATACCAAAAACAATAATAAACATAAATAGTAGTAGTTTATTCTTCAAACTTAAATATGCAACACTGTGAATTTCGTATTTGTCTTTGTTTTTTGGTTGAAGTAATGCAATTCATTCAAGTTTCAATTTGCAGAAGAAGAATAGTTTCTGAAAATGAAAATCGCAACACGAAAATGACTATCGCAACGAGAGAATCGTAACGCGAAACTAAAATCGCGTTGCGATTTGCATTTCGCGTTGCGATTCTTGGTTGATTTAATAAGCAATCTAAGTGAAATGGTTAATTTATTATTGAAATTACCAGTAAACCTATCATCAATTTCAATATGAAAAACCTAATAATAATGCAAAAATTTCAAAAAGAAAATAATTAAAAAAACTAACCCTCGTTGGTTAATTTGGTTGATTTTCCATTTCTGATTGTGAGGGTGGCTCTGAGAGATTTAGATAGATGGATTTCGCCGGAGATGGGGACGGATTTCGTCGGAGATGGGTGAGAGAGTGAGAGATGGAGATGGGACTGAGTTGTGATTTTAGGTTTTAGGTTATGAGTTGCGATTACGGGATATACTGTGGACAGTTCAGTGTTCCAATATATTTATATTCATGTTTGGAATTTAAAAATAAAATACTTGGCCAGGATACTAATGGCGCTTTGAAAATCGCATTGCGATTATGTATTATCGCGTTGCGAAAGTCAGTATCTCGTTGCGAAAGTAAGTATCTCGTTGCGATTTTTTATTATCGCATTGCGATAGTCAGTATCGCATTGCGATTTTCCCAATTCGCGTTGCGATTTACTTATTCGCATTGCGAATTTCCCAATTCGCGTTGCGATTTACTTATTCGCATTGCGAATTGGGAAAATCGCAACGATACTGTAGACCATCGCAACGCGATTTTCAACTATCGCATTACGAAAATGCAACGCGAATTTGCGATAATGGAGATCGCGTTGCGAATTAGCGATCGCATTGCGATTTTGTTGGTCATTTTGGCAAATCCGGAAAAAGTTGGTTAAAATCGTATATTATATGAGATTTTTTGTCACTGAGGTTATTTTCTCTTTTTAAAAACACAGTGATACCCTTCACCCGTACACTCCATATGCAGTTCCCCAACACTGCATCCATAAAGACTTATCCTTGGCCCATTGGGTGTAGGAGGCAACCTAATGGAGCCACTTGAGGGGAATGACATCGCATGTGGTGTCCTACGGTGGTTGGACGGCTACCATTTTTTCCCCAAATTTGCATTTTAAGGGCACGAGAGTTGCTTACCGATGTTACTTTGTGAGGATAAAAGACAAAGGAAAGCTTTTTACCTAGATCGAAACTTGTATTTGCTCAACCACATTCACGCCATGGCTATCGATGACAACTCAACGACTGACCGACTCCTCTCAATGTTAGGAAAACAATGCTTTCGGCCATGTCTTAAATCGATGCTCGAATGCTGACAAAACGACGATAGAAGCTTACTTGAGGAGAGAAAAAAAAGAAAAAAATGAAGGATTAGAGAAAAAATGGGGGTGTCTAATTCTAGGTAGTTTCCAGAAATATGAAGGGTTTTTATCTCATTTAAAAAATGGTAAAATTACATCTTAAGTCCTTCAACTTCTTATTTCTTACAAATTTAATTTAATACTTTAAATTAATAACATTTAGACCCTAAATTAGGATGTGACAACTCTCCCCTCCTTACAAAAATTTCGTCCTCGAAATATACCAAAGTTAAAGAAAGACAAGAACTGGACTTTCATCAACTCTTCAGTATCTTCATGTAGCTCTTACATGACTATGATTCATCAATTAATCCTTAACCATAAAAAAGCGATTACTCATCAGAACTCTTCCTTATCATGATCCCAAAATCTGAATAAAATACTCGTATGGAACTAATCGGACATTAATTACCAATTTCTTAATAAAAAAATCACTTACTTACTTTCGATGCAACTTGTAGACATAACAATTTTCTTTCGACGTAACAGAATCACCTTAAGATTTACACTTTCACCATTTACACGAACGCTTTCATTAATCTTATAATGATCAAAACACTAAGGTATGAGACTCAACACTTATCGGGTTTCAATTTCATAAAACAAGAAAGTATAATTCCAAAAATTCTCTTAACTTTCGTTCATGAAAGCAAAACTTAAAGGATTTGCTTTATCAAAGTTTGGACAAAATTCTCTTTAATCCACGTGGTAACAGTTCTTAATCCCAAAATTTCGCTTATAAATTTTAGCTACGAGTTTATCATCGCGAAACGTTTGGGTGATATAACCCAATTCCATATCAGGAACCAAGTCAACATTCTAGAGTAAGTAACTCTCAGTCACTCATGAGGCGATTTACAGAATCTGGATGAATTTTGATTATATTCTTTTATGCACAAGTTGAGCCTAAACGGACATAATACTCAAGCATACTTATTATAGATAGAGGACTCAACACCGAAGTACCGACTTAGAAGAGTACGATTATAATATATGGGCATGTACTCACCAGACATCCTATGATAGTTGATCGATCGGTCTACCCAAAAGGACTCAACTTAACCTAGACTCTAATACCACTAAATATAACACCCAGACCGATACAAGTAACCCGATCAAATCCACAATGTCTTATTAGGGCCACCGGAACGACCCACTCTAAAAATCTATAAAAAAAAATTAAAATCTTTTATTAAACCATTTCAAATCTTGAAACAATTATACTTAAAAATAAGAATACAAAAACAATTTATATATTAAAGACATAATTGAAATCATACAAGTTTAGACTCAGTATAAAAAAAATATGATATACATGCCCGTAATTACACATGTAACGTACTCTGCAAGCAGTGCCAAAAGAATTCTCTTATTGATGTTGATACAGCACAAGATCAACTCCGTAAAACCTAAAATGGCGAGCAACAAAGTGATCTTTGGGAAAACTCAGTAATACAAAACTACCAGATTATACTAGAGAACAAGAAAATATAAGTAAAAAAATTAAATTTTCTTAGTTATCCAAGCATATACAAGTCCTAGTAATGTGTTGAAATTTCACTATTTAAAATCTTCAGGTTACGACCAAGAAACTTACAGTTCAGAGGAAATGTTCAGAGAGACATACTCAGGAGATCAAAACATGAGGTCTAGCGTGTTCCTACTAAACCAGAGTAAATGAAATCATAGTTTAAAAAATACAATAGTAGTTTAAATCAATAAAAATATATATATTTTTTTAAAAAAACACAGTGATACCCTCCACCCGAACACTTCATATAAAGTTTCCCAGAACTACTTCAATAAGGACAAACCCTAGGCCCATTGAGCGTAGGAGCCAACCTAAGGGAGCGCATTGAGTCCATAAGCTCTTATCGTAACTGAAGCATATGAACCACCTAAGAGGAGTGGTGATGCGTGTGGTATCCTTATGTGGTCGGATGGCTACTATGTTTTCCATATTTATATTTTAAGGGCTTGAAAATTGCTTCCCGATGTTACTTTGAGACGATGAACGAAAAAAGAGAAATTTTTACCCCAATCAAAACTTATTTTCACTCACCCTCATTCACGCCACGGTTATCGACGATAACTCGACCACCGACCTACTCCTTTCAATGTCAGGAACACAATGCTATCGGTGATGTCATAAATCGATTCTCGAATAGTGACAAAACGATGGTAGAAGCTTACTTGAGGAAAGATAAAAGAAAAAGAAATAATGAAGGGAGAAAAAATGGGGGTTTCTAATTTTAGGTACTTTCTAGACATGTGAAGGATTTTTATCTCATTTAAAAAATGGTAAAATTACATCTTAAGTCTCTTAACTTCTATGTCTTATGAATTTAATTTAATAATTTAAATTAATAACATTTAGCCCTTAAATTGGGATGTGAAAATTCTCTCATCCTTATGAAAATTTCGTCATGAAAATATACCAAAGTCTAAGAAAGACAGAAAGTGAACTTTCATCAATTCTTCAGTATCTTCATGTAGCTCTTACATGACTATGATTCATCCATTAATCCTTAACCATAAAAAAGAATTACTCGTCAAAACTCTTCTTATCATGATCCCAAAATCTAAATAGAATTCTCTTATAGAACTAATCAGACCTTAATTACCAATTCCTTAATCATAATAACACTTGCTTACTTTCGATGCATCTTGTAGACATAACCATTTTCTTTCAGACGTAATTGAATCACCTCGAGATTTATACTTTCACCATTTACACTATCATTTTCATTAATCTTATATTGATTAAACCACTAAGGTATGAGACTCAACACTTATCGGGTTTCAATTTCATATAACTATAAAATATAATTCCAGAAATTCTCTTAATTTACGTTTATGAAAGCAGAACTTAAAGGATTCACTTTATCAAAGTTTGGACAAAATAACTTCCTCTTCAATCTACGTGGGTAACAATTCTTAATCTTAAAATTTCACTTATAAAGTTTGACTACGAGTTTATTATCACGGAACATTTGGGTGATTTAACCTAATTCCATATCAAGAACTAGGTCAACATTCTCGAGTAAGTAACTCTCATGTTACTCACGAGGTGATTTACATAATCTTGATGAATTTTGATTATATTCTTTTATACACAGGTCGAGCCCTAATGTACAAAATATTCAAGCATTCTTATTATAGATAGAGGACTCAACACCGAAGTACCAGCTCAGAGGAGTACAATTATAATCTAGGGACATGTACTGACCAAACATCTTATGACAGTTGATCGATCGATCTAACCAGAAGAACTTGACTCAACGTAGGCTTGATACCACTAAATATAACACCCCAGACCGATACGGTGTAACACCTCTAACTCGTACCGACCCGGATACGAATCTGAGGTGTCACATTGTCTATTCAAAACATGTACATTTATAAAATTATAGAAAATTTAAACTTTCATTAACATAAAGTTAATATTTTGCATAAGTATGTTCCAAAATATTACTAAATCGATTAGAACATTTGTACTTTTCGACTTGTTTACATACCAACATATGTATTAAAAAAATATTGTGCTAAGTACTTCTGATATGATCTTCGAGTGGATGTATATTGTTCGGTGGATCCTAAGCATGATCCTCTTGATTCTCAGTACCTACGTGTAAAAACGCTTACACGCTAAGTCATAGACTTAGTGAGTCATAAAAATATAACAATGCATTTTCCTATGAATATGAAAATACAAGTTTGATTATTCAAGTACAATCATGCTTATTATATCATAATTCAATCATGTTATATAAGGTTTAGTGTAAACAATAATAACATGATAACATATAATAATGTAAATACTTTTTATATCTTTTATAGGCCCACGTACATTACTGAGAACTTAAGGTATATGAGTACTTTGAGGTTGTGCACATATGTTGTCACCACAGCTCGTATAAAGATCCACTGAGTGACATGTGAAGTTTGTCCCGAATGACCTCATCTATATCCCGAATGACCTATACATATGTCCTGAATGACTTATGTAACCCTCAACTCTTGGGATGCCAACTATACCTATAGCTCTCATATCACATAATATGGGCATTATCATTATGTTTCATATATATTCATGTATTCATATCATTTCTCTTATAATCACATATGTCTTTTTCTTCTATCACATATCACATATATGTATAACCATAAATCACATATCATATAACATTTGCTATTTGAGTATGTTCACATGAATCGTATCACGTGTATTAAATTATATAAAAATATTTATAACTTATACATGCGTTTATAATGCTCCTAATATGTATGCATGTTCACAACTATTGGACTATGAAAATTAACATAGGAAATAGATTTATCACAAGTCTTATTTCCCTTGAACTACACATAGAGTATGTACTCACCTTGGTCTCACTTAATTCCAAATTCACTTCTATGATTTATTCTCTTTGGATCGATCCTAACTCTACGGTCGTTTCAGAACTTGCTTGTGCTCAATATCTACATAATCATACATATATACATATCAACATTCCAAATATCATGATTTGATCCTTAATTTCTTAGGCCAAAAGAAAGACTAAATTTCATTTTCTACTTGAAGTAGTATCGGTTCCCCCTGTAGGGTATCAATACTTCCCTAGCTGTGATATCGATACCAAGCCTAGGTATCGATACTCATTTTGCATTATGTAATCTGTATTTCAAAAATGGTATAGATACTGACCTTATGGTATCGATACCCTTGGTATCGATACTACCTTCCCAGGTATCGATACCCCATGAATGCCTTTGTCAAATTTAGGTTTATGGTATCGATACTGTTAAACTAGTATCAATACCCCTATACCAATTATCACTCTTTTACTCTTGAATTATCAGTACTGGATGAAGAAGTACCGATACTCATAGCCCAGATTTCCCTTTTTAAGCCCAAAAATTAACCCATATCATCTCAAACCCTTCATATCTTATTCCCTTTCATACTCTTAACTCAAGTACACATACTCAAACAAATTTCTATTCATATAACACATCTTTATCTTCAAAATTTCCTCATATACCTTGAAATTAAGAATCCAACCAAATTTCAACATGTTCTAATTTCGATTCTAACACTTCATACTTCTTAATTAAGCTGATGACAAGTCAATTTTAGTTTCAAATTCTACTTACTAACTCTTTTCCATGATTTCACTTATAAACCTCTCATCTTTAATCCTCCCTTACTCCTTTACCTTATAGCTTTTAAGACAACTTAAGCTTTCTTTAAGCTTACGTATCATTTAAGGATCATAAGCCGAACTTAAATTCAATACAAAATCAACTAACAAGAAACTTACCCTTTTCCAATGGCTTTCACGTATGAAGAAGGAAGAAGAATTCTCTGGAGCTTTTACTTTTACCTTCCTTCAATCCACGTGGTTATAATATAACCTCTATCAAATTAATTATATTGTTTACCAAATTACCATTTTGACCTTCAATCCATCATTCTTTACAATTCAATTCTACATAGGATTTTTTATTTAAGTCCCTGAACTATTCAATTTATCTACTTTAATCAATAAATTCTGAAGTTTTATAATTTGGTCACTAACCCGGTATTGAGGATGTTACAAACGGGTAACCCGATCCAATCACTGTGTCACATTACTACCACCAGAGTGACCCACTCTAAAAATTTTGAAAAAAATTAAATCTTTTATTAAACCATTTCAAATCTTGAAACAATTATACTTGAAAATAAGAATACATAAACCATTTATATATTAAAAGCACAATTGAAACCATACAAGTGCAAACTCGATACAAAATCAAATATGAAACATATGCCCCTTAATTATACATGTATCGTACTCTGCAAACAGTGCCAAAGGAACTCTCTTATTAATGCCGATACAGCACAAGATCAAGTTCTTAAAACCTGAAATGATGAGAGAGAGAGTAAGCTTTGGGAAAGCTCAGTAATACAAAACTACCTGATGATGCAAGAGAATAAACATATATAAGTCAAAGCATGAAATTTCCTTAGTTATCCAGTCATAAACATTTCCTAATGATGAGTTGAGATTTCGTTATTTAAAATTTTCAGGTAACCACCAAGAAACTTATTCAGAGGAAATGTTTAGAGAGACAGACTCAGGAGATTAAAATGAGGTCTAATGTGTTCCCACAAAACCAAAGTAAATGAAATCATAGTTTATAAATAATAATAGTTTATTTTAATCAAACATATATTTTTTAAAAACAAAGTGATATCCTTCACCCAAACACTCCATATGCATATCCCCAAAACTACATCCATAAAGACTTACCCTAGGCCCATTGGGCGTAGGAGCCAACCTAAGGAAGCACATTGTGTCCATAAAAACTTGTCTTAGCCGAAGCATAGGAGCTACCTAAGGGGAGTGGCAGTGCATGTAGTGTCTTAGGGTGGTTGGACGGCTACCATTTATTTCTATATTTGCATTTTAAGGGCTCGGGAGTTGTTTACCGATGTTACTTTATGATGATGAACGACAAAGAAAAGCTTTTTACCTTGACCAGAACTTGTTTCTGCTCACCTTCATTCACACCATGGTTTTCAACAGTAACTCGACCACCGACTGACTCCTCTCAATGTTAGGAACACAATATTGTCGGTGATGTATTAAATCGATGCTTGAATGGTGAAAAATGACGATAAAAGCTTACTTGAGGAGAGAGAAAAGAAATAATGAATGAAGAGAGAAAAAAGTGGGGGTTTCTAATATTAGGTAGTTACAAGACATGTGAAATGTTTTTATCCTATTTAAAAAATAGTAAAAATACACCTTAAGTCCTTCAACTTCTTATTTCTTATAAATTTAATTTAATACTTTAAATTAATAACATTTAGTCCCTAAATTGGGATGTGACAACTCTCCACTCCTTACAAATATTTTGTCCTAGAAATATACCAAAGTCAAAGAAAGACAGAAACTGAACTTTCATCAACTCTTCAGTATCTTCATTTAGTTCTTACATGACTATGATTCATCCATTAATCATTAACCATAAAAAATTATTACTCGTCAGAACTCTTCCTTATCATGATCCCAAAATTAGAATAAAGTTCTCTTATGGAACTAATCGGACCTTAATTACCAATTTCTTAATCAGAAAAACACTTACTTACTTTCGATGCAACTTGTAGACATAACCATTTTCTTTCAGACGTAACAAAATCACCTCGAGATTTACACTTTCACCATTTACACGAATGCTTTCATTAATCTCATATTAATCAAAACGCTAAGGTGTGAGACTCAACACTTATCGGGTTTCAATTTTATAAAACTAGAAAGTATAATTCCAAAAATTCTCTTAACTTACGTTCATGAAAGCATAACTTAAAGTATTCACGTTATCAAAGTTTGGACCAAATACCTTGCTCTTCAATCCACATGGGTAACAGTTCTTAATCTTAAAATTTCTCCTATAAAATTTGGCAACGAGCTTATCATTATAAAATGTTTGGGTGATATAACCTAATTCCATATCAGGAACCAAGTCAACATTCTCGAGTAAGTAACTCTCAGTTATTAACGAGGCGATTTACAGAATATGGATGAATTTTGATTATATTCTTTTACGCATAGGTTGAGCCCAAACAGACAAAATAATTAGGCATACTTAATATAGATAGAGGACTCAACACCGAAGTATCGGCTTAAAAGAGTACGGTTATAATCTATGGGCATGTACTGACCAGACATCCTATGACAATTGATCGATCGGTCTACCCAGAAAGACTCGACTCAACCTAGGCTCTGATACCACTAAAAATAACGTCTTTAAACCGATACGGGTAACCTGATCCAATCCATGGTGTCACATTAAGGCCACCGGAGTGACTCACTCTGGAAATCTACAAAAAATTAAAATCTTTTATTAAACCATTTCAAATCGTGAAACAATTATACTTAAAAATAAGAATACAAAAACCATTTATATATTAAAAACATATTTGAAACCATACAAGTTTAGACTCAGTATAAAACAAATATGAAATACATGCCCCCTAATTACACCTGTAACGTACGCTGCAAGAAGTGCCAAAAGAATTCTCTTATTGATGTTGATACAACACGATATCAACTTCTAAAAACCTAAAATGGTGAGCAAATATATGTCAAAGCATAAAATTTTCTTAGTTATCCAGGCATATACAAGTCCTAGTGATGTACTTAGATTTCAATAAAACATATTTTTTAAAAACACAGTGATACCCTCTACCCGAACACTCCATATGTAGTTCCCTAAAACTGCATCCATAAGGACTAACCCTAGGCCCATTGGGCGTAGGAGCCAACCTAAGGGAGCATAATGGGTCTATAAGGTCTTATCCTAGTCGAATCATAGGAATCACCCGAGGGGAGTGGCAGTGCGTGTGGTATCCTATGGTGGTCAGATGGCTACTATTTTTTCCATATTTACGTTTTAAGGGCTTGGGAGTTGCTTACCGATGTTACTTTGCGATGATGAACGACAAAGGAAAGATTTTTACCCCGACCGAAACTTATTTTCACTCACCCCCATTCACGCCACGACTATCGACAATAACTCAACCACCGACCAACTCATCTCAATGTCACAAACACAATGTTGTCATTCATATCATAAATCGATTCTCGAACGGTGACAAAACGATGGTAGAAGCTTACTTGAGGATAGATATAAGAAAAAGAAATAAGGAGGAGAGAATAAAATAGGGTTTCTAATTTTAGGTAGTTTTCAGACATGTGAAGGGGTTTTATCTCATTTTAAAAATGGTAATATTACACCTTAAGTCTTTCGACTTCTTATTTCTTATGAATTTAATTTAATAATTTAAACTAATAACATTTAGCTCCTAAATTGGGATGTGATATTTCTCCCATCCTTACGAAAATTTCGTCCTGAAAATATACCAAAGTCTAAGAAAGACAGAAACTAAACTTTCATCAATTCTTTAGTATCTTCATGCAACTCTTACATGACTATGATTCATCCATTAATCCTTAACCATAAAAAATGATTACTCGTCAAAACTCTTCCTTATCATGATCCCAAAATTTGAATAAAATTCTATTATGGAACTAATCGGACCTTAATTACCAATTCCTTAATCATAATAACACTTGCTTACTTTCGATGTAGCTTGTAGACATAACCATTTTCTTTCAGACGTAACTGAATCACCTCGAGATTTACACTTTCACCATTTACACAAACGCTTCCATTAATCTTATAGTGATCAAACCACTAAGGTATGAGACTTAACACTTATCGGGTTTCAATTTCATAAAACTATAAAGTATAATTCCAGACATTCTCTTAATTTACGTTCATGAAAGCAGAACTTAAAGTATTCACTTTATCAAAGTTTGGACAAAATACCTTGCTGTTCAAACTACGTGGGTAACAATTCTTAATCTCAAAATTTCGCTTATAAAGTTTGACTACAAGTTTATCATCACGGAACGTTTGGGTAACAATTCTTAATCTCAAAATTTCGCTTATAAAGTTTGACTACGAGTTTATCATCACGAAACGTTTGGGTGATTTAACCTAATTACATATCAAGAACTAGGTCAGCGTTCTCAAGTAAGTAACTCTCATGTTACTCACGAGGCAATTTACAGAATCTTGATGAATTTTGATTATATTCTTTTATGCACATGTTGAGCTCTAACGAACAGAATACTCAGGCATTCTTATTATAGATAGAGGACTCAACACCAAAGTACCAGCTCAGAGTAGTACGGTTATTATCTAGGGGCATATATTGACCATACATCCTATGACAGTCGATCGATCTACCCATAAGAACTCAACTCAACCTAGGCTCTGACACCACTAAATATAACACCCCTAGACCGATACGGGTGACTCGATCCAATCCACAGTGTCACATTAGTGTCATTGGAGCGACCCACTCTAAAAATTTGGAAAAAAATTAAAATCTTTTATTAATCCATTTCAAATCTTGAAACAAATATACTTAAAAATAAGAACACATAAACCATTTATTTATTAAAAGCATAATTTTAGCCCCTAAATTAGGATGTGACATCCTCAAAATACCATATCAATTTTTTAAAATTAATATCATAATATCTTCTACTTAATTTATATAAATTTATAATTTATAATACGAACTAAATGATTTCAATGATTATAAGAATAGTTGTTATCTCTAGAAGTAAACAAACAAACACAAACATATAAACTGGTTTTTGTATTTCTTAAATAGATTGTATACACCAATACAAAGATAAGTTATATCTTTATAACATATTAGCTTTGCCTTCTTCAAGTTATTATAATAGTTTTAAGACTCGTGAATCAGTAGCAGAAGTTGATGTTCAGCTCGAACTTCAGTATTCCTCGGTTCATCTCTGTTCGAATCGTTTTGTTAACGCTGTCTTTTGATGGCCTTGATTTCCTTTCTAACAAAGTAAATTCCGACAATAGGAGCGGCATAAGGAGCGGCACCAGGAACGAGTGCAGCGGCAGCAACACCATTTATAATACGGCCTGTAGCCTGGGTGCCAGCGGCGGAGGTTCCCGTCTTGCAATACACGGCGAAGTCCTCGCAATTGTTAAAGATCATATCGTAGTTGTCGTACCCTTTTTCGAGAAAATAGATGGCAGTCGTGATAACTTCATGGGGAGGCTTGGACGGGAGGCAGGAGCAGGTGCCGTTTTGTCTGAAAAAGAAATCAATAGAAGGAACTCCATAGTCGTAGATTTGAACTGTTTCTCCTTCGAGGAAACAGTCAATGCATACTTTGGCTATTTCGCCATTGATGAATCGCTTGTATCCACATTTATTGCATGAAGATGACTCCTTAAATTTCTTTCTTTTTCCTCGGAGATGAATCACCATGTCGTTGCCCACATATATTCCTGCAGGGATTAGTCTTAAACATCCAAATGTGTGTGTGTGTATATATATATTTATATATTGATGGTAACCATGTATATATATGTTATACATTTATATAAATAGAAAAGAACGAGAAACAAACCATGGTGATCGTATATAAGCTTCATTCTTTGACAATAGATGTGGTCGCCTGCTTCGAGTTGCCTTGGTGCCATATCTAAAATTATATTATTTTATGTGAATACTTTTGTTTAACGGGTGTTTTTAGCATTAAACTCAGGATGATTTATAGTAGTTGTGGGTAGAAGAAGTAACATAGGATGGACAATAAAGAAAATGCCAATGGAATTTGATTCTTTTGGAAAGTAGGTTCTTGTGCCAATTTAGTCAAATTATCCTTCTTCGATGATGATAAATTACACATCCAATGTGGATGCTTGACACAATTATTGTTAGATAAAAGTAAAACTAAAGATAACGTAGACACCGAATTTTAATACAAAACCCAACATAGTAGACTCAAATATTTATCATTTTTGCCTCTGAGATATTTTCACATCAATTTAACCCCCGAAGTTGTTTAATTACATTAATGTTTAAGATATTTACTATTGTTTAGGTTTTAGGTTTTAAAATGATGCAAAACAACTTCGAGAGTTAAATTGATACGAAAATATCATAGGTACAAAAATGATAAACTGAGTAGGAACAAAAGTAGCCCTTAAGCCTAAATTAAATTATTGGGATAAACTATTGTCATATGATTATGAATAATACAAGCTAATATTATATATTTGTGTTTGAAAATTTCAAAAATTCAATTTAATGTCAGGCACAAGAAAATATTTTTTTAAAATCTAAAAGACTCATTCAATAATGATTCATAACGATGAATGAAAAATATTAGAGAGTTCAATCTACTTTTTGAATGTTGATTGTTAAACTCTTTTAAATGATATCGAATATCATGATATGGAGAGAGAAATTTCATTTAAGACGTCTTCAACACCAGTAATATAATATTTACCTAAACATTATCGGAATGGAGTTATTTACTTAATACATTATAACTTTAAATTAATTATTTTTGTATCATTAATGTCAATTGTTACTTTCAGAATACTAAATGCTCTTGGACGTTAAAGTGCATCAGCTAAAATATGAGAATCATGCACATTATCTTTCTACCTGTTAGAACATGAGTAAATTTCAAATCAAAGGTAATCACGGTAATTAAATTTTAAGGTAAACAATGTGTTTAATACTTAAATTATTAGTTTTCGTCTGTTATAATATCTAAATTTTCATTTTTTTTTTCAAAATCATACTTAATGTTTATTTTTTGTTTTATTTTAGTACTCTGTCGTTAAAAATTTAATGCGTTTAGTACATAAACTATCAGTTTTGACCCGTTTTAGTACCTAAACTTTATTTTTTTTTAAAATCTTAAGTATGGTTCAAGTACTAAACGTATTTTGGTACCTAAACTTTTAAAAAAAAAATCAAAACTTAAGTTTTTTGGTATTAAAATAAACTATAAACTAAACTTTAGGTGTGGTTTTAAAAAAATAAAAGTTTAGATACTTAAACATATCAAAACTGAAATTTAAGTACTACCCTAAATTTTATTTCGCCTCCCCTTATTATTATAAAATCGTCATTAAATACTAAGTGAAACATATGCACGAACACGAGTTTCATCGAATGCTTGAACGTAATCTTTCAAATTTGAATAAAATATTAGAATGTTTCTTATTTAAAGACGATTTGAGTCGTGAATAATGTAGTGATTAGTTTATGTAATTTCAAATTTGTTTCAGGCACGGGTTAATTGAAGCTCTCTTTGTACATCACAGTTTAGAGTTAATTGCGTCATATGTCTTTAAACTATGATTCTTATTTTAAATTGATCCCTAAATTTTTAAGTATTTCAATTTCATCCTTAAACTATGATTATCATTCTAAATCAGTCCTCAACTTTTGAATATTCTAGTTTCATCCCTAAATTATATCTTTCATTCTAAATTAGTCCCCAAACATTTTCAACATTTCAATTTCATCCCAAATTATATGTATGTGCTAATCACGTTCCATGTTAATAAAATCGTTAGATCAAGTTATATTATTATATGTTTGAAAGAAAAATAAATTTTAGGTTAAATTATGGATAAAATTAATTACATATTTGGATGGATTTGGGGATGAAATTGGAGGTTTAAAAGTTTAGAGACCAATTTAGAATAAGGGTCATAGTTTGAATTGGAATGTTCAAATGTTTAAGGACTATTTTAGAATGAGTATCATAGTTTCAGGATGAAATTATAATTTTTTAAAGTTTATAGACCAATTTAAAATAAAGGTCATAGTTTAGGAACATAAGATGCAATTAACTCCATAATTTATAAAAAAAGATTTATATTTCAATGAATTTAGTTGAGTGAAATTATAATTCGTACTGAATATAAGAAAAACATAATTCCTCGTGTTTATAAAAGATTAGCTTAAAAAATACGAAGTCTCATATCGAATATAAAACTATAATTCCTCAAATATATAATAAAATATTCCAATGTGAGGATTATATTCATAGAATTCATAAATGTTTTTAATAATTAATTGGATGGCGAGTAAGGCGAGAGGATCTGCTGGGAAAGACTGCGTTACAATTATCATCTTTAATCTTCCAGAGTTCATCATCATGGTCTTTGGCTATTTTTTGATAAATTTGGTGAGGTGGTTGATTCCTTCATCCCTAATAAAAGAAGCAAGGGAAGAAGCAGGTTTGGTTTTGTTCGCTTCACCAGATTGGAGGATGCGAGGAAAGCTATCGTTTGTGCCGATAGATCTAGGATTCAAGGGAGCAAAGTTAGAGTTTTTATGGCGAAATTTAAACCTCATGAAGCTTTCTGGAGAAAGAAGTGTTCTGCTCCAAAACCAGTTGTGGCTAAGAGTAGAGTGGAGAGTGTTAATCTTATTGAGGCTCCCATTGTTGGTGTTATTGATGAGGATAAGCTATCTACCCTTAAAGACAGTTTGGTAGGTTGGTGCAGAAAACTTATCAAAATGAAGGAGCTGGCTGCTATCATGCACAAAGAATGCATATTGCGTCCGAGAATTATGAGATTAAGCGGAATAACAATTTTAATTTTATTTGAAGATGAAGATAGTATGAAATTTACTCTAAACAATCAGATTGAGGCGTTGCAAACCTGCTTTGACGAAGTGGAAGTGTGGTCGGAAAATGTTAAGTGCAGCAGTCGACGAGCATGGTTATCATGTAAAGGAATCCCACCGTTTCTGTGGAGTCCTTCAACTTTCAAAAATATTGCAGGAAAATGGGGTGAGCTCATTTCCATAGAGGAAGGAACTTTGAATCTTGGTTCGTTTGATAGGGCTTTGTTTCAAGTTAGTACGAACCATCAAGCTCGAGTGGAACAAACTGTAGACTTGATAGTCGGGGATATGTCTTTTACAGTTTTTGTGTCAGAGTTTGAACCTTGTTTCAACCCAGAATCAGTCTGGGAAGATTCGTTGTTATTGGAAAAGGTCGTTGCTTACCCGGTTTCTACGGTGGGTGAGCTTCATGGTGGCTTGTCAGATATTCCTCCTGAGTTGGAGATAGGTGTCGGATTGCCTTCCCTTGTTAATATTGATTCCAGTCATATGAATGATGTTCATACAGAGTATCGAGAGCTCAAAGATGGCTTCGAAGAGGTGTGGACTAAGGAATTAGATTCTCAGGCATCTATTTATGGGGCAGCTGAGCATGTTGTATTTTGCCAGAGGAGTGGATTTTCTTATGCGGTGGAGGAACCTTTTTTGACGCACGTGGATCCTATTGAGGATTTAAGTTCTAGTGTAGTTGGTGATAAATTAAAGGTGGCTTTGTCACATTCTGTAGTGCCCATGAACAAGGTGGAGCATGATGTTTCCTGTCAGAGGAGCGGAAATTCAAATGTGGTGGAGGATTTTAATATTTCGCATGCGGGCTCAGTAATGGCTTTGGATGCTGGTCACGTGGAAAATGCTTTTGTTGGTCCTCTGTCGCCTTTGGATAGGACGATTTGCAAGGGAATTGTCGTTAGTCCAAATGTAGGTTTAGATTCTTTCTGAAATGCGGATGAGGGATCTATATCGAAGTCTCCTGTGGGGGGCGATGTTGAGGAGACGTTGGTAATGTCGTATCGGTCATTTACCAAAAATTTGAACCTGAAGAAATTTGAATTTATGTTGGACATTCAAGGCAAAATCCTATCTAAAACTGAGAGAAGAAGAAGAGATCTTATGCTGAAGAAATACAATTTGAAGAAATTGGATCTTTTATTATCCGAATTATCAAGGAAATCTATTTCAGATTCTGTTTTAAAACAAATGTGGGTTGAAGCTATTAGGACCGTCGGCGCACCCCATGGCGCAGCGGAAACAAAACTCGACGGTCTCACCAGCGATCCAAGTATGAAAAACTAAAATCGAGAGGAAATGATGCGAATACTTACAGCAGGTTCCTTGAAAAACAACAAGAACAGCAGTGAATACTGATGGTGTAGATCGATTCGAATCGAAAGCCTCCACGAAATCACGTCTCGACCTCTACTCAGTTCACCCGATTGAGAGCAATATTTGTTTTCCCCAAAACTGTTTTAAGATAAAACGACTGAAGGGTTTGTGTGTGTTACCAAACGGCTACTAGACCTAACACACCCTTTTATATCCATTACCCTAACATCTTAGGGTTTTTAAAGTTGTTTTGAATTAATAAATAAAATATTATTTTAATTAATTCAACTTAAATATACATTAAAGACTTATAATCAGAATTACAATCTTTAATGTTTACTTAAAACATTTATTTAATTATTCCGAATTATATATATATATATATATCAATTAAAAGAGTTGTAATATAAATTACATTCTTTTAATGCTTACTTAATATATTCGGGATAATTAAATTCATATGTATATCAAATATACATATCTTAACTTTAGATATATTTTAGTAACGTATAACAAATTGTACATCTTTGCTCATTTCAATCCTAGGGTGTGACCCTGTAGGTTCTTGTAACGTTAGTAGTAATTATTAGAACAATTCTAAAATTACATACAATGAGTGACATCTAGTAATATATCATTGTCACCTAAGTTACAAGAAAATATGATTCGACATATCATCTTGGTGATTAACTCTTTTATGTATTACATCCTTATGTGCTTTATATCTATAATAGGCACAAGTCTTGGAATAGTCACACTTGTATAGCCTATCTATTGTTTCTTGATATCTAGAGTAGACTTTAATTAACGAATAGTTTGTGATATCTCATATCAACTTATTCGAGCATAGCCATGCGTTTCTAGTCTCATTCAATCAAGTGGCTTGTGATATATTTCCTATTATGTAGGAAGGACAAATCCTATCTTAATCATACACACCCACTACATATATTGAGATATATTCAATAGCAGTCTTTATAGAGCAACCAGTTACGGAGCTTGTTTAACTGCATCAAAACATACAACAATATATGTTGGGATAGTATTGATCCCAAGTCTGAGGATCATACATATAGTTATCATCATGAGCAATGTTATGACTGTCACATAATAATCCAAGACATATGCTCATGATGGGTCAATCCAATACATTGTTCTCTAACAATATAATCATGTATCAATTCTGACATCTCTATTTCAATGACAACTCATTGTCATCAATCAATAACATGTTAGTTTTAAGCATATTATTATTGTCCATGCCCATAATAATACTTGACTAGGGATCTTTTAATAATAACAATTATATCATTACATGGACTTTATTATCTTCTAGTTTATGTTAAACACATATATATAACTGAAAATAATAGTGGCAATGCCTTTATTCAATAAAATCGGTAAATAAAAGTATTATTACAATCATCATATGATTGGTCTTTGGGCATACTCTAACAATCTCCCACTAGCACTAAGACCAATCACTCACATATCTAATACCGAGTGACTTAGTGTGACGATCATGCCTCTGATGTGTAAGAGTCTTTGTCAAGGGATCAGTAATGTTGTCATCCGTGTGTACTCTACATATTTCCAAATCTCCTCGATCAATGATCTCTCGAGTGAGATGAAAGCGCCTAAGAACATGTTTGGATCGTTGATGAGATATGGGTTTCTTTGCTTGTGCAATGGCTCTATTATTGTCACAACGGATTTCTACAACATCTGATATGCTAGGAACAACCCCTAATTCCATTATAAATTTCTTGATCCAAACAGCCTCTTTTGCTGCTTCACTGGCTGCAATGTATTCATCCTCTATTGTAAAATCAGTTACTGTGTCTTGCTTCAAACTTTTCCAGCTCACAGCACCTCCATTAAGACAAAACACAAAACCTGATTGCGATCGTGAGTCATCCTTGTCAGTTTGGAAGATGACATCAGTATAACCTTTTATACCAAGCTCTTCCTCCCCTCCACAGACAAGAAATTTATCCTTAGTTCTTCTTAAGTACTTAAGGATATTTTTAACCGTAACCCAATGATTTTCACCAGGGTTCGCTTGATACCGACTCGTCATGCTTAAAGCATATGATACATCTGGTCGAGTACATATCATGGCATACATGATAGAACTAATAGCCGAAGCATATGGAATCTTATTCATCCGTTCTCTTTCTTGTGGAGTTGAATAACACATTTCCTTCGAAAGAGAAATGCCATGTCTCATAGGCAAAAATCCTTTCTTGGATTCTTCCATACTGAACCTTTTCAGCACTTTGTCTATATTTGTACTTTGACTTAGACCTAAAAGTCGTCTTGATTTATCTCTATAGATCTTAACTCCTAAGATATACACTGCCTCACCCAAATATTTCATAGAAAAACAGCTACTTAACTAAGTCTTAACAGACTGTAAAGTAGGTATATCATTTCCTATGATGAGTATGTCGTCTACATACAAGATTAGGAAAGAAACAATGCTCCCACTAGCCTTCTTATAAACACAAGGCTTATTTTCATTTCTGATAAAACCAAACTCTTTGATTGCATCATTGAAACGAAAATTTCAGCTTCGAGAAGCTTGTTTTAGTCCATAAATAGACCTCTGTAGCTTACAAACCTTTCCAGTATTTCCTGGAAAGACAAAACCTTTTGGTTGTGTCATATACACATCCTCTTCAAGTTTTCCATTAAGGAAGGCGATTTTGACGTCCATTTGCCAGATTTCATAATCATGGAATGCATCTATTGCGAGCAAGATCCGGATGGACTTAAACATAGCTACAGGGGAGAATGTTTCGTCATAGTCTACACCATGAACTTGTCGAAAACCTTTAGCGACTAATCTCCCCTTGTATGTTTGTACATTACCATCTATGTCAGTTTTCTTCTTGAAAACCCATTTACACCCTATAGGTTTGACCCCTTCAGGTGGTTCAACCAAAGTCCATACTTGGTTTACTGACATGGAATCCATCTCAGATCTCATGGTTTCAAGCCATTTCTCAGAGTCTGGGCTAGACACTACCTCTTGATAAGTCATGGGCTCATCTTGATCCATAAGAAGAACATCTCTATGTGTCGTAACAAGAAATCCAAATCTCTCAGGTGCACGATGTTCTCTTATGGATCTACGCAGTGATTGTGTTTCTAAATCTGTTGAATGCTCCTCAACAACTTGTGAAACATGCTCAACTTCAGGTTCATTTATTTATTGCTCTTGAACTTTTCCAAGTTCAATATTTCTACCATTCCCTTTCTTTGAGAGAAATTCTCTTTCGAGAAAAACTCATGTTCGAGCAACAAACACTTTGTTCTCGTTGGGGTTGAAGAAATAATATCTCTTAGTTTCTTTAGGATATCCAATAAACATACACTTATGAGATTTAGATTCGAGCTTTATAGACATCTGATGTTTTACATAAGCTTCACAACCCCAAATCTTCATAAAAGACATACTGGGACGTTTCCCAGGCCATATCTCGTATGGTGTCTTTTGAACTGATTTAGATGGAACATGATTTAGTGTGAAAGCAGCTGTCTCAAGTGTATGTCCCCAAAAAGAAGTCGAAAGATCACTATGACTCATCATCAATCGAACCATGTCTAACAATGTTCGATTCCTTCTTTTAGAAACTTCATTCCACTGTGGTGTACCAGTTGGTGTAAGCTATGAGACAATCCCACATTCTTTTAGGAGTTCATCAAACTCTATGCTTAAGTATTCTCCACCTCGATCTGATCGAAGTGCCGTAATACTTTTGCCTAATTGATTTTGTACTTCATTTTTAAATTCCTTAAACTTTTCAAGGGCTTCAGATTTATGGCGCATAAGATAAATATACCCATACCGACTGAAGTCATCAGTAAAAGTAATGAAGTAATGAAATCCACCTCTAGCTTATGTATTCATTTGTCCATATACATCACTATGTATTAACCCCAATAAATCACTTGCTTGCTCACCTTTATTATTAAAAGGAGCTTTAGTCATTTTTCCCAACAAGCAAGATTCGCATACATCATATTGTTCGAAAACAAATGAATCTAAGAATCCATCTTTATGGAGTTTTGATATGCGTTTCTCACTTATATGGCCTAAACGACAATGCCAAAGATAAGTTTGATTTGAGTCATTTGTTTTTTATCTCTTAGTATTTATGTTATAAATCTTGTTTTCTTGATCCAAAATATAAAGACCATTAACCAATTGTGCCGAACCATAAAAAACACTATCGAGATAAAAAAGAACAACAATTATTCTTAATAATAATCTCAAAACCAATCTTGTCCAAACAAGAAATAGAAATAATGTTCTTAGTCAAACTAGGCACATAATAGCAATCCTCTAAATTTAAATCAAGTCCACTAGGCAAAGATAAAACATATGTCCCTATAGCTAATGCAACAACTCTTGCTCCATTTCCCACTCGTAGGTCCACGTCTCCTTTAGCCAGATTCCTTCTCTTTTTCAGTCCCTGTACAGAAGTACAAATATGAGAACCACACCCGGTATCTAATACCCAAGAAGTAGATGTTGACAAATTAACATCAATAACATAAAAACCTGAAACAAACGTTCCGTTTGCTTTTGCCTTCTTGACCTCTTCAAGGTAAACAGGGCAGTTTCTCTTCCAGTGTCCGGTCTTATCGCAATAGAAACATTTTCCTTCTTTTCTAACTCCCCCTTTGGGTTTCAATGCATTTTTCCCTTTTGACTTGGTCTTACCATTTCCCTTAGACTTTGCCACTACCTTTTTTTTTTCTTTCCTTTGTCCTTGTGGACTATCAGAATGGGCTTAGGTCCAACCTTTTTCATATTACTTTCAGCAGTTCGTAACATGCCAAGTAACTGTGGTAAAGTCTTGTTAATTTCATTCATGTTGAAATTAAGGACAAATTGGCTAAAGCTATATGGTAACGATTGCAGGATAACATCGGTAGCCAATTCATCTTTGAGAGGAAATCCCAACTTTTCCAACGTTTGGATATAGCCCATCATCTTAATGACATGAGCTCCTACAGGAGTTCCCTCTGCCATTTTGCATTGAAATAGAGCTTTAGAGGTCTCATATCTCTCTTGACGTGCTTGCCCTTCATATATTTCTTTGAGATTTTAAATCATCTTATATGCAACCATGTCCTCATGTTGCTTCTGAAGCTCAGGAGTCATGGTGGCAAGCATTAGACATCCAACATCTAATATATCATCCATATGTTTCTTGAATTTGTCTTTGTCAGCTTTTGAAGCATTAGTTGCCGGTTCATCAAGAACAGGTTCCTCAATGACATATTATTTTCTTTCCTGTTTGAGAACAATTCTCAAATTACGAAACCAGTCAAAGAAGTTTATGCCATTAAGTTTATCCTTCTCAAGGAGTGATCGTAGTGATAAAGTGTTGTTTGCCATTAAATCTACAACAATGGAAATATTAAAGTAAGTGAATTTACCGAATTAAAATTTATAAATAGGACTTTATTTACAAATTACTCCCACTATTTTATTCAAAATTAAAAACCCTCTCTATTTTAATTTCAGAAAAATTCAACGAAAATTTTTCTAGTGGGTGAGGATCCATAATACATCAATTTCCTAAATCAGCTTTGGCTTTTCTTTTAGGATAGTGATTATTTAGGTAAGTAACACTTTACTAGTTACATCTTATGTAACTCCTCATTTTGGTGAACAACTTTTGTTCAAGTCATCTCATGACTTATGCAAATATTTAACCTCTAGGTTTCTAATCCTATTAGAATAACCTAGCTAAGTTATTACCAATATTTCAACCGGTGAATATCACTTGCTTATTCTTCACGTTTAACCAATATAGATTTATGTGCCAATGCTTTGGCAGAGCCTACACAATATCAATCAAAGCCTTAACGAGGGTAAATATCGGACGGTTAAGTTAACTTAGATTATAAAGAGGGATTTGCGTAATTATCTCATCATTATTCGTTTTAATATTAGGCCCTTATTGATCTCATCAATATTTATTCTTATGTTATCATTTGATGCATTGCATACATATCAAATTTATCAATAAATAAGATGCAATGGTTATAGCCCAAAATAATGACTAAGGTGGCCCATCCCAAGCCAATGGGAGAACCAAGAACCCTAAAGCCTAAGACTACTCTCTAGGCATCTTCTCGCCATTCTTCTGCTCCTTGTGAATCTTCATAGGTTTAGAATTTTAAAAGAAACTCGCTTTACATACGAGGGAATAAGATGAGAAGAGAAATACAATAGAGATATAGAAAGGCACGGCTCGCAGACCGTATTTCAAAATAAACCATTGTAAATTGAAAAAGGCCTATAACCATGCATATCAAACACCGTGCAAAACAAACATATATATATACACGTTGTTACGCCTTTGTTAAAAATATTAATATGGGCCCTCAATTTGTACTGCTGATGAGGGGTCTAGGGGCGGAGCCCCTAGCGTGGTAGGATTTTTTTTGAAAAACAGTACTCATGTTTCCATGGAAAAACTTCACGATTTGATAACAATTATCAACATAATCGTGCTTTTGGGATTTTCAATCACAAAGGTTTTCTGCATCAGAACAACTATTGTTCCACTGCCAAACGCGATCTGTTATCGCACTCCCACAGATCATCCAACAACAAATCGATTGAAAAACATATTAACAAATTAACATATTAATCATTGCGGTTATCGATTTGAACAATGATATCAACATATTTACCGAAATCGATAAAACTAGAACATGCATCTCATACATATCGCATCAACCAAAAATTTAACCCAATTTCATATCGTACAAGTGGCTCTGATGCCATTGTTAAGACCGTCGGTGCACCCAATTACGCAGCGGAAACAAAACTCGACGGTCTCACCAGCGATCCAAGTACGAAAAACCGAAATTGGGAGGAAATGATGCGAATACTTACAGCAGGTTCCTTGAAAACAGCAAGAACATCAGTGAATACTGATGGTGTAGATCGATTCGAATCGAAAGCCTCCACGAAATCACGTCTCGACCTCTACTCAGTTCACCCGATTGAGAGCAATATTTGTTTTCCCCAAAACTATTTTGAGAAAAAACGGCTGAAGGGTTTGTGTGTGTTACCAAACGGCTGCTAGACCTAACACACCCTTTTATATCCATTACCCTAACATCTTAGGGTTTTTAAAGTTATTTTGAATTAATAAATAAAATATTATTTAATTAATTCAACTTAAATATACATTAAAGACTTATAATCAGAATTACAATCTTTAATGTTTACTTAAAACATTTATTTAATTATTCCAAATTATATATATATATATATATATATATCAATTAAAAGAGTTGTAATATAAATTACATTCTTTTAATGCTTACTTAATATATTCGGGATAATTAAATTCATATGTATATCAAATATACATATCTTAACTTTAGATATATTTTAGTAACGTACAACAAATTGTACACTTTGCTCATTTCAATCCTAGGGTGTGACCCTGTAGGTTCTTGTAACGTTAGTAGTAATTATTAGAACAATTCTAAAATTACATATAATGAGTGACATCTAGCAATATATCATTGTCACCTAAGTTACAAGAAAATATGATTCGACATATCATCTTGGTGATTAACTCTTTTATGTATTACATGCTTTTGTCCTTTATATCTAGAATAGGCACAAGTCTTGGAATAGTCACACTTGTATAGCCCATCTATTGTTTCTTAATATCTAGAGTAGACTTTAATTAACGAATAGTTTGTGATATCTCATATCAACTTATTCGAGCATGGCCATGCGTTTCTAGTCTCATTCAATCAAGTGGCCTGTGATATATTTCCTATTATGTAGGAAGGACAAATCCTATCTTAATCATACACACCCACTACATATATTGAGATATATTCAATAGCAGTCTTTATAGAGCAACCAGTTACGGAGCTTGTTTAACTGCATCAAAACATACATTAATATATGTTGGGATAATATTGATCTCAAGTCTGAGGATCATACATATAGTTATCACCATGAGCAATGTTATGATTGTCACATAATAATCCAAGACATATGCTCATGGTGGGTCAATCCAATACATTGTTCTCTAACAATATAATCATGTATCAATTCTGACATCTCTATGTCATTGACAACTCATTGTCATCAATCAATAACATGTTAGTCTTAAGCATATTATTATTGTCCATGCCCATAATAATACTTGACTAGGGATCTTGTAATAATAACAATTATGTCATTACATGGACTTTATTATCTTCCAGTTTATGTTAAACACATATATATAACTGAAAATAATAGCGGCAATGCCTTTATTCAATAAAATCGGTAAATAAAAGTATTATTACAATCATCATATGATTGGTCTTTGGACATACTCTAACAGAAGCTTTTGTTGAAGCGCATGAGGCAGTGTATTTAGATAGGCAACTTGGACTTATGGTTGGTAGTCCCGAAACTATGGTTCTCTAGAAGATCTCATCGTCAGTTATGCATTGACGTTAGTTAGTGTATTGTTGGGATTGTTTAGGTGATTGTTTTCGGTCTTTGAGAACAACTTCGTTTGTGTTCGATTTGCTACGGGGATCTGGTTAAATTTCTCATGTGTGTTTTTTGTTTCGATTATTATTTGTGATGTAGTGAGCCTAGGACCATATTGGGTTCCTTAGATGAAAAGGCGAATGGAGTGCTCTTTGGATGATCCTTGGTGATGTATTCTTGGTTTATAAGGTGTTTTGGTGGATTAATCATCCAGAAGGTTCGGATGATGTCCTTGAGGATTTATATGCTTGATGTTTTGGAGTCAGACAGTTCTGTTTTGCTCTTTCCTGTGGAGGCTTCTGGGGTGGGGTGGTGTTTCTGTCAATTGAATTTTGTGGTTGTGTGTAGTTGTTTGCATAACAACAGGTCAGACGTTTTTTTGGTAGTCTCATGTATCTCAGGCTCTGTTGGTTCTCAGGAGCTAGTCTTCGGATTTCTGTTCTTTCCACCTCATGGTTCACTCTTTTTCCTCCAATAGGTTTAGGGAGGTTTTTTAATGAGGTCCATGGGGTGATATACCTTGTATCCTTATCAATACAAAGTATCAATCTTTCAAAAAAAAATCAACACTTTCATTCGCAACACATTAGACAACACAAGATGTGATGCTATTATAAAATAAACTACTTACTAAAAGGGATAATTTTTCCTAAAAGATTCAAATTCGAACTGTTATATCTACAAAATGTGTTTGTGTTATCAATAAATTAAAAAATTGAACATATATTATCTTATATTCACCCAATTCAAAACCCGACTATTTAAAAAAATGAAAAAGTACACAAATGATCCCCGACTATAAGGAATTATTTTGTTGATTCCCCAACTATTAAAAGTTACAAAATAGACCTCGGTGGATTCCGACCCGATCCAACTATGTCAGAATGTTTTTAAAAAAAACTGGGAATGAGTCATATTTGGATTTAAGGTGAAAAATACATGATCCGGCCCAGAAAATAATGTAATTGTATCTTATATTTTTTAGGGATAATTGCAATAATGCCTCTCTATATATTATTCTTTTTCAATTAGATACATATTTTATTGAATAAAATTAATATTTTTTATAAATATATTTATTTCGGTCGGGTCGAGTCTGAGTTTTATATCAAAAACTTGGTCGAGTGAAGTCACCTTAAACTCGGATATGGTCGGGCTCGGGTGAAGGAGGTCTATTTTTGGGTTAGATCGGGTTCGGATTTAAGATGAAAATACCCCACCCGACCCAAAAAAATAACGTAATTATGTCTTTTATAGTTAGGAACAATTACAATAATACATCTATATATATATATATATTTAATTAGATTCTTATTTTATTAAATAAAATTAATATTTTTTTATAAATATGTTTATTGCGGGTCATATTAGATTTAAGGTGAAAAATACCCTACTCAACTCAAAAAATATTGTAATTATATCTTATATATTTATGGATAATTGTAATAATTACCCTTCATATATTATTTTTTAATTAGATTCCTATTTTATTGAATAAAATTAATTTTTTATAAATTTATTTATTACGGGCCAGGTCAGGTTCAAATTTTATCTCAAAAACTTAGGTTTAGTGAAGTCACCCTAAATTCGGGTCTGGTCAGATTCGGGTGGACGAGGTCTATTTTTCGAGTTAGGTTGACCGAGAACCTGATCTAACTCGACCCATGCATTTCCCTAATTTGAATCGTGATTGTGAATGAAAAAATTCAAATAAGAGAATCATCTTCGTAATAGATTTACGGTATCTGAATTTAATTAATTGATTAATAAATTAAATATCAATAATTAAGAAGGAAAAAAAAAATCAGTGGCATCTTTTAAGTGGTCATGTTGGAAATCTCACGCAGATATGGCATAATTTAGCCGGTCATTTCCATATATTTTCCTGTTTTCTACTTCCTATCATTATACATACGCTTAAAAGCATCGTACCAGCATTTCCTCAAAATACCATAAGAGGTGAATCGTCCACGGTCAACATAAACATCTTATTTCCTACAACTAGGGCTATAAAATAGTATTAAGTATTGCTGAGCTCGGCTCGATTCGTCCCGAAAAGTTTAGAACTAAGGTCGATTTGACTTAAAATCTCGTTAGATTAAAATTACCAAGCTCAATTCGAACTCGAACCCGAATCTTAAGCATATGAAAGTCTTATATTCTATTTTTGGGAGATAAAATGATTCCTCACACTATTTTTTTTCTCATGGTTTTATTGTTCCAATTCAAAACCATTATCTGAGATGATTCTCTACAGCCTACAGCAACCCTTATCGGCACAAAAAATCTCCTTTCTCATAGATTTGTTGAGTGATGATCTAATCTCAATTACGCCAGCTCCCCGTCCTCTTAGTGAAGCAATCAGTGACCATAAAGATGAATCTATACCAACTAGAAATTTGTAGTGGAACGAGGTATCAAACTTTTTAAGATTAAAGGTTTAAATTAGAGATGGGCATGTGATTCGAATCCAGTGGATTCTGACCCGAACCGATTGTGTCAGAATTTTTTTAAAAAAAACCGGGTATAAGTCGGGTTTGGATTTAAGGTGATAAATACTTGATCCGACAGAAAATAATGTATTTATATCTTATAATTTTTTAGAGATAATTGCAATAATATCTCTATATATTATTATTTTTCAATTATATCCATATTTTATTAAATAAAATTAATATTTTTTATAAATATATTTATTTCAGTCGGGTCGTGTCTGGGTTTTATATCAAAAATTTGGTCAGGTGAAGTCACCTTAAACTCGAATATGGTCGGGTTCGGGTGAAGGAGATCTATTTTTGGGTCAGATCGGGTTCGGATTTAAGATGAAAAATACCCGACCCGACCCAAAAAGTAACATAATTATGTCTTATATAGTTATGAACAATTATAATAATACCCTCTATATATACTTTTTAAATTAGATTTCTATTTTATTAAATAAGATTAATATTTTTTTATAAATATGTTTATTGCGGGTTGGATTAGGTTTGGAATTAAGGTGAAAAATACCCTGCCCGAACCCAAAAAATATTGTAATTATACCTTATTTATTTGGGGATAATTGCAATAATAACCCTCCATATATTATTTTTGTTAATTAGATTCCTATTTTATTGAATAAAATTATTTTTTATATAAATATGTTTATTGCGGGTCAGTAATGTTTAGATTTTATCTCAAAAAATTGGGTCTAAAAAGTCACCCTAAACTCGGGTCTAGTCAGATTTGGGAGGAGGAGATCTATTTTTCGAGTCGATTTGGCCAAGAACCTAATCCAACTCGACCCATGCATATTCTAATTTAAATCGTGATTGTGAATGAAAAAATTAAAATAAGAGAATTATCTTCGTAATAGATTTACAGTATCTGAATTTAATTAATCGATTAATAAATTAAACATCAATAATTAAGAATAAGAAAAACCCAGTGGCATCTTTTAAGTGGTCATGTTGGAAATCTCACGCAGATATGGCATAATTTAGCCCGTCATTTCCAAATCTTTTCCTCTTTTCCACTTCCTATCATTATACATACGCTTAAAAGCATCGTACGGGCATTTCCTCAAAATACCATATCCATACATATGGACTAGCTTGACCATATTTTTAAAAGTAATATCATAATATCTTCTCTTAATTACTATAAATTTTAAATTTATTATACGAACTAAATGATTTCACTGATTAGAATAATAGTTGTTATCTCTAACGATTTTGAATTCAAGTATGATGTTTATAGAGGTGTTCAAACTTTTATAAACAGATGATCGTCTTTCGAAAAGATATTATATTGGCTTGTAAACATTCTATTAATAAAAAATTAAAATTAAAAATAACTGAAATATTATTTATATTAAAAAAATTTACTGTCATCTGAGTTGAACGATAATATGTTGATTGAAATATATTAAACTTAAAAATAAACATATAAGCACGAACGGAATATGAATAAACTTAAAAGTAAACCAACTAACACAAATAGATAAACTAGTCTTTGCATTTCTTAGATTTTATACACCAATATAAAGATAAGGTATATCTTCATAACATACTAGCTTTGCCTTCTTCGAGTTATTATAATACTTTTAAGACTCGTGCATCAGTAGCAGAAGTTGACGACAAGCTCGAACTTCAGTATCCCTCGATCCATCTATGTTCGAACCGTTTTGTTAACGGGGTTTTATGATGGCGGTTATTGCCTTCGTAGCCAAGTAAGCTCCGACAATAGGAACGGCAGCAGGAGCAGGAGCGAGCAAAATGGCGGCAGCAGCAATACGGCCTGCAACCTGGCTGCCCGCGGCGGTTCCCGTCTTGCAATACGTGGCGAAGTCCTCGCAATTGTTAAAGATCACGTCGTAGTGGTCGTACCCTTTTTCGAGGAAAAAGACGGCAGTCGTGATAACTTCATGGGGAGGCTTGGACGGGATACGAGAGCAGGTGCCGCTTTTTCTGAAAGTGAATTCAATAACAGAAACTCCATAGTCATAGATCCGAACTGTTTCTCCTTCGAGGAAACAATTGATGCATACTCTGGCTATTTCGCCATTGATGAATCGCTTGTTTCCACATTTCTTGCATGAAGATGGCTCGCTAAGTTTCTTTCCTTTTCCTCGGAGATGAATCACCATGTCGCCGCCCACATATATTCCTGCAAGGATTAGTCATAAACATCCAAATGTGTGTGTGTATATATATATATATATATTGATGGTAACCATGTATGTTATGTCGATTGGAGATGATTCATCTCTTATAGTTTTGATAGTTTAGGCGAAGAATCAATTGTATATGTTAGAATCATAGGTTGTTAAAGTTATCTGGCTTTTCAGAAACCTGAAAAGCATGATGTGTCCCTAATTTAATTCATATTTTTTTAAAGCATTTTGCCTTCCAATTTTTCATTTTAAGACAAAAAGATCTCTAACTTTCAGCTAAATAGTCACTCTAGCTCTTTTTCTTTTATTTTGAAGTATCTTGGCTCCCAAATGTTTTTTTTTAGGGTAAAAAGGCCCTTTTTCAGAACATTGATTGTTTGTTTACTATCAATTTCCATCCACATGGGTCTTTTTGCTCCAAAATAAAACATTGTGGGTCAAAATGCTCAAAAAAGAATAGGAGTAAAAAGTGATTATTTAATCAAAATGTTATAGACATTTTTTATCATCATACCAATATGAAAATTGTTGGAAGAGAAGAAATCTCCTCTATTTTGTACGAGGAATTTATATATAATGACCTTTATTTCTATTGTCAAATTTAGGTCACGATGATTATCCGTACACCTTATCATGATATAGAAATAGTTGTTAGATAACAAATACGAAATGCTTTGAAGAACTCCAGAAAATATCTTTTGGAAATTTTAAAGAATTCTGAAATTTTCAAAGCTCGATGGATAAAGAGTGATAGCAAGCAGGGCCGTGGCTGGGGCGGCGCGACCGCGCAGGGCGCCCAATAAATGGGGCCCAAATATATATATATATATATATATATATAGTGGCGTTTTACCAATAAACGCCACTATAGATGGACCTATTGCGACGTTTTTTAAAAAACCATTATTATTGCGTCTTTATTGATAAAACGCCATTATAGATGGATCTATCGTGGCGTTTGTCAAGAAAACGCCACTATTGTTGCCCCGAAATCGAATATATCTAGAAAATAGGGGCCCATTTATAAGAATTTGTACAGGACCCCCGAAAACCCTACCACGACCCTAATAGCAAGAGTATTGCCCTTGAAGAGGATATGAAGTACAACGATATATATATATTGATTAAATAGAAAAGAACGAGAAACAAACCATGGTGATAATATAGACCTAAGTTTCTTGGACAATAGATGTGGTCGCCTGCTTCGAGTTGCCTTGGTGCCATATCTAAAATTATATTATTTTATGTGAAATGCTTTTGTTTAAGTGGTGTTTTTAGCATTAAACTCATGATGAATTTATAGTAGTTGTGGTTAGAATAAGTAACATAGGATGGAGAATAGAAAAATGCCAATGGAATTTGATTCTTTTGGAAAGTATGTTCTTGTGCCAATTTAGTCAAATTATCCTTCTTCGATGATGCTAAATTACACATCCAATGTGAATGCTTGACACGAATTTTAGTACAAAACCCAATAAATAATTAGGTTTAAGGGTTATTCTTTTCCTTATAGTAGACTTAGCTCATCGTTTTTGTTCCTATGGTATTTTCGCATCAATTTAGCCCTTAAAGTTATTTAATTACATCAATGTTTAAAATATTTACTATTGTTTAGGGTTTAGTTTTAGTGTTTAAGATTTAGGGATTATAGTTTAAGGTTTTAAGTTATGGTTTAGGGTTTAAGATGATGCAAAACAACTTAGTACCTAAACTATCAGTTTTGATCCGTTTTAGTACCTAACCTTTTAATGTTTTCAAAACTCTACCTAAAGTTTAGTTTTTGTTTCATTTTAGTACACTATCGTTAAGTTTTGAAAAAAAATGAAAATTTAGGCACTAAAACGAATCAATAGTTTAGGTACTAAATGTGTTAAGTTTTTAACGGCAGATACTAAAATGCAACAAAAACTAAACTTTATGTATGATTTTGGGGGGAAATGAATGTTTAAGTAATAAATGGATCAAAATTTATAGTTTATGTATTAAATGTATAATTTATCCCAAAAAAATATTACAATTTTAATGTCTAATGTACATAATATAAAAAAATACTAAACAAATTTTTTTAAAGCAAATTAATATTATATATATAACCGCTCCATATAACTTTTACTATTTCTCTCTCTGTTAGTATCTTATTCTTTAGGTTTTTTCTCTTTCTTTCCGGTGTGTAACAGTTGATATTAATAAATTAGACTAAATTCCTCGTATAAATCCTTCATAAATTAAATTATTAGGACTTCAAGAAGGAGAAGGCGACTGGGAAACTTCCAGTTAAACCAGATTGCAGAAATACTCAGGCTCCTGAGACCAGAAGTGATAAACCAATGAAGAACATTTCTATTAGGAGGAATAGAACAAAATCTCAGATCTCTTCGATCGAAGGAACCTCAAGAGACTACACCTGTCGGAACGGTCCTTAAGTTTTTTAGGGTTATGGCAGGGATCGATCTAACTTAATCTTGGAAAATATTGGGTTATAAAATAAAGAACAAATAAATAAATTTGGAGTCACCATCGACCTTTAGGTCGAATACCAAAAAATACATTTTAAAATAATTTTAAGAAAAATAATTTTAAAATATAAAAAATGATTTGCGTTTAATCATAAATTCGTTGTGAAAAAAGGTTTGGATGTCGATTACGCGTGGTGAATGATTAGCACCCCACAACACCCGAAATCGGTACCTAAGAGATTAAACGTCATCTAAATATTGAAATTGGCAAATTCGAATATACATTTAAATTATGATCTTTTTTTAAAAAATAATATATATATAAGGATTGTTATTTTACACGAACAATTCTCGAAATACCTTCCTTGTCAGTTAAGGGGGCATTTCCATGGATTTTTCGTACAAAATAATATTGCCCTATTTTTAGATAAAATACACATATATTATATTAAAAAAAACAAATTCATTCAAATATATAAAAGGTATTATTTTGTTCGAACAATTCTTGGAAACACACTCCTTATCAGTTAAGACTCGTTTTATATAAATTCCTCGAGTAAAATAATATTTAAAAATATTACAAATAGCAAGAAATTAACAAATATGGAAATAATGAGTCAAAATAATAAAGATGGTGATTTTAGGGATTAAACTATACAACCAACAAAAAATCAAGGCAAGCATTGCGAATATTTTACAAACTAGGCGATGTAATCATAAATGAATCAACTTCACTCATTCATGACCAAAATGAAAATTATTAAAATAAGGCACTCGAATTAAAATAAGCATAAAGATAAAATAACAAGCAGAAAGGGACTAAAATTAAATAAAAATAAAAACAATAGCCAAATCATAATCAATCGGTGACTAAAATGCATAAATTGCAGACATCGTATCTAAATTATAATAAAATAATAAATAGAACCCCAAACAATGGCTAACTGAATAAAAATAAAAAAATTAGTGACTAAATTTGAATAAACCACAATAATAATAGTGACTAAATTAAAACAAGCACAAATTAGAGCACAAAATCAAAGAAATAAAATAAACAGAGGACGAGTGACCGAAATGGGAAAACACGCGTAAAGTAGAGGGACCTAGAAGATAATAAACTAAAAAGTTAGTGCTCAAAAATAAAAAAGGTAAAATCACTAAATCAATCCCTAAGAATATATAACAAAAATGTAAAATACACATAAATATATAACATGCATAACTTAAAAGTAAAGGAACAAAATGTAAAATACGCATAAATATACATGGACTAAACAAAAATTAAACTAAAAATATATAACATGCATCAGAAATGGATAAATTACAAAAATGGTCCCTACATGTGATCATTTGTAAAAATATGCATAACTTAAGGGGACCTAAGTGCAATTTTCCCTAAAGTTTTCTATTAAGACAATCTTTTTCTTTTTAATTGTTTTCATTTCCATTTTTTTTTAAAAACTTCTAGAGAGAGGATCTTCATTCTCTCTAGAAAATTGGCCATCGTCGGTCGTCGTCTCGTCCGCAGCCAACTGCTACGTCGCCAACATCGTCGATGACCGTTGGCCACCAAATTACACCGATCAACTTATCTCGATGACTATAATCCAGATCTGGTGTCCATTTCTCCAGGGGATGCTCCGAACGTCGCAAAATGGCCAAAGTTTGTTCGACTTTCCCGGACTCCGATCTCCGTTGTCTGGCGTCGGATCATCACGATTTCTGAGAATGTTGGTCTTCTCGTCAATATGCAACTTTTCACCATTCGAAACTATTATTCAAGCTTCGAAGCCACCACCGTCGAAAACCCGAAAGTTAAGCTCTCTGCTTTTTTTCCTTTTCCTTTTCCTTATTGTTTCTGTTTTTTATGATTTTTATTTCTCCTTTTTTTATTCTTCACCATCGTCGTTTTGAATCAATGTTGACGATTGTCGCGGTGGATGCCGAACATTAGAGAGCCTACCAGTTATAGTCAAATGTTGGTAACACTTTCTCATTTTTTTTCTTTTTGACTAATGTGTTTTTTTTTGGTTTGGTATGGGGTGACTATCGAGCGTTGGGAGCAGTAGTTTTAATGTTGTGAAGGTTTCGGTTATGGCCGAGTGGTGGTGAGAATGAGGGAATGGTGGTGATAAGGATGTGATGGAAGGGCTCGATGGCTGATGTTGGGGAACGGCTAGAGGAGAGTGGTCGAGAGTCCCTTCTCCCTTATCCTCTTTTTCTTTTTACTCTAATATTGCAATATATATATATATATTGAATGGAAAAGAAAGAATCTGGAAAAAAAAAATTGCTCCAAACTTTTTTTACTCCTGTTCAAAATGGAGGGAAGTTCTCTCTTTTACAATCTACTTTTTTTTCATCCCGAGAGCCCTTATAATCTTTATTTTTTTCGAATTGGGGTTCCCCTCTCTTCGAACTTTCATTTTTTTTTAGAAAAACCAAGCCCCCTTAACATTGTTTTTTCATGGGTTATATCTATTACATAATAGAAATAAATAATAATAATTCTACTGATTTTGTTAGAGTGCTGCAGTGGTCCTGGTGTTGGCAGTGGCTTCACGTGGGAGATGGAGCAGGATGGGCACAGGATGGTGGTGGCAGGTGTGGTAGACAACAGCATGGTGTTAGTAGAAGGTTGGTGTGGCTGCAACCGGGTCTGGGCCGTATATGTTGGGCTTTAGGTGTGAATTGTTGTAATTTAGGCCGGATTTGGGTTGTTGGGCCTTGAGTTGTAATTGAGCCGATTGGGTTGTATTTTTGGGCCCGGTTGGGCATGTAATTCTAACATGTAAGAAATAATAATAATAATAATAACTGGTTTCGATCCGGATAAAACCAAGTGTCGATAGTTTCCCCTCTTTGTTCATTCTTGTGTTAACAAGAATAGGGCAAAGACGAAGAGACATCGAGTTTTTTCCGGTCAAAATTGTGCTTTGAAATCTGATATTGGATCTGATCCACTGTTTCTTCCAGGTAGATCATATCGAGAAACATTGATTCATTCCACTGTTCTTCAGGGAAGATTGAATCGAGGTAGACTTGTTCCACTGTTACTCAGGGAATATCAAATCTTAAAAATGAGGGATATGTTCCACTTCTTCCTGAGGGAAAATCAAATATGGAGACTTTGATTCATTCCACTGTTCTTCAAGGAAGATTGAATTGAGGTAGACTTGTTCCACTATCACTCAGGGAATATCAAATCTTGAAAACGAGGGATATGTCCCGCTTCTTCTTGAGGGAATCAGATCCAGGGATGTTGATTAATTATATTGTTCCTCAGAGAAGATTGAATCGAGGTAGACTTGTTTCACTGTTACTCAAGAAATATCAAATCTTGAAAGAGATATATTTGTTCTACTTTTTCTTGAGGGAAAATCATATTTGGGGACGTTGATTCATTCCACTGTGTTGAACTAAGTTTTGATATAACAATTTATGGAAAAATGTTTTTGGACTTGAATTGAATTTATTCAACGTTTTTAAAAGTTTTCAAAAATAATTCAAAGTCCTTAAAACTTGAAATTGAGCACAAAACAATTTTTATAAGTAGTATTGATACTGTATGAATATTATCAATATTGTATAAATAGTATTGATATTGTATGAATAGTAGTATCAATACTATGAACAGTAGTATCGATACTATGAACAATAATATCAATACTATATGAACAGTGACGATACTCAAAAATTCCAGAATGTAAAATATGTATCGATACTATATGAACAGTATCGATACTAGTAGTATCGATACTATATGAACAAGACTGATACTATCAAGGCCAACGGTAATAAATGGCTAGTTTATTTAAATATTACAAAGGTAATATCGATACTCATTAAAGGAGTATCGATACTCCCTGTTTTGGGTAGCTTTATTTTGCAGAAAATGAATCCCCAACGGCTCTAAAACATCCCCAATGGCTAAAAACGGTCACAAACTCATTCCAACCTATAAAAACAAGTTCAAGACACTTGAAGAAATAAGAGAACACCTATCCAAGCGTTCACACAAAAGAGAAGAGTTTTTCAATGTTATTTTATCTCTCTTGTAAATATTTTGTTCTTGTGAACTTAATTATTTGTAAACACCTACCTTAGAGAGGTTTTCTTGTTTACATTTCTTTTCTTTAGTGAAAAGGGGATTGGTTCTAGTTTAGCCATTGAAAAACTAGGAAGTGTAAAGGTTATCTCTTGATCCTGTAAAAAGAAAGAACAAATTAGTGAATATGTTAGAAAAACCTTGGTGAAGAGCTAAGGTAGTGGAGGTAGACTTGGTTGAGAAGTCAAACCACTATAAATCGTTGTGCAATTTGTCTATATTTCCAATCTCCTTACTCCATAAACACAAAAACCAATTCAACCCCTCTTGGCAAACTCTTTCAATTGTCTATTCGAGCTTCCCCAAATCCCAACACACTGTTCTTCAGGGAAGATTGAATCAAGGCAGACTTGTTCCACTGTTACTTAGGGAATATCAAATCTTGAAAGAGAGAGATATGTTCCACTTCTTCTTGAGGGAAAATCATATATGGGGATGTTGATTCATTCCATTGTTCCTCAGAGAAGATTGAATTGAGGCAGACTTTTTCCACTGCTACTCAAGGAATATCAAATCTTGAAAGAGAGATTTGTTTCGCTTTTTCCTGAGGGAAAATCATATTAAGGGACGTTGATTCATTCCATTATTCTTCAGGAAAGATGGAATGGGGTTCGATGTGCTTCTTTGTCTTCAAGCATATCAAATCTGAAAATTAAACATTAACCCTTGTTAGTATATGTTTGAGAATTCGAAAACATCATACCTGAAAGTCTTGGGAGGATAATCTTTGGAAAGTGATTTCTCATGCGGATGCTTGTCTTGTCGCCATCAAACATGGAAATCTGAATTGATTACTTTTGCAAAAGTTTCATTTTTCAGGAGAGACTTAAATAAGAAAATTTGGAAATTATTTTCTCATTTTTTCGGAAATTTTCAAATTTCATATTTAAATGAGAAATTTTTCTCATTTTTTCGAAAAAAAACATGTGAAAACATCCTGCCTGAAGGTCTTGTGGATGGCCATAAGGACTTGTCATCTTGCTCGAAAGGCTTATAGATGACCCGAAAGATTTACTCATCATGCTCGAAAGACATACTGATGGCCCAAATGACTTACCAATTTTGGAAACAGTTTACTAGGTAAAAAACTTTTCTTACTTTTCAAAATTTTCAATTTTCATATTTAAATGAGAAACCTTTCTCATTTTTCAAAAAATATGTGAAAACATCCTGCCCGAAGTTCTTATGGATGACCTGAAGAACTTATCATCTTGCTCAAAAGACTTACATATGACCCAAAGGATTTAAGCATCATGCTCAAAAGACTTATTGATGGCCCGAAGGACTTACCAATTTTGGAAACAGTTTACTAGGTAAGAAACCTTTCTTACTTTTCAAAATTTTCAATTTTAAGATTTAAATGAGAAACCTTTCTCATTTTTCGAAAAACATGTGAAAACATCTTGTCCGAAGGTCTTATGGATATCCCGAAGGACTTATCGTCTTGCTCGAAAGACTTACATATGACCTGAAGGATTTAAATATCCACTTTTTTTCATTTTTTAATACTTAAATTTTCAGATTTTTTTCAAAACCATGTCTAGCATCTAGTTTTTGTTTCATTTTAGTATCAACTTTTAAAAAATTAACGCGTTTAGTACCTAAACTATCAGTTTTAGAAAACTTTCAAATTGTTTCCCTATATCTTAGGTTTAGGATGATTATGAGATATTAAAAGCATATAGTTGAAAGAAAACAATATTTTTTTATTAATCTGAGATAAGTATGAGGTAATATCTACTTAAAAATAACTCTCAACCATTTGACATTAAACGTTCACATCCCTAAGGTAGTATCTGTTTAAAAATAACTCTTAATTATTTAATATTAAACGCTCGCATCCCTAATATTTTTATGTTTGAATCCAAAACTTAAAAGAATAATAATAATTTTTATTACGGAGATTGTTCGATTTGTGCCGAAAGAGAAATGATGGAACCAGTAAATGGGAACAAAAGAGAAACAAGATGGGGTTGTGCAGACCTAAAAGTAGAGTGGTCATGGAAATCAGGAAAAAAAATGAGGATTTCACTTCAACTGTTGTATGTTTGACCAAACTACCTGTAACAAGAAGCAGCCAACAACATGTTTCCAAATGCGACCAAATCTGGCATAATTATTAATATGAAAACACCACTGTTTCCCATTCAAAGCTCCTTGCCTCGTTGGGAAAAAGGAAAATGCTACTACTAAGGAGCTCCATTCGTGGAATCATATCATATGCACCGTAACTGGTGACAGATTCAGAAATATTTTATAAGATGAATACATATATATTAATAATAAAAAGATTATCGTACAGAACTGGCACAAATAAGATTTTAAGATGGATGTATTCAGAAAAATGAACAATTAACCTAAAGAAACTCGGATTTCAAGGTGAACAAGTGTCCACCCAAAGTTCTATATACATCCGCCAAATTGTAAAAATTGGTCTACTAATATAATTTGTATTTTATATCGACTATGTATAAAGTTTTAGGAAGTATATATTTCATTAAGAAAAACGACAAAATTATCCTTAAAGGTGATTGATAGATTTAACAAATTCATTTTTGATAGGTGTAAAAAATTGAGACATATAAGAGTAAAAAAATAAATATAAATGTTATTGTTTGTTGATTTTTTTAATAAGACATTTTGAATTGTACAATTTTAAAAACCATAAGAGATATTCAGTGGGACAGAGGGAATATCGAATTAGTGATGATGATCTCAAAGTTTAACATGGAGTCAAAATACCAATTCGAGGAAGATAAAATATATTTTATTGAAAAATTTAGGGTAAGGTGGGGTTAAGGCCCCTCCTACAGGGAAGTCTTACGTGCGGCAGCCTAATATACGGCTAACGAAATGCGCTAACAGAAATATTATTATTTTTTTAACATTCCCAGTAAAAAATTACCTAAATCATTAATATTTCTACCGGAAATGTCATTATTGGGTGCTTTACCGAGTTTGTTAACATGTCTGGTAAAGCACTACCTAAAACATTATTTTTTCTATTAGAAATGTTAAAAAACATTAATGTTTTAGGTTAAAAAATAATGTTTTAGGTAATTTTTTATCGAAAATGTTAAAAAAATAATAGCATTTTCGATAGCGTCTTTCTTTAGCAGTATATTAAGACTGTTGTACGATAGAACTTCCCCCTCCTACAAATAAAGTATATGGTAAATTATGTGTTTAGTCTCTAAATTATCAGTTTTGTCCATTTTAACCTAAACTTTTAACTTTTTCAATAGCATGTCTAACGTTTAGTTTTTGTTTCATTTTAGTACCTCGCATTTAAAAACATCAAGGGCGATTTGCATGTAACACATTTTCTATAGGTAAATTACATCTTTTATCACTCAACTATCTTCTCACTCCTACTTTGATCACTAAAGTCTAATCTTTTTAATTTAGGGTATGTTTGTTTCACGTAAAACATTTTTCGAAAAACGTTAATTTTCATCATTCCAATGTTTGGTTGGAGGAAAACTGATAGGTCAATGTAAGATATTTTCTTGATCAACATAATTTTCTTTGTATTTTCTAGAAAATGACTTACGGTCTGATTTTCCATAAGTTATTTTCCGAACTTTTCACTCCAAAGAATAAATACTTAAAATAATTTTATTTTATAAATTTGATATTAATATAATATTTTAATATCATTTAATTAAAATATTATTTATTAAAATATTTAAAATATATTTATTAATATTTCTAATAATATAATATTATGTTTTTAATATTATAATAATATACTCAATTATATTATATAATATAATATATTATATTTTTATTTTAATAGTATATAATAAATTATTAATAAAATTTATATTATTTATTAATTTTATAGAAATAATATTATTAAATTATTAATAATGAATAGGAAAATTCTCTAGTGTTTGTCACGTACTGTAACGTACCACTAAAGTGATGTACCGAAATGTATCACAAGCAAATTTGTCCTTATTATATAAATATTAAAAAGTATAAGGATTTATTTAAAATTAATCATTAATTAAAACTTAATTCTAATTTTAATAATTATAATTTAATTATAATTTTTATTAAAAAATAATTAATTCAAACGATAATTTATTCAGAATTAGGATCTGTAAATTATTTAAGAATGGTGATAATCAATAGTCATCGTCATAGATCTTAACTCGCCGGATAATTCGTCGGAAAACTTGTAGAAAAATATTATATTATAAATCCAACGCTACCATTTACCGTCGTTCGGATCACTGTACCCAACAATCATCCCGCAATCGCCGGGTCACCAAGAAGAGCTATGCAGGCGGCGCCCCCGTTTCCATTGATTTGCACGAAGTGGATTATGATTTAAGCCATGTTATAGAAAGGATATGGGGTAATAATATATAGTCTTTGTATAAAAATAAGTAACTAAGTTATATTTTTCTTATTTAAGTGTCTAATTTTTTCGATAAATTTAAATATTTAATATTACAAATATTATTATTTTAAATATTTTGATCATAATTATCATTAAAATTATGTTAAGTAACACGTATCACTTTTATAGAATTTTCAAATTTTTATTTTAAAAATTAAAATTACTTAAAAAATCACTTTTTTAAAAAATAACTTCCCTTGGTCCCTCATCTCTCCCCACCCGTGCGTCCCCTCCTCTCCCCTCCCCTCGCATAACTGCGTTGTTACAGTTGAAGAAGATCAAACGACACCGGTTGAAGAAGACCAAACTACCGGCCGACTGTCACTGCCCAAATGACCGGCTCCACTGCCACTACCCAAACAGCTGGTCGATTGTCACTGCCCATACAGTCGGTCAAAGGGATTTAGGAGATCTTTTAGGATTTGAATATTTGAGATTTTAGGAATTTAAGTTTAGAAATTTAGACGAGTGTGATGGCCGGCCACTGGGGTTGTTCATCGGGTGGAGGCACAGTCGACGTAGGTCAATCGACAACAACGGCAAGAAAAAAGCTGGCAGCCGATGTGGGTACGGAATTAGAATTAGAGTTTTCAAAGTTTTGGATTTCTTTTAAATTTGAGGACATTTTGATTTTTTTTAATTATAATTTCTAAATTTTATTTAAAATAAAAAATTTCAAAATTATCAAAACATATATGTTATTTAACGAAATTTTTAATGATAATTATGATCCAGACATATAAAGTGATAATATTTATAAAATTAAACATATGAATTAACAACAAATATTAGATACCTATATGAAAATACGTTATAATTTAAACACTTATTTTTATATTAATCTTACCATATATATATATAAATTACAGAAAGTAGGTGGGTGGGTAAAAACACAGAATGGGGACACATGCACAACCTGAAGCAATAATAAAAACCCTTTAAAAGAAAGAGAGAGAAATGGAAAGAGATGGTACAAAAATTGCAGAGAAAAAGGAGGAAGGGTCATGTCACACCAACACCAACACCAACATGCCCCAAAAATCTCTGATAACTCTCAGTAATAATAAGCATAAAAGCAAACAGCTCATTGTTAGAGCCTTAAAAAATTATATTCGACTCGATTCGAAAAAATAAATTTTTGAATCAATTTAACATTAAAATATTTGATTTAACTTGATTCGAAATGTAAACTTAGGTTATAAAATAAGTTTCGTTGTTATGCATGATATATGAATATTGTATATGAAAAAATATAAAGAAATATATATATGTATCATACACAAATATAAAAGGACATTTAAATTAAAATCAATATATTTATAAATAAATTTAAACTGAAACTTGAACAATTTAATTATGTTGAAAAAAAAATTCAAATAAAATAATTTATAAAATATGATTTGTCATCTCTGTTTACTCAAAATAATTTAATTGGACTTAAACTTAATGTTGTAGTCACTAAGTGTTAAGAAAAACTCAACTCGAAAAAACGATCTTCTTTACTTGACTTATAATTTCATAAACTAAACTTGATTAGAAAATATTTTAAATTCGAGTCAAGTTATAAAATAGAACTCGAATAACTCAAATTATTTAGTAACTAGAAGATTAATTTTTAAGTTAGAGTTGAAAGTTGAGCCTTTCAACTCTGTATATGGTTATAAAAATCCGTTTATTTTGAAATCAAATAGTATCATAATATTATAAATATTTACAATTGAATTTAAACATAAACTCAAACCATGCAACTCGACACAAAAAAACTCCAAATAAAATTTGAGTTATAAAATAAGACCCGTTAACTCGAATAACTCAATTTAAAACTCTAAATCAGTGACCCTCGACCATGGATAATGAAGAAAGATAAAAACAAAACAAACACAAAGAGTCCCCCTTCACCACCCTCAAATCACTCATTGCTTTCTCCCCGTCCCCTTTGCCTCTGCTCCTGGGGGAGACAACTTCCCCTTTCCTTTCTCTTTCTCTTTCTATCACTTTCTCTCTCTTTCTTTCATACCTATATAGCTAGAGTTCTTCTTATGGTTTTCACAACACACATAAATCATCATTTTCATGCACTTTCATTGCACCACCCGCTTGTGTTTTTTCCCCCCGGCGACCATTAAGAGAGAGTGCCTGCTCATTTTCAACTGCAGTAAAAAGGAGTTGCAGCAAAGTAAATCACAAAAAAGAGAGCAAATAAAAGTAAAATTTAAAAGGTTTGACTGAAGAAACCGAGGCCACGCTCTCGTCCAGTACTACGCTACTGGTAAATATCACTTACTCTCACTATTTTTCTCTTCTCTACCTTTTCTTGTTCTATTAAACTCCCAAGACAAAAAGAATAAGAATGATATGTTAACTCTCAATCCCATGATCTCCTATAGTCAGAGTCAAACTCCCCTTCACCTATATTTTATTATATTATATGCTCGTAGATTATATTAGATCTCGATTATATTAGAAGTTGATTTTTTTTTTTTTTGGTATAATAAAGTTTACGCCTTTACAGCAAAATGAAGCAGCTGGTGGTAATATAGTGTTTTTTTTCTATGAAATTCAAGCAAGATCTGTTCCCCAAAAGCTTTTTTATTGAAATTTGTGTAGTAAAAGGTCTTCTTTGCGAGATCCAATCAAGCCCACTAACCTACTGGTAAATTATCAGCCACCCTAAATTTGCCTTTCTTCTTCCTCTCTTCCCATAACCCTATAATTTTACAGTCTGATGAATTCTGGGTTTTTTTTGGCCAAGAACGTATCATTTTCAGATTTCATTTTTTTTTTAATAAATAAGAAAATTTTGTTTCTATTTCTTGTTATATGGTACTGGAAAATTCTCCGGTGTTTTCTTTTTTTTTTTGTTTTTTGATGTGGAAAGTGAGATTTTGTGGTGGTTTTTTTTTAATGCAGAGAAGGAGGTGGAACATGGCGTCGTCGTCTTCGAATTCTCCTTGCGCAGCTTGTAAGTTTTTGCGGCGGAAATGTCAGCCGGAGTGTGTTTTCGCGCCTTATTTCCCGCCGGATCAGCCGCAGAAGTTCGTCAACGTGCACAAGGTGTTCGGCGCCAGCAACATCACGAAGCTCCTCAATGAGTTGCACCCGTCGCAGCGGGAGGACGCGGTGAATTCGCTGGCGTACGAGGCGGATATGCGGCTGCGTGACCCCGTCTACGGCTGTGTCGGAGTCATATCGCTCCTCCAGCACCAGCTCCGCCAGCTCCAGATGGATCTCAGCTGCGCCAAGTCCGAGCTGTCCAAGTACCAGAGCCTTGGCGGTATCACCGGACACGCCGGGCTCATTGCGGCAGCTGCTGCCGCCACGGCCACTACACATCAGAATTTGGGGATGAATCTGATCGGGAGCGGCGGAGGAGGGCGGGAACATCATTGCCACCACCATCAGTTCTTCCCTAGGGATCAGCAGCAACAACAACAACAAATGATAATGAACTTCGATGCTGGCAGTAACTATGATTCAAACCTACTCGCTATGAATGTCTCGTCGGGGATCGGTCAACTCAGTCACTTTCAACCCCCTAGAGCGGCTGCCGGAGATGACCGCCGTTCTATTCATCCCTCCTAGGGTTAGGGTTTCTTTTAACCCTAAAATCATCACACCCACCCACCCAAAGGTACACTTCTCCCTTCCCTGTTATCATCATTATTATCCCATTTTTTTCGTTGTTGAAAACCATGGCTATTGAGTTGACTCAGTGTCACAATCACAAAAACTAGGGTTTATTGGTGCTGAATAAAATGTTAAAATTAGGGTTTAAATTCAACAAGTAAAAATCTCAAATAATCTTTCCCTTTAAACAAAATTGCATGCAATCTTAAGTTTTCAAAAATATTTTCAAAGATATCATTTATTAATTAGTATTTCTTTTAAACAATTTTTTTAAAATATATATGAATTATTTTCTTTAGATAAATTGAATAAACCACCCTCTTTAATTATTATATATATTTATTTCCATAACAAATTACTAAAGGAGCTTTAAATAGCATAAGACTTGCATTCTAATTTACATTTCTTTATTGATTAATAAATACATTTCTTTTAATAATTACCTATATGCTAGACTGCTAGTACTATATTTCTATTTAGTATATATAGTATATGTTATAAATAATTACGTGTATATATGTTAAAATTAAAGATAACAAATTAAGTTGTTACTCTTAATCAAGAAATAATAATTTAATTAACTTAACAACTTTGTTAACCAGGCACTCTTTAAGTTGCTATACAAAATAATATTTTTTCATATTGAAAAATATATATTAAATAAACCTTGAACACTCTTTAAAGCGTTAGGGGAACCCTAAAACATTCCTGACCAGGTCACTGTGAAACCCTAGTTTTTAAATTTTTACCACAAAAAGGTAGACTGTAAATGGTGATTTTTTTCCAAAATTTGTAAAAATCTAATTGGTTGTTAGAATGGAGTGTATGGTATTGTTGTGGTCATACCATTACCTTAATAAAATTAAAAATATATATATAACAATAAAAGATCCTTGAGGGATAGCAAGACACAGTTCTCCATTGTTGTTGACCAAAACAGCCTACTAACATATATATAATCATACATGCATCGGGGGCTGTGCACTAAGCTCGCTAGGGTTCAAGTGTATCTCCGTTATTTAGGAAAAAATGTGAAATTTAGTGTAAAAAGTTAAGAAAAATAGATAAATAAAAATTTGTGTATACCCATTATTTTTAACAAAATAATATTAAAATTTTGACTATATTCTTAAATTTCTGAATCTGCCACTGACATGCATGATTATTAGTTAGTTTTCATATTCGTGACCATGTTCATGTATAGATTTCGACATATTCATATGATTTTAGGGTTTTCGTTTATATATATTATGTCCGTGATTGTTCGAATCTAAGATCGAGAAGCCTGTTAGTGTACCGAGAACTTAAACGGGGATATTATTCTTGGGAAGATTGAGCTAGAAGGTTGCTTGTAATGCAGGTAATGGTGGTGGGAGATTTCAAACCAAAGATTCAGCGTGGAGAGACTGGAGTTTTCATTTTAATTATTAAATAATAATTAAAATAGGGTTTCTTCTCTGTTTCTGCTTTGCTTTTGGTAGACATAATATAAACGACTTCCTTTCTTTTTAGTGTTTAATTTAGTAATATTTTATGACGATAATCATAATGTGATGTATTTTGAGCTTAACCAAATGTACTAAAACTCTTCCCAGACTTACAGTAACAGCATTAGTTCGTGGGGCTTTCGCCTCTTAAAATGTGCCCACCCATGCTTTCGTTTTTGTTTCTTTTCTTTTGAATTTTTCTCCTCAAACAGTTCACCCTACAGTTCTTCTTTTTCTCATATCATTTGGGGGTATGTATGTATATGTGTGTATGAATAGAGAATCACTTACAATGGCCGAATTTGATGAAAGAGTTTGGGGGACGAACTTAAAACTTTAAAAAACTCAAAGGTTTAAATTAAAATTTTTATAAAGATTGAAGGGTTTAGTTTACATTTTTTTCTAAAAATTAGGGTTTAACTATTTTTTTTTGAAATTTTAAGAGTCTTAATGAAAATTTTAAATATTATAGGAGACGGTTTAATTACAAAAATTTGGAGGGGAATTCATTTTTTTGAAAATTTTAAAGCTCTAAATTATTTTAAATTTTGGGGAGCCATCGCCTTCACTAAGGGTGTGCAAATCCGGGTATCTGGGTTTTCGGGTACCTAATTACTGGGTACCCGCAACATCCAGGTCGGTGATTTCTCGACCCGTGTCCCGACCCGGATGTTTCACCCCTGATCACTTATATTAGTGTAAGATTATATTAGGTTTATGTGGCGGATCTTGATAACATAGTTTGAGGTACTGTTTAAAATTTTCAAAATTTTTACAGCCTTAAATTAAATTTTTATTGTTTTTCAAAAAGTTTAATTAAAAATTATAAAAAATTAGATTTTAACAAAAAATTTCAAAATTTTTGAAACTTAACTAGTCTACAAATTTTAATAGTAGATATAACTAAATATTCAATAAATAAATAAATATATATATAATAATAAGAATGTTTAAAATTTTTGAAGGGGTCATATTAAAATTTTTAAAGGACTAAATATTAATTTTCTAAAATTTTTGGGGGCAAGGCCTCTTTGAACGGTTTGTCCACGTACTTTTATAATTTTAAATCAATTTGATATCTTTATCATGCTGGTCAAGAATATTATTTTTGTCTATGTGTATTTTAACAGTTTAATTTTTTGACATTTTCTGATCTATTTAAATATAACACAAGATAATAATTAATTATTAAGTTGTAAGTAATTTAATATCGTTTAAGTAAGGTTTCGAGTTCGAGTCATTGTGTGTAGATAAAGTCCCTGCTGAGAGACTCACCCACCAAAATCAGATATGCGATACAGGTCGGTCCAAATTAGTCAAGACAAAACCTTAGAATCGGAATGACAACAAAAAAATGATTGGATATGGCATAGAGTGAGGAGTTGCCTAAGCATAATACAATTAGGAGAGGTTAATTTCTAGTTGAGATAATTTAAGTGATCTTGAGTTCGAGTCAATTTAGATTCACGTTGTTTGAGGTACGATTCGAAATAATTTAAATTTAAATTATTTTGGTTCGGACTCCTTTTATACTCAAATCATTTGATTTTATCACTCAAATTTTTCTATTCGAGTTATTTTGGACAACTTATTCATACACTTTAGGTTAAAACTAATATAAGTTTGAATCATTAAGATTTAATAGGTTCAATTTGTCGATATCTTATATTCAAATTGAGATATATTAAGTTCATATCCGAATTAATCATATAAAATCGAAGGGTTTAAGTGATGGTCGAAACTATAAAAGGGTTGAGAGGGTCTCTGCCTCTCTCGGAATTTTTGTCTAATGACAATTTAGATCCTTATAAGTTTAAATATTAGATAAGTTACATCTTCCCTAACTTTTTAATTTGAATACTAAATAAAATATTATATTTTAAAAGTATATTAACCCTCTCAATGTTCGATCATTAACACATACGCACACAATTTGAAATATGAAAATTGAAAAGAAAAATTATTTTAATAAAACTAACGACTTCAAGTACAATCATGAACATATAGAGACCCTTTTCTATCTAATGACAATGTAAGTCCTTATGAATTTAAATATTAGATAAACTAAACCTTCTTCAAATTGAAAAGGAGAAAGAGGAGAAGGGAGATAGATAGAGATGACACTTTAATACGAATTTGATGGGTTGCTACCCGACCTAAACTGATGGGGTCAAACTTTTTTTAAAAAAATTGGGTTCAGGTCGAATTAGGTCGGGTTTGGGTGGAGGGTAAAAAACCCTGACTTGATCTAACCCGGAAATAATAATATAATTTCCACAAAAATAATTATTATTTTTAATTAAGTCTTTATTTCATACTAGGTCAGATCGGGTTGGATTTATACTTCAAAAAATCCGGGTCGAGTCGATGTCGGATGAAAGATATATATTTTTCGAATCAGGTCGAGTTCGATTGGAGGATACATATTTTTTGAATCAAATTGACCGTAACCAGGGATGGAAAATCTAAAATTACCATAAATTTTAAGATATTTTATATGTATTTTCTATTGAAAATATGTTTTCACTCCCTAAAATTTTATAAATTCAAGTTCATCCTGAAAATTTTATAAGTTTAAATTCGTCCTTCCTAACATAAAATCATGCATCCGTCCCTTACCATAACCCGACCAATTGTGATCCCTAGGATATACATGAGCATTAAAAGTGAGAGGCAGGTTAGGTATAGAAAACAGAAGAAAGTGAATAAGACAAAGAGGACAAAAGGGAGGGTTGGTGTGGGAATTTAAGCTTCACATTTTGCAGAGGAAAATGTCATAAAAAATTCATAAAAAAAAAAAGAAGAAGAAAAAGGAAAGCATTTAAGGCTCACTTGCGTTTGCCATTTTCCCATCTCTAAACCCAAAGCAATATTTTCATTCATTGATAATGGAGAAGAGAGAAAAACTGCCTTTGCATTGCATGCATGGTAATCATTACGTACTTTTGAAATGATGCTTTTCCATTCAATGCTTTGCCCACTCCCTGTTTATTATTAGGGTAAAATATACAAATAGGTAAAATATACAAATAGTCCTCCAACTATATAACGTTGCTCCTAAATACTAAGTGTTCTAAAATAATTATCTGATTATATGATGTTGTTTTGAGTCTTCGAATTTTTTTAATTAATTTGAGGTAAATATAAGGTAATATAAAAATGCACTGCATATCTTGGTTAATAGTCATCTTTGATAAGTTTCTTGATAAAGTTCTAAGGGTTTCTTGTAAGTTTCAACAAAGACTCAATAAGGCAACACCATATGTTGGAGGATCATTTTATAAATTTTAATAGTTAATGGACTTAACAAAATAACTCCCTATATTCCAGGGGAACATTTATGTCTCTGTTGTTTCAACTGTTGCCTTCTGCTTAGCATAGCTCTTCTTTTCGTTTGTTCACTTGTCAACTTTGTAAACCACATTCATCTATAATTGACCAAAATAATGTATCAATAAAGCAATGCTTTATAGTTGGAGATCATTTATATATTTTACCCTTATTATTAACCCCTTCTCTCTCTCTGATGTTTCAAACTGTTGTCTTCTGCTTAGCATAGCTCTTCTGTTGGTTTGTTTACTTGTCAAGTTCGTCAACCACATTCATCTATAATTGACCAAAATAATGTATCAACCTACCATATAATAAACTAGTTAAAATATTAGTTTTTTATTAGTGTTTTATAGATTTCAATTATATTCATAGTGGATTCGATTAGAGTCGAGCTCCTAAACATGAGTAAATTTCTCTTTGTTATAGACAATACTTGAACTTGAAACCTTACTTAAGTTTAGGGTGTGCATAGTGGGAGTATTCGATAAGTAAAAAATTAGAGTTTGTTGAGTTTACGAATATCATTTTATCATTCAAATTTTATTCATTTTCTTTTCTTCTCTTCACTTGTACGGTTCATTCGCAACGAAATTTAAACTATAATAAATTTAAACAAAATTTACACATAATATACTTATGATAGAACTTCAACCTAAACTCTTATGATCCCATAAAGTTTGGGATTAGGTGAATGGTTTGATGAAGAAAGAATGGGTTTATTAGACCATTCTTGTTATGATTAGCAAAGGATGATTTGCCCTAACTTAAGTAAAGAGTTGTGTAACATTAGGCCCAATGACTCCATTAATTAATTGGCATGGCCCATTTGTCCAACTTGAAACAAATGAGTTTGGGCCCACTTAAACTCGATTTAGTCCTTGGTTTATAAATTTGAAAGGATTATAAATAGCACTACCCAAGCGATTTTAATGGTTAAATGAATGATTTATTATCTCTAGAGGTCTCAGGTTTGAGCATGTAGTATGTGGGTGTTTGAACTCTCATTATCAAGTTATTGAATCTTTCGAACAAGTATTATCTTGTAATCACTCTAAACTCATAAAAAATAATTATGAATAATTTTGATTTATGGTTGTTTGAACTTGCTAATTATGTTTGGTATATTCCTAGACCTTTTTGTTATACATATAAATCCCTAATTGTATTTTTTAATAGTCTAGACTGATTATAAAGTAGTTTCTGTTTAGAATTTTTCTTAATTGTTGACAACGCACATACACCCTACAAATACAATTGTTCAAACCCAGAACCTCTGGGAAAAAAAATAATACTCCCCTTAACCACTATGGCAACTTGATAGATTATTTCTCTTTGTATTTTTTTAGGGGTGTTCAAAATCGGGTACCTAGTTCTCCGGGTAGTATATTTGTTAGCATGTGACCCGACACATTAAGTATGGGTACCCGTAAAATTTGAGTACCCGCATTTTTTGGTCACGGGTATCTGGTTCATCTATTTTTTTAATTTAATATTTTTTTAAAAAACGCATAGAAAATACATAAAAATTTAAAGGTGTATTATACACAATTCATACACAAAAAATAGTGATTTGAAGCTAGTTTTAAGGATAAATATTTGGAGATATATATATATATATATTAAAGTTTATTTCCAAAAGAAAAAAAATTAAAGTTATTAATATCGATCGTATTTTTTTCGAATCTCATATTTTGTAAAATTTAAAAATTAAAAGTACATAATACAAATGTAAGAAAAAATTAGAGATTTAAATTTAATTTTAAGGTACAAATATTAAGGAACCTAAAATAAAAATATAATTTAAACTATATATATTATCGGGTCGGGTTCAGTACCCATATATAAAAAATTTCAGTCTAGTTTCGTTGGACTCCTCGTCCAGTTCCGGTCAAAACCCGACCAGTGGATCACCTTATCGTCACCATTTTTGACATCATCGACGACGGTACCCATGATTCTCCCTATGTTAGATTGCTAGATCCAGCTCCTCTCGATGCGTCTGGTCGTGTGAGCCGCGATTATTTAATCGTTTACTGCTTTTGATCGTAGCAAGATTGGTGCTCAGTAGATTTTTTGGACCGACCCGTTTCGCGAGATATTTTGGATAGGCTTCTAGATCAGACACTTGAAGGATCGACACGTTCTGTATATTATATATTTTGTTGTAATGTTTTAATATTTCAAACTACGTTTATTTTGGTGACATGTGACTATGTTTCGATATATTGTTTTATGACGTATTTTCTACCACCTCTGATGTATAGATTATATTTACACTAGTTATTGGTATTTTATTTAACCTGCGATATTTTATGTTTTACATCACTCAATTTGGTTTTTATTGTTATAACCTTGTTTTTAAAGAAGTTATGATTATTAAAGTTCAGAAATTATTTTGAAAAATTCTATTGTAATCTGTTAGATCTGATCGTAACGCATAGATCAGGTCTAGGTGTTACAAAAAGAATAGTTATTATTTTTAAAAGTCATCAATGCAAGTACCAATGGCTGCAGCAAGTTGATCGAACGTTCATTATCAAACTATTCAACAACACAATTACGTGGATTTCATGAAAGAAAGGATGAAAAACTATTCAAACATTTATTAAACTTAATATTTTATCGAGTGTTGTGATTACTCATTGAGTAATTGAGATTAAAATTTACCCAGCTTGCTCTAAGTACGAAAGTTAGACTTTTAAGGGTAAAGTACGTAAATGGTTTTCAACTATAGAGTATTATTTTATTAAGTTCATTAACTATTAAAAGTTACAAAATAATCCTCTAACTATATAATATTACTTTGTTGAGTCCCTCGGCCGTCAAAAATTATAAAATAATCATTCGACTATCCATTATGTTCTAAACTTGTCATTTTCTATTAAAAAATTAACGATATTATGAACTAAACGTTAACTTACTGACGATTATATGATAAAATCTAATCTCATAATCTTAAACGATTATCACATCTCAATTATCATGTTAGTGTACAGTTTAGACAACGTACATTTTTTACTAGAAAATAGTGAGTTTAAAACATAATAAATAATTGAGTAACTATTCTACAACTTTTAAGGGTGTGTTTGGTTCACGGAATGTAAGATTACCGTTGGGAATGTAAGATTATGAGGGAATATGAATACTAAGAATGTTGTATTTTGTGTTTGGTTAACTTAGCAGAAATGTAAGATTACTATTTTTTGTTAAAAGAATAAAAGATTATTGGAATGTATATTTAATCAAATTGTCCTTATTATATATTTATTTTTTTAACAAGTTGAAAAATATGTATATAATTTCTTAAAAAATTTAAATTCATAAAATTTATATAATTTTTTTACAAAATTAAAAATATAAAAAGGTTTAATTAAAAGATAAAATTTTATTTTAACCCCTGAACTTCATATAAAATTTTAATTATAACCTTTTTTTGTAAATCTAAAATAGTTTAAAGATAAATTTATAATTTAACTTTCGTAGAATTTTTTTTATTCAATGACAGAAGAATAATATTTAAAAAATATTAAGAGCATTTTAGTCCAAAACGCTGGTAATCCAACAATACATAAGGAAAAGGAGGTAATGACATTCTCGATAATATACTAAAAAAAATACACTATTGATAATCTTACATAAGCAAGAATGGAATTTTCGGACTAACCAAACGGGAGAATGTGAATTCAATTCCCATGGGAATTTCACATTCCCCATCTAAACACCCCCTAATAGTTAAATGACTTAACAAAACAACATTCTATAGTCGAAAAATCATTTTATAACTTTTAATAGTCGAGAGATTTAATAAAATATTATCCTATAATCGAGAGATAATTTATGTACTTTACTTTATATTTGAACTCTCTTGAAAATTAACGTATGCACTGCACATCCTACTAAAAATCATTATCATCCTAGATACCTGAGCATACAAGCAGAGAGAATCAATCTTAATAAATAGAGGATCTTTTATGTTCACTTCAGCATGTTATTGAAAACGCAGCAAAATGTGTTGGAAAACCATGTAAGACATAATTACAAAGAGCATCCGTCGATGATCGAAGAAAACGCCACTCGATTTATACCGTTCGACACCACCAACAACCGATCTACAAGTATTAATGAAGACATCGGACCAAATTATCCATGCAACAATACAAGCACGTAATAAACTTAGTACCCCCCACTAATTTGAAAGGTTACAACAAATTATTTATCACTGCAGATGGTCACAGCTCAGCCTATCATCGAATTTTCATTGCGGTCCGCTTGAAATCCTAGTTGAACCCTAGAAAATAACACAGGAATATATTGGAAAGACTCCAATGGAAGCAAGTCGAAGGGTTTTCGGACCTACACGTATGACCATATACAATTTGCATAACATAAACATACCCCTTCGCTCGATATCAGTTTCTCAGGCGTTGTATCACGGCAAATTTGATTTAAGAGATGAAAAGAGAAGTGGAAAAACCTTTTTTTGCTTGCCCTTTGGCAATCCTCTAAAGCCCTATGCCATGGAAACAAGAGGCAAGGCCGGCTTGGATCCGGTATAGCCAATGAAATTTATCGACGCTGCTGGCACATTAGGCAAATGGTGGCCGACTTGATGTTCGCGAAGGTGCAATATTCGCAGGACCAATGGCCAGAGTCGTCGATATTTCTGCTGGAGAAGCTGGGTCTAGAGGTTGAACCTTTGCCCTTTCCACTTCTTCCCCTACTACTACCGCCTCCCATGCCCTTCGAGCTGCCCATCCTGCTGCAGGCTCCCCGGGAGTCCACATCTGATAGGCCAGTTTCTAGAGCTCGAACTAAATTCTCGAAGTAATTCCGTGTCACACTGGTCACGAAGTTTTATAACTAAATTCAGACAAAAGAAGGGTTGCTAATTCTCTAACATAAGAGATTTTTCCACACATGCAAAGCTTTTGAACAGAATTTTTTCAATAATGATAAGATCATCAAATTCTACTTCATCATGAATTTCAAAAGGAATCTACGTGGTTAACATATTTTAAGCAAAAAGTTACCTCGTTAATCCAGCAAGTTTTGTCCGAAACTCATTAAAATCTTCTGACGGCCCCTCTGCATTGAGGTAAACCTGCAGCTCCTTCTCAGCACATTGATGAAGTCGTTCTAACCCAGACTCAGCCTCACCTGCAAGATAATAGAGAGCATTAGTGCAAACCAGTCATGTTAAGGGCACAATGCGGCAGTTTGGCTGCTATAACAAATGTATTGCCTGAGGCAAAAGGCGCTAAAAAAAACTCACTTAAGTGAAGAAAAGTGAACGATATGTGATTTTTTTTTGGCATCCGTAAGCATAAATAAAATAAGCTTAAGATAAATAAATATAAGAACAAACTCTGAAGAATGGTCCAATTTATCCTACACATAGCTCATAGGTCCAATTTATCCTACACATAGCTCATAGACTGCGAGCATCACCTTGCAAGTATTCAAAGAACTGTCGTTTAGCATGTTCATGTTCGGGTAAATAATATCCATAGGCATATGTCCATTTGAGAACTCTCCTACATTCTACTATCTGCACAATTAAAGTAGCAGTGATGAGCTAAAGAAACATTTAGTTAGTGAGCCAAACAAATTTCTGGAAATCACCTGTAGCCATGCCTCAGTGATGAAGTTCAGCTGCGACTCAGGTTGGCATTGTATGTCACTCAGCTTCTCAAGCTGCAATTGACACAAAATTATCAGACATTCTTCAATGCTTTTGATAGCCTTCAAAAACTATCTTCATCACATTCATGTAAATGGTAGTAAAAATAATCGTCTTGACCAGCATCACTAATAGTTGGTCAAAAATTATACAAATTTGGCTTACATGCACAGATTGCATTTGCTGTAGATCTGCTAGTGCCTTCTGCCTAGACTGCATCAAGTAAAGAAAAGATTTAGAAGTAGCAGCAAGTGTTTTCTCACTCAAGTATATTGTGTATAATCACCCAGAAAGTGTTACCAGAAAATAAACTTAAGCAGTCAATAGGATTTGAAAACAGTCACAGTGACAAGCATCATCTCATTTTTACTATAAATCTTGCAAGTAATACATACCGATTGGTTTGTTGCCCATCGTTCATAATAATGAGTATATCTCTCCAGAGAATTTTTAGCCATCTCTCTTCGTTTCTCAGCCTCATCATACTAGAAATAAATACTATGGATCAGAAACTCAAGGAGTAAAGTTAAAGAATGGCGCAAAATGACTAATGACAATCCCCAGAAATCCTGAATGCCAGAGGAAAGAACACTTTCCATACCACACCATCTTGCTTTGCTGTCTCATAACGGTTGCAGGCATAAAACCCACCAGTTCTCTCACCATGATCTGACCATGCACCAAGGCAAAGCCTACATATACATATGGTCAACTGATAGCAATTCTCATAAAGTGGAGAAACAAGAAAGAGAAAGGATCGTTTTGTTTTGACACGAAATCTTAGGTTCAGCCTTCATTTAGGAAAAGTACTCTACCTCTAGTTCAGTGGACAATGAAGCTAAACAAACAATAACAAAAAATACACACAAATAGGGCTATTATTTATTTTGCTTTTCAATAAAAATAAAATAACCCAAATAAAATTGGGATGTCAAAGTTTAATCAAAATACAAGCAACGCATATGTAAGCAGAGGTAGCAGCTCACCAGCAAAATTCAAATTTACAAGGTGGTGTGCATGTAATATGCATACACCCCTGGTTCTTCTCAATTGGACGCTTGCATTTTGGACAAGGCTTGGAATTAGCCAATATCCTGATGATTAAAACAGACACGATGATTGAGAAACTGACCATTATGACAATATAGCATGGAATGATATAACATTGCAGAACCATTATAATATTCACCTTCAGGTCCATTGGCAGAAGGGGAAAAAGAAAATGGAACTTCATTTTATATATAAGATTAAGACACATTCACTTTGTTCACCTCAAATTTCAACATATTCAGAAGAAAGTTAAATGATGCATTAGTATAAAATTGTCATTGGTGCAGATGTATATCATGTATAAGGGAATTCTTATTTAACTACATGTAGCAAAAAGAGTACAAAGAAAAGAACATAAATGATTAAGGACTGAATCTAGACAAGCTTTCTCCAGAAAAAGTGATATTCAGATAACAAAGCACTCTAACGCACATACTGTTTACTTTTAGTAAGGGAAAGCAAGCAAATTTATTCTTTTAGGTGTGCCAATACCACACAAACTAAGAACCTCACATTATGGAATGAATTAAACAACCTCGTGAATTGAAATAAATCTAGTTACTAATTCCTACCAATTCATATTTTCAGACTCTGCACTATTTTTCAGTATCCACTTGCCTACAGTGCCACAATCAACAGGACGGTGAGCTTCCTCAGCACACTGCAAGGTCAAATGCACATTATGGGTCAAAATTCATGTTAGCAATTTTGAAAGTGAAATAGAATCAAGCAGAAATTCTTACGCGTGAATCATTAAAGGAACTATAACGAGAAAGAATGTGAAAAAAAATCTTACATTCCAACAAAAGCTATATGAGCAGCGACATGTAACATCATAATTTCCACTGCCCAAAATAAATTCCACAGCATAATCACACCCTGGTGCAGGACACCATTTGGTCTACAAAATAGCACATAAATAATTTAGAAAAATGGGTTACAATACCAAAGAGGTGAAAATTGATTAATGAAAAGTTATACATCTATTTCTTTTAGTGATTATGGTACTGAATACACACAACACAGTAATTAAAAAAATGTCTACAAAATAACATATAAAAAAATATAGAAAACAGGTTTACTTAAAATTCATATTTTTATATTTTTTAAAATTCAAATGTATATATTATATAAATTAGTTTACCCTTATTCCCATATGTAATGGGGTAAGAGGGAGGTAGGATAGTAAGCTGCCCCCAACGGCAGGTTGAGAGCAGCTTCCGTAGGAGACCTCCGAATTATGAAATGATCTCCGTGGGACTCGATCCCACGACCACAAAGTGTCGAGAATATCTAAATTAAATATTAGATAGGATCAGTTTTAATTAGATAGAATCAGTTTTTATTCTATTAGTTATTAGATAGGATCATTTTTAATTAGATAGAATCAGTTTTTTATTCTATTAGTTATTAGATAGGATCATTTTTAATTAAATAGAATCATTTTTATTATGTTGCTAATTTTATGCATCTTTTTATGTAAAGTTGTTACATTGTAAACTCTATTTAAGTCAGCCATATTCAGCAGAAATAAACACGATTTATTCTGAACAAGTTTTTTTTCTTTCTTTATGGTGTCAGAGCCAAAATGGCCAAATTCTACGATGATACCTCTGGTATCGACTCTATGAGTTCTACTCGCTCACCTTCAATCACCCTAAACACTGAATCCTTCCAAAACATATCCATCACTTCTCACAAGTTGAATGGAAATAATTTCTTACAGTGGTCACAATCTGTGAAACTGTTTATTCGTGGCCGTGGAAAATTCGGCTATCTCTCAGGTATCACTACGAAACCTGCCGAAGAAGATGAAGAATCTGAAAGATGGGAGGCAGAAAACTCGATGATTATGTCTTGGCTCATAAATTCCATGGATCCGAGTGTAGGGAGAACTTATCTCTTCCTACCTACTGCTCATGACATTTGGAATGCTGTGAACGAGACCTATTCTGATCTTGGGAACGCAGGACAATGGTTTGAACTAAAAACTCGATTATGGAGGCTAAAACAAGGAAAAAAAACTGTCACTCAATACTACACTGAACTCAAGACCTTGTGGCAAGAGGTTGACATGTTCAGCGACTATGAATGGAGTTGTGCTAAGGACAGGGCTCTATTCCAGAAGATGGTGGAAAAAGAACGCGTCTTCGAATTCCTTGTCGGCCTTAACAAGGAATTGGATGAAGTCAGAGGGCGCATCCTTGGTCGTGAACCACTACCAAGCACAAGAGAAGTCTTCTCCGAAGTCAGACGAGAGGAGAGCCGGCGGACAGTCATGCTTGGAGGCCACTCACCAAATCCCACCGAGTCTTCTGCCTTGTTCTCGGGTCAGCCACCACGTCGCAACGATCGTCGGAACGACAGAGATCGGCCAATCTGCGAGCACTGCAACAAGCCGGGACACACTAAAGCCAAGTGTTGGAAGCTACACGGGAAGCCAGCCGAGAATTTTTCAACCAATCGAAATTCTCGTAATGCAAAGGGATTCCATGCCTCATCTGAAGATGCTTCTGAAGAGCCGAAACCTGCCTCAGAACTGTCTGCCTTCAGCAAAGAACAGCTAGAGCAATTGTATCAACTAATGAGTTCTCATTCCATATCCAACACTCCTAACCCATCATCTTATATTGCCTCTTCATCATTAGCCTAGAAAGGTACATATCCTACAGCTTTCATAGCCGGTTCTAAATCAAACCCTTGGATCATAGATTCAGGGGCAACAGATCACATGACCGGTAATTCCTCCATATTCTCATCTTATTTTCCTTTATCTGGTAATCTGAAGGTAAAAATTACTGATGGCTCCCTAACCTCTATAGCTGGAAAAGGCTCTATCATTATTTCTCCATCTCTCACATTACTAAATGTCCTACATGTCCCAAAGCTCTCTTGCAATCTCATCTCTGTTAATCGTATTATTCATGATTGCAAATGCATTGCTACAATAACATTTACTGGATTTGAATTTCAGGACCCTTGTTCGGGGAAGATGATTGGCAATGCTAAGGAGGTTGATGGACTTTATCACTTGGTCACGGACAATCCTTCAAATAAACAAGTTCAGAAACCGAGATGCTTTACTACCTTGTCTTGTGAGAATGAAATAATGTTGTGGCATTATAGGTTAGGCCATCCTAGTTTTAATTATTTGAAATATTTGTTTCCAAATCTTTTCAAAAAAAGGGACGGTTTTTCTTTTCAGTGTGAAGCTTGTGAATTGGCAAAACATCATAGATCTGTTTATCCATCTTTAAAGTATATGCCATCAAAACCTTTTTCTCTTGTGCATAGTGATATTTGGGGCCCTTCACGAGTAAAAACAGCCTCAGGATCTAGATGGTTCATCACATTCATTGATGATCACACTAGAGTCACGTGGATTTATTTACTAAAACAAAAATCCGAGGCAGCAAGTGTTTTCAAAAATTTTCACTCACTGATCAATACTCAGTTTCAAGCAAATATTCAAGTTCTTAGAACCGATAATGGTCGAGAATATTTTAATGCAATCTTAGGTGATTTTTTGAAACAAAAAGGAATTATTCATCACAGTTCTTGCGTTGATACTCCCCAACAAAATGGAGTTGCTGAAAGAAAAATAGGCATTTATTAGAGGTGACTAGGGCTTTACTGTTTGCTATGAATGTTCCTAATCGTTTTTGGAATGAAGCACTCTTAACAGCGTCTTATTTGATAAATCGAATGCCTACAAGAGTTCTTAATTATATTACTCCTTTGCAAGCTCTAAAGAATATGTTTCCTGAAAATAGATCTTTCACTGATTTAACACCTAAAATTTTTGGTTGCATTGCTTTTGTTCATATACACGGCCAAAATAGAGGAAAACTCGATCCCCGAGCACATAAATGCATATTTCTAGGTTTTTCACCAACACAAAAAGGGTATAAATGCTTTGATCCTAAATTTGGGAAGTATTATGTGAGTATGGATGTCACGTTTTTTGAAAAACAACCTTTTTTTGACAAAAACTCTCTTCCGGGGGAGAATGACTCTGAAATGAGTTTTTGGGAACAAACATCCTTGCCAAAATTGGTTGTAAATAGCTCAGTGGAACCAATTCATATTTCCGTAACTAATCCTAGGATTTCACAACCTATAAATTCACAACCTCGTGAGACTCAGGTAGAAACCAACTTGGAACCACCTACTGAACTTCGTGTTTATTCTAGACGGATGACTCGACCAAGTAATGTTCCACCGATCCCCAAGGTATGTCAACCATCGGACTCGACTATGGTCCAAGGTACGACTTCTCTTTCTCCTATTTCTTCTCCAAATTTAGAGCCTTCTACAGAATTCTTTGAACCCATAGCCTTGCGCAAAGGTGTTAGATCATGTACCACAAAACATCCAATATCCAATTTCTTATCTTATAATAAACTCTCTCCAGATTTCAAAGCTTTTTCCACCAGGATTATGGATTAAGTCGATACATGAAGCTCTAGAAGTTCCGAGATGGAGAGAGGCAGTTTTTGAGGAGTTAAAGGCCCTGAAGAAGAATGACACATGGGATCTAACTCCTTTACCTGAGGGGAAACAATCTGTAGGCAGCAAGTGGGTGTTCACCATCAAATACCATGCAGATGGCTCGGTCGAGAGATACAAGGCAAGACTCGTAGCACGAGGCTTCACTCAGACATACAGCCTTGACTACGAGGAGACCTTCGCACCTGTGGCCAAACTAAACACCGTACGTGTCCTACTCTCACTAGCCGCCAATCTGGATTGGACTCTCAGACAGTTTGATGTGAAGAATGCGTTCCTAAACGGTGAGCTAGAGGAAGAGGTGTTTATGGAAGTTCCTCCAGGCTTTGATGAATTGAAGAAGGATGGCAGGGTCTGCAAGCTAAAGAAATCCATTTATGGATTGAAACAATCTCCGAGAGCCTGGTTCGAGAGATTCACGAGAGCTGTGAAACAACATGGTTACACTCAGGCCCAGTCTGATCATACTATGTTCTACAAACACAATAATGGTAAAATTGCTATTTTAATTGTGTATGTAGATGACATTGTTATGACAGGAGATGACACAGTAGAGTTGGAGTCGTTGAAGAACTTCTTATCCAACCAGTTTGAAGTCAAGGATCTAGGACAACTCAAGTATTTCCTTGGAATGGAGGTGGCTAGATCCTCAAAAGGTATAATTATCTCGCAAAGGAAATATGTCCTCGATATCTTGAAAGAGACCGGATTACTCGGATGTAAACCAGTGGCGACTCCTATTGATCCGAATCAAAAACTCGAAAAAGAAGATGGTGCTGAGCCTGTGGACAAGAATCGGTATCAGAAACTGGTGGGGAAACTGATTTATTTGGCTCATACGAGACCAGATATTGCATTTGCTGTGAGCTTGGTTAGTCAGTTTATGCATTGTCCCTCAGAAAAACACTCCAAAGCTGTTTACCGGATTCTTCATTACTTGAAAGGGAGTCCTGGTAAAGGAATCATGTTTTCGAAGAATGGAAGTCGAAGAGTGGAGATCTTCACTGATGCTGATTGGGGCGGAAGTTCTACAGACAGAAGATCTACTACCGATTATTGCTCCTTTGTCTGGGGCAACTTAGTTACTTGGAGGAGCAAGAAGCAACCAGTTGTCTCTAGAAGCAGTGCGGAGGCCGAGTTCAGAGCCATGGCGCAAGGAGTATGTGAGTTGTTATGGCTTAGGAGGATCTTAGAGGAGCTGAAGGTTGAAAGAGATAAACCGATGAAGTTGTATTGCGACAACAAATCGGCAATCAGTATTGCTCAGAATCCTGTACAGCATGACAGGACCAAACATGTCGAAATAGATTGACATTTCATCAAGGAGAGGCTGGAAAATGGCGATATCTGCATACCGTTTGTTCCATCATCAGAGCAGCTCGCCGATGTTCTCACCAAGGGACTGTTTACTACGATGTTCGAAGGATTTCTGTCCAAGCTGGGAATGATCGATATCTATTCTCCAGCTTGAGGGGGGGTGTCGAGAATATCTAAATTAAATATTAGATAGGATCAGTTTTAATTAGATAGAATCAGTTTTTATTCTATTAGTTATTAGATAGGATCATTTTTAATTAGATAGAATCAGTTTTTTATTCTATTAGTTATTAGATAGGATCATTTTTAATTAAATAGAATCATTTTTATTATGTTGCTAATTTTATGCATCTTTTTATGTAAAGTTGTTACATTGTAAACCCTATTTAAGTCAGCCATATTCAGCAGAAATAAACACGATTTATTCTGAACAAGTTTTTTTTCTTTCTTTACAAAGTTAAGAACCTTGTGCTCTACCAACAGAGCTGGACGGTCATTCAAATGTATATAGTAAACTTCAAAATCATTAAGGAAAATTTAAAAAATTTAAATCCTACAAGCCAGAATACGCATATTTTTTGGGATAAAACAAGCCAGAATACGCATATCATTAGTATTATTACCTTCCTATTGTCTTCAACATAAGATCTAATGAAATAATGGAAGTACTTCTCTCTGTCTTCTTCAGAAGCCAATGCACTAATCATATCTTGACCAACAGCAGCAGCACAGGATGGATCAGGACACCGCAACATCAAACATCCAGGACCATCATTGATGGCTGTGCTAATATAACCTAAGCAAGAAAACAAGGGTATGTATAAGAAAATTTCACAAGAAAATATGAAAAGGTCAGTAAACACACAACTTCAAATAGCTTTGCATATAAACTCGGACAGAAAAATCATTGAGATGAAGGTCAGTTCCATGGAAAGGTAAACAAAGTACAGCTAGAATGGCTAAAATACTGTCAGACCAGCTACTGAGCTTAACAATAAATACAGCTAAAGTACAATGTGGATAATAAATTACAAAAAATTGTTTTTACATGTAAAAGGGCACTATTAAGCTGATTAATAGTTCCAAAATATGGAGTATTCAATATAATCAGGATAAATAGTTTAAATAAATAATTATTCGCACATCATTTATCCCTTTACCCCTTCAAAGCCAGCTGAGCATGTTCAGCCATCGCTTAGACCAAAAAAAGATTTCCAAAATCTGACCTATAACTTCTTGAAACAACATCAAAACTAAAAACCAAAAAACATAAAGCATAGCTGGATCAAAACAAACCTGCCCAGCAAGATTTACAGAAAGGATGACCACATGCAGCAGAATGAATCCTATCATAAGAATAGTTATCGAAACATATCCCACAAATCATCTGCCAGAAAAAGAAATATAAAAGTTATAAGGTGTAAAAGAGCACAGACCGAACGAGCATAGGAAATTCTAGCTAAAAAAATGTGAAAACTCTCGGTTGAGTGTTCCACAACTCACTTCTCTACCATCAAGAAATGGAACTACAGGCTTCTCCAATAACCCAACAGACCTGCGAACCTTCTCCTCATCTGCAAACCATTCATCGTGTACTTTGCTGACGCTCCTGTAAGTCCAAAATGAACATAAATCATTTACAACATCAAGCCGCCAAATATATCATTGCCAATAGATTACAAAATAGACCCTTATTCATCAAAACAGAGAAAAACAATGCTAATTTCACTCTACATTTACAGAGATGCAGTTAAAGTCTATTAAAAATAATTTTGTAAATAAGTAAAAAAAAAAAACTAAGCAAAATTTGAAAAGGAGCAGAAGGAAAGAGATTTCAATTAACATAATTTAAATCACTCACCAACTATAGTACCGTAGAAGGATGCTTGCTTCAACCTTTGAGATGGAGAGCACAGTAGATATCCTCATGATATCATCTTCTTGATGCTGGCGAATATCTACTTCACTCAAAATGGTATAATTATGCTAAGACAAAAAGAAACATCAATTTAGTACAAACTGCTTTGGAGAAACAAAATAATTAACAATAGAAGCGCTCAAAAACCACAAACTTTTATGTACACAAGGTTGAGAAAAGATATAAGCTTGGAGGAAGGGTTAATAGCAAAATAGCTGAATGCATGCTGTGCAAAGTGGAGCAGAAATTATCACATTTGTAAGACCAATCATAAGATTGACAAAGAGTTGTTTCAATTTTAGATGTTAGATAGGGCTGTAAGTTTACTATGCAGCATTAGAAAAACTAGGTTTTTCCAACATTCACTATGAACTGTTCAGTAATCTTAGTATTGATATAATCTAATAGTTCATTTTAAGTAAAAGCTTCGATCTTAGAAGCAAAGAATAGGTAAATTCCTTTCACAGTTGAGGTCTCCTTTCTAGTTATTAGGATTCAATTACACCACTTGCATTAAACCAAATCCACCAATGAAATTCAAACTCTTTTTGTATATTGTCAAAAAAATTAAAAAACAAGGGGAATTAAAATCAAACACATTCCTGATAGCCAAAGCTTTGCAAGCACTGCCTCAACAAAAATAAACTACAATTTGTCTAACATATACAATCTATGTCAACCCTATTCTTGTAGTTAAGGGTAATACGCAAAATCATACATGATACACCCAAAAAAATTGATTTGAATTAGAACGGAGTAATTATACCCTAGAGTTGGCATCTGTAAAGAAAAAAGTGGACAGTTTACTAGTTTCTTGTTAAGGTTGATAAATGACATGAATATAATTGGCAATTTATGTAAACGGAAAAATAAGTAACTATTTTTAGAAATAAGGCTTTTTAAAAATATATATAGAAAGTTGAAACATATAATTATCCTTTGTTTTTCCCTTTCAAATTTTATGATCTTACTGGTTCTTTTGCACTTCCACGTTCAACATTTGAGCTGGTCACTTAGCTCTTCCTACTTCATACCAAACTAAATAGTATAGATTCGACAAACATCCTAATCAAAACCAGACCAAATCATCAAATGATGCCAAAATACTCTAACACTAACAAAAGCCAGGTAGCTAGAGCTTTAAAATTCCAAAAAGAAAATTGAAAAACCAGCGAAAACAAAGCAAAAAATCGAACAGAAAAAGAAATACTTGGTGTCGGTGATAGACAAGATAGTCGGAATCATCCGAATCGTTGTCGATGAAATCGTAATCGGCAACATCCGCATCGGAATTCTCATAAGCACCGACGGGTTCAGCATCATCGTCGTCGTCATCGCCGCCGCTGTAGAAATCGTCTTCTTCGCCCGATTCGTTGTTGGCGTCGTGCATATCGAACTCATCCTCCGATTCCATTTCACCTGCCGCTTCTTTTCTTCTCCTCCTTCTTCTTGCTTTCTAATCGTTAAAATATCAACAGGAATAATGGAATCAGCAATCAAATTGAAGATTGAGAAATCTGAGAGAAACCAAACCCTAAGAGAGAGTAACGGCTGAAGATGAAGATGAATTGCGGCGGCATGAAGCAAACAAGAGATGTAAGTGAGACCACTGATAATGAGTGAATGGTTAATTCAATTCGCATTTGAGGGAGGAGATGAGAAAAACAAATGGAAAGTGTAAGTAAATTATTAAGATATTTGCAGATAATTTATTTTTTATTAAAAAAATTAATGCGATTTTGAAGCAGTTAAATTTACGGGTGTTCAAAGTTCGGTTAAAATCGATTGAATCGAAGGCTTTTTTTTATTAATTGGTTGTTTAATTTTAGGTCCGATTAATTAACTTAATTTTAGGTTCGATCAATTAACGATTAAAGATTTATTAAACTTTGGTTGGTTATCAGTTAATTCGATTCGAAATTGATAAGTTAATCAAATTAACCGAAATTATTACAAATTTAATATATTATATATTATAGTGTTTAAACCTCGACTTTAACCGAATTATAGAAAATACAAAATATTAAAAAATATAATATATATTATTTATAAATTTAGTTTAATTTGATTAACCAACCGATTATCAAATTTTGTTCAATTCAATTAATTATTTTCGAAAAAATTACAGTTCTATTAACGGTTAAAGAAAAAATTCGGTTAATGAAATTTTGAAAGTTTGATTCGATCTTTTAAACGAATCGATCGATTGAACACCCCTAGCTAAATTTATTGGGAAAATATTAAAATTACAACGGAAATTTATAATCTTAAATGTAAACTAAATATATAATTAGGATATATCTCTATAATCATTGACACAATAAACAAGTCACTTGAAATCATATAAAATTATACGAGGAAAATGTTAAAAGTCAATCCAAAAAACGCGAACAAAAGATCAATACAAACAAATTTGACTATATTAACAAATGAACCACAACAATAGATTAAATTATTGAAAAACTATAAACAATCACGAACCATAGTTGACGTCGAGAGAAAAACATCTTTGAATGCAAATCACATATACAAACCAATGTAACGGTCCAAAACAATGAAGATCAATATGACAATAAATAAATATCATCTTGATCAGTCGATGTATCGTCAAATTCAATTTTGAGAAAATTAAATAAAAAAAAGTCAGACGAACGAAAATGTACCAAAAGACAAAGAAATGTGTGTTACAAAGATAGACGAAAACATATCATATAATTAAACCTTGTAAAAAAGGTTCCTAAAGCAAATTAAAGCATTCATCACCTTCCCAAATTAAAGCACCCATTACAAACAACCAGTTTCCGAACGCCTTACGTTGTTTTATTACTTAAGACACCATGACTTTACAATCTCTTGAGACTTTTCTTTCTAGCATCCATTTTCTTCTTGTCCGCAAGAATTTTTGGCAAACCTTCCTTCTTAGGCGCGGTGGTGCCCGATATTCCTACAATGCCGGTTCCACTAACCCCGGTTTCACTTGCAAGACCTGTGGACTGTTGATGCTGGTGGTCCGGATTGTTGCCTCCTTTTGTTGATGCGGTTGATGGAGCGAGTGGGGTTGGTAATGATAACCCGGCACTGCTTGCTGCATTTTTCTGCTCAAAATTCAGAACCGAGGTGTTACGCTGCTCCACGTTCAGTGCCGTAGTTGACTCACAAATAGCTCCTGATTTGAACTTGGGTTTCGGCTTCGCATGGATTCCGGTATAAAGCCTGTGTTAAGGACAGAAGATTGTGAGAACCGCATGCCGATTGAATTCCTTCAAGAGTATACTATAATATCATATAAGGTGTAATAGAATACAATAATTGAAAGCTTGATCGATCATTTGTAGAATTCGAACAACAAAAGTAATATTACCAAATGCGAAGCCATTTCAGCTGGAAGAGTTTATTCCCTTCCAGCTGAAGGTTCTATGTTTCCGCATCGCAAAATATTAAAGAACTAACGAATGATGTGTTAGGCAAGCCTCACCTGGCATGTCGGGCATACTCGTCATAGTTTTCAAGCAGCATCTTGCCAGCCTGTTCATTTAGAGCTGATTCTGGAAATGGTTCAATCAATAAACACCTAACTACCTGCAGTGGCATTAGGCAGTGCCGAGGAAGATAAAGAAATCGTGAAGCTAAATATCTAAAGCTGGATTAACGAAAGAAATTTGCAGTCCCTGGTTTGATCAAACAAACTGATAGAAAAACAGATACCGAATGAAGTCCGGGTGCAGTGGAACTTACAATGAGCACGTGCCGTAATCCAAGACTTGGGTTCCAATCCTTTTTTAGCGTGTTTACGCAAATTTCACCATTGGTCGCAATATTAGGATGGAAAATCTTTGTCAGGAAGTAGCCTGCGGGACCAAAGGACTTCAGAATATTCACTAGGTGCACAAAATAAAACATTTTTCTACTTATAGTTGCACCACAAACAGAATCATACTTCAGAAGCCTAACATGACTCAGGTTTTATAATTTTTTTTTGTAGCTTGTAGCAGTGTTGAATCTAATTATGCGTTGTTTACCACGATAACCTATTAAACATACCTTTTGGAGGAGAATGAGGGAAGTCGTGAGACAGTAACAACTTCATACGGAAAACACCATTTTCATACGGAGTCCCAGCTGCAAGGCCAAAAAAATACTCAGTAACTGAAAAGAAACAAGCATGCCGCAAAGGAAGTAAATTTGTGTGGACAAAACTACATGCCTGGCCCTTCAATGTCAGCATAAATGATCGAAAAGTCGTCATCATTTACACTAACTTTAATGCCTTCCGGAGGCGATTCATCAAGACTCTTCAATTCCTTCGCCAGTTGCTTTATAACATTTGGTGGAAGATTTTCATTGGTCGCCTAACAAAACACAAACAAACAATATAATTCCTATACAGCTACACGATAAAATAAAGATTTCAAAATACAAGTTCATGAAAATGCCACACCATATACAAGTGTGTCTAATATGAAACTATATCCCTAAATCTTTCTTAGCTAACTAGGGCAAAGGAATAACACGCAACTCACAATCGAACAAAAAAATTAGCTGACCCTATTCCCATATGTAATGGGGTAAGGGGGAGGTAGGATAGTAGGCTGCCCCCAACGCCAGGTTGAGAGCAGCTTCCGTGGAAGACCTCCGTTATAAATTGCCCTCAGTGGGACTCGATCCCACGACCACAAGGTTAAGAGCCTTGCGCTCTACCAACTGAGCTAGACAGGAAGAACAAATGGTGTTATGCAAATGGCAGAAACTTACCATGCCAAGGGAAGAACAAGAATGTTAGAAGAAAAGGCTCAGAACCTCGGTAAGACTCGTCACAAAAGCTCAACAACTTTTGCACTTACTTACAGTGAGAAAGGCAAGAATTCTGCAATCACAAAACAAGCCATAAAAAGTGTCAGAAGATGAACATAGCTCATATTTTATACTCCAAATGAAACAAAAACAAGTGAAATTCCATTTCTCATTTGCAGTCAAGCAAGCTCAACTAGCATCAAATGGTTTCTTAAATCTGCAGCACAAAGTAGTCAGAGCAAAGATAATATTTCACTCACAAATTACATCTATACTACCAACTGCTTATGCATTCTCTTTCTAAAAAACGAATTAAGTCAAACTTAGCATCAAGCAAATGAAAAATCTGTTTGAAGCATGCAGTGGCTCATACATTATATCCCTATAATCAGCATCTAAAAAAACAAGGGCAAATTACACGTCTAATACATAAATTATAAGTTTCGGTCTATTTTATTACCTAAACTTTCAAAAAAAATTCAAAACCATACCTAAAGTTTAGTTTTTATTTAATTTTAATATCTCATCAAAAACTTTAGCTTTTGTTTCTTAGTACCAGTTCAAAATTTGAAGCTAGGTTTTGAAAAAAACGAAAGTTTAACTACTAAAGTAGACCTAATCTGATAGCTTAGATACTAAATGCATAATTTACCCAAAAAGAACTATGAACATACAAAAAAAAAGTTTAGGTATTAAAACGAACTTAAACCAAAACTGATAATTTGTTTAAGTACTAAATGCAAAATTTACCCAAAAAGAACTATGAACATACTATCAAAACCCTCAAAAAGGGATTTCAATCCAACGAATATATCTCCAGAAAACAAACCTAAATCAAACACCAAGTCAAAGCCTAACACGTTTCCCAACAACTCAGTGCGTATTAAAAACCGAGAAAAAAAGGAAAACCCATACAACAGATCAACCAAGAAAAGAATCTGTAACATACCCATTTCAGCAGGAAAGCATTATCATCGAAAGAGAGAAAGAATCGACCAATCTACTTTTTCTTTTTCCGATCAAAAGAAACTAAATTAAACCCCCAAAAAAATTTAAAAAAATACAAAAAAAAAAAGAAAACATAAAGAACCCGACACCGAACAAGTTGAAGAGATTGAGAAAGGTTACCTTAGGGCTTAATACACAAAAGACTGAGGAAGGCGATCTCTTCACTCTTTCTCTCCCCTTGTTTTCTTTCGCCTTGGTTATGAAATGGAATGATTGATTGGTTGATTTTGAGGAGAGCGTTTTATTTTTTTTATTTTTTTATTTAATATTTTGTGTATTTATTTATTCGAAAAAGGAAACTGGTGGCACAGCGACCGACAATCAATGCTTGTTGTCTCCAAGTAGGGTCCACTTTCAAATTTTGTATTGTTTTTACCAAAATATAGTCGTTGGAATTTGATTAAATTAATATTCTATTTAGATTTTAATATTTCTTTTATTATTTTATCTAAAATTTAAACGTTAAATTAATATTTTATTCCAAAATTATTAATTAAATTAAAAATTAATTCAATTATTAATAGGTAAATTATAAATTTTATAATTAAATTTTACTCTTTTTTATTTCACTAATTGTAATTTAAATCTTTTTAATTTCTTTACTGAATTTAGTATATTGAGTGTTTTGGTCACTCATTCGTTTCATCAGTAGGGATGTTATGACGTGTTTTTTTGTTGTTATAAGAGGAGTGACTAAAAAAATCTAATGTGTAAAGTTTATTGATTAGATTTAAAATAATTATAAGTATAGTGATTGAAATAGAAGAAAGAATAAAGTTTAATGATTAAACTTATAATTTAGTCATTAAAAAATAAAATAGAAAAAACGCGTCATGACGCCGTTAGTGAGAAAATGGCTGAATAACAAAAAAAATATAATGTATTAAATTTAGTGAGAAAATTGAAAGGATTTAAAATATAATAAGTAGAATAGAGAAGAGAATAAAATTCAGTTACTAAATTTATACTTTACCGTTATTAATTGTGAAATTATTAAACTAACAATATTTAACTCTTAATAATTAAAGTATTATAAATTGGTAATATAAATAATTAGATATAAAAAAAATAGTGATTAAAAAATGATCACTTGTGAAATGAAATTAAGGTAAAGTTTATAAATGGTCTCTTTATTATAAAGTATTGTTTTGTCAGTCCATTAATTATAAAAGTTATAAAAAGATTTATATGATTATAGAAAATTATTTTGTTTGATCTCTCGATTATAAAAAATTACAAAATGATCACTCAACTATTTATATATTTCAAATTCATCATTTTCGATTAAAATTTGACAACAATATAAGCTGGACATTAAGGCCTAGCTCATATTGCCGTTAATTTCTTATAATTCAATGATTATTCTGTAACTTTTAATAGTTGATGGAATTAACAAAGTAATATCTTATAATTAAAGGATCATTTTATAACTTTTAATAATAAAAGTACTCAGTAAAATAACTCTATGCAGTTTGGGGACCATTTTTATACTTTATCAATGAAATTAACCATTTTGGTAGTTCACCCTTCGGGCAATTACATTGTCACGAGAAAGAAAATTAGAAAAGACGTTAAATTCTTTAGAATAATGTTTTTTATTTTAGACCGGCCTACACCATATTCACGGGACTGAGATTTCTAAACCAGAGTTAAGCTCAAGTGATGTTCAAGGTAGGGATAGACACGAGATTCAAATTTAATAGATTTTGATTTATCTAATTTGATCGGATTATATTTTTTCTTAAAAGATAGAATTAGATCGGGTTGAGTTTTTTAAAGAATATATTTGGTTTGAGTTTGGATTTAGAGTATAAAATAAATGATTTGATTTGATTTGATTTGAAAAATAATATAAATTTATCTTATATATTTAAGGACAATTACAATAATAATCATCTATATATTATTTTTAAATTAGATCTTTATTTTTTATTAAATAAAAATAATATATTTTAAAAATATTTATTTTAGGTCGCATCAGAACAAGATCAAATTCGAATTGGGTAAAATCGCCCCTAAACTCGAATTTGATTGAATTTCAGGTGGAGTGTATATTTTTGGCATGATTTTCAGAACTGGACCGATCAGCGAACCGGTCGTGCTACCGGTTCACCGGTTCAACCGGTCGAACCGGTTGGAAGAACCGGACGACGTCATAATTAATTAATTATTTAAAAAATTTAATAAAAATATAAAAAAAAATTAATAAAAAACAGTTTTTATATCACAAGTCATATTCAAAGCAAGTTATAATATATATAAGTTAAAAACAATAAAATCAAGTGAAACAAAATGATTCAAATCAACTACAACATAATATTTAAGGTAAAACATGTTAAATAATAAATATAATTATATAACTATTGTCATAACCATTTTTTAGGTAAAACAATTAAATATTATTTTAAAAAACGATTATGACCTCTATTTGGAAAAATTGGGGATTTGAAATTAAATTAAAAAGAATCGTCATCGACCTTTGGGTTAGGTAGGTCGAATACCTAAAAAGGTCTTTTAAAACAATTTTAAGAAAAATCATTTTTAAGACAAAATTCGGTCTGCGTTACCAAATATTTATTTAAATAGATTCGAGAATCGGTTACGTGTGGGGAATGGTAAACACCCCCATAACGCCCAAAATTGGTACTGTGTCGCTTACACGTTGTCGTAATGATGAAAATTATTAATCGAATATAAAGTTAAATTACGATCCATTTATTGAAATATAATTAATTTACTTCAAAATTTGTAATTAAAGAAAATTCTTTAACTTTATAAAAAATCTTGAAATTAACAATCCTCCGTTGGGAAAGTTATTTTAACTATTTTCTATTGTTAAAGAATATCTAGTCCTCGTTGATTAAAATATACAAATTGAATATAAATGAATATCGAGAATTTGCATTCGCATAATAAAAAAACACAGGGCATCATTAAAATAAATTAATTAGTAACATACACTTGATTTGTTTCAAATTACTATATCATTAAAATGCCGTACCGGATCGCACCACTTCGACCAAGTGATACTTTCCACGCTCATTTTACGAATACGTGTCCTTGAAACGATTCGAATATTTCAACCATGGGTAAAATACAATGGAAATAAATGTTACTAAAAATACAAAAATAACATGATTACATTAAATGAAATTGAAAACATTATTTACATAATACACATAAGCATAAAATAAATAAAATATATTCATACATAAATGACTAGCATAAAAATAAGTAAACATTACAAACCAAAATGAAATCATTAAAATACAAATATTTACAAGACTAAAATAAAATTAACAAAAATTTGAAGGACAAAAATAACACAAATTTAAACATAAAGGATTAAAATAATAAAAATAGAAACCAAAGGGACCAAAATAATAATTACAAATAAAATAGAACCCAGATCACAAATGTTTAATAATACATGAACTGTAAATGAAATAAAACCATAATTAACATTTAGGACTAAAATAAAATAACCATATACACAGAGGACTAAACAATAATTAAACCAAATATCCAGTAGTGACTAAAATAAAGACTTTGCAAATGTCATGGCTAAATTAGGATGTCAATGAAAATGAACAATACACTAAAACAGAGACTAAAATGGAATAATTAAAAGTATCATGACCATATTCAAGCAATCGCAGAACTATGTAAGATAAGTGACTAAAATAAAATTATTACAAATATGGTGGCCAAATTCGAATAGCGCAAAGATTATAAAATACATGGAATCAGTGATCGAATTGAAATATTTGAAAATATTGAAGACAAAAATCAAATATAGACAAAAATGATATAAAACATGGATAGTGACTAAAATAATAAATTTACAAATACCATGGCTAAATTCAAATATTAACAAAATATGATAAACCAGTGACTAGAATGAGGTAATCACAAATAATATGACCAACGTCAAATATAAACAAACATGGTAAAATAAACAAACTAGTGACTTAAATATAAATTCTGAAATGTAAGTACTCGAAATCAAAGAAAATGAGACTTTATTTAATGATTTAATAATAATATTACAAGATCATAGGGACTAAAAGGGACATTTACCCCTAAACATAAAACACAGAAAGTGGGGAGGCGAAACGGTGTCGTTTCTGTTGGTGCCAAAACGACACCGTTTAGAGTTTCACATATATGATTTTCAAGGCCTAAAAAGGCCATCCATTTTCATTTCTCTGGTTTTCAACCGAGAGAGAAGAGATAGAAAAATAAAGTTCTCTCAACTCTCTCCTCTACAAAGAGAATAAGCAACGACCACCGACGGAACTCACGGCGGAGTTCACAGTGGTCGACGGTGGTCGGAGAGAGGAAATCACCTCAAAAGCATTCTCTCCTTACTCTCGTCTCGAAACTCGACTCCTCTTAGCCTAAAACATCCCCTAAAGCCACAAATCTAAAGGGTTTACCTCTCAGGAAATGGCAGCTCCAGCGACCTTACGGATTCCACGGCCTCGAACCAAGGTAAGAACCCCCTCTCTTTATTTTTCTCCTTGGTTTTGTATTTTCTTGTTTGGTTCGAGTAGTTCTATTTTTCCTTTTTTTCTGGTTTTTTCGTTCCTCCCCCTGAACTCGAATGCCCTCTCTATCTTTTCTTTTTTTCCTTTTATCTTGTCTCTGTGATTGGTGATGGCTGGATGATAGATTTGATTGCTTTTCATATAGGTTCATAATATCCTAGAATTAGGATAAGATTTCTTTTGGATTTTCTGAATTTTCTATTGTTGATGGATTGATGGATGTACAATGCTCACTGTTTGGTGTAGATATTGTCGACGGCGATGGTGTCAGGAGGCTTGGCAGAGGCTTGGTGGCTCGGCGACAGTTGGAGCGTTGGTGGGAGCTAGAAGGCGGGACTGAGCTAGGGTTTAGAAACCCTAATGTATTGGGCTTCTGGGTTAATGGGTCACATGAGTGGGCCTTGGGTGTATTGGGCTTGTCTGTAATCTGGGCTGCCCATTAAGCCTGCAAAAATATAAATGTTATATTAATAATAATAATAATAATAATAATAATAATAATAATTAAAAATAAAGAAAAAAAGACCCAGACAAAAACGGGTGTCTACAGCTGCCCCTCTTTGCACATTCTTGTGTTAACAAGAATAGGGCAAAGACGACAAGACAACACGTTTTTGTCTGGCTCTCTTCCTTTTATGCGTAAAAATTTGATAAGGTTTGTTGGGGACGACACTGCTCATACATGATGAAGAGTTATGGTCGTTTAAGGGTGATACAGTTCCTACGTGATGAGGAAATCTGGTCGGGGGATGACACGACTCATACGTGCTGAAGAGTTCTAGTCATCTTTAGGAAGGGTGATAACTCGGTTCTTACGCGATGAGGACGGCAGGTTATCTAGGGGTGACACGGCTCCTACGCAATGAGGAGATCTGGTCAGGGGATGACACGACTCATACGTGATGAAGAGTTCTGGCCATTTTTAGGAAGGGCGATAACACAGTTCCTACATGATGAGGACGTCTGGTTATCTAGGGGTGACACGACTCCTACGTGATGAAGAGATCTGGTCAGGAGATGACACCGCTCATACATGATGAAGAGTTATGACCATCTTTAGGGATAATGATTTCAAAAGAATCCAACTCAAAGATGATGTTTCAAAAGAAACAGACTCAAAGATTGTAAATTTTGTTTCCAAAGAAACAGACTCAAGGATTTTTCTCAAAAGAAACAATCTCAAAGGTTGGTTTTTTCATTAAAAATTGTCTCAAGAGACAAAATTTATTTTTAAAGAAATAGAATCACAGATGATTTCGTTAAGAGACACAATCTCAAAGATTTTTCGAAAGGAATAGACTCAAAGATTTTTCTCAAGAAAACTGTCTCAAGAGAGACAAAACTTTGTTTCAAAAGAAACAAACTCAGAGATTTTGGTTTCAAAAGAAATTACTCAAAGATTTTTTCACGAAATTGTCTTAAGAGAAACAAAACTTTGGTTCAAAAGAAACAGACTCAAAGAATTTTTCAAAAGAAACAACTCAAAGATTTTTATTTCAAAAGAAACAAACTCAAAGATAGGTTTTGTTTCAAGGGAAACAATCTCAAAGATGTTTGTTTTGTTTCAAGGGAAACAAACTCAAAGATGATTAATTTTGTTTCTAAAGAAACAGACTCAAAGATTTTTCTTAAAATAAGCTGTCTCAAGAGAGACAAAATTTTGTTTCCAAAGAAACATACTCAAAGATAGATTACGTCTTAAGTGAGACGAAATTTATTTCAAATGAAACAATCTCAAAGGTTGGTTTTTCATAAGAAACTGGCTCAAGAGAGACAAAATTTGTTTTTCAAAAGAAACTGCCTCTAGCGAGACGACATTTTGTTTCGAGAGAAACAAGATCAAAGGATACTGCTAGTCTGTTTGTTCCTGCTGATGAAGGAAATGTCTTAATTGTTGACTTCAGGAAGTCACATCTTTGGATGTCATTGTTCTTTCAGGTTGAATACATTTGGTCATTTCTGAGCTTTTATTTCCTGAAAGATCGAAATGGTATGTTTTTGACTGACTATCTTGGATGTTATGATGGATGTCAAGATGAAATTTATTTGATTTTTTATTGAATTTGTCCTCAAGTGAGGCGAAAAATGTCTTTAATACACATGATGATAAATGTTTGATGAGATGATGCAAACTCATGTAATATGTATGTATGTGTTGATGTATGTATTGATGTATGCATGTTAATCTGTGGGGGGGATGGTTGCGTGAGCAGTCTTCATTCTATCCATGACTCAGTTTGTTTGTCTTCATTTCCACCAGGGTGTACTCTTGCAAACTTCGACCTGAGATAATTTGTTTTCTTTGTCCCATCAAATTTTGCCCCAAAAATTTGTCTTCTCTTGCCCCAGCTTCGATTATGAGCTTCAGAGATATATTTTTTGAATTCCAAGATACGCCTCCAGAGAGATTATCTTGTTTGAAAATGTTTTTCTTATTTTTTTATTTTCAAAAGTCTGAAAATATCAATTAAAATAGTTTTGAAAAATGTTTAATCAAAAGATTTGAAAATATTGCACCTTTTAAGGTTTCACAATTGACAAATCATAGAACAAGAGTTCATTGGATATCAAAGAATTAATTACACTTTTAATCCTTCAATAAATTATAGCTATTTGACAAGTGTCAAGATCAATGCTATCTTTGAGAAATGGTTAAGTAAGGAATGATAAAAAAGTCTAAAGTGGTTATTTTTGGTCAAAGGTATGGTGTTCTCCTTTATTTTTTGTTCACTAATCTGATAGAGTAGCTTTTGTACTCATTTATTGGTCCGACTCCCAGTTCTCGTGTTCTTATTCGGGTTGTGTGATGCCTTATTAAGGGACTTGTACGATCGCCTCATATGAAATAGTCTCCATATTCGAGTTGCCTTTTCAGGTTTTCAACTCGAATCCTCCTTTGGTTTCAAGACGTTACTTAGAATTTACATCTTGAACCCCCTTTGTTATTTTTTCTCTATCATGCATTAAAGATTTTAGAAAACCTTTTTTTTAAATAAAATATTAATCCTGATGGGTGGAATGAAATCTGAAGAGTATCTTTTGCTTAGAAATCCATGTATGATTAGAAAGGACTTTTTAGGAACATAACGTAGGCCATGGTTCACGGTTATGAAATAAATGGATAAATAGGCCCAAATAAGTGTTTAAGGGTAATTGAACCAATGATCAATTTGTTATGATGCCTTAGATTTTGTCTTGCTCAATTTGAATCTACTCGTATGTGTCTTTCTCTTGATGTTCTGTGATCTTCTAGTGAAGTGATTCTGAAATACTTGTGCTTGATCAATCTCACAGTTTGAAGCTCGATGCGTCATTTGAGTCGAGAGACTTTGTTTGTGCTCTTTGTCCTCTTTTTGTTCTTTGCTTTTTCTTTGTTTTTGCTTTTTTCTTTGTTTCTTTTCTCTTTCTTTTTTTTTTTGCCCTTTATTTTTACTTTGCTTCTTTTCTCTCTTTTTCTTGTTCTCTTCGCTTTGATATGATCTTTGCACTATGTATTTGGTTCACCTTTTGGTATCTCATCTGAATCAATATCTTCACTCATGCGAGCAGATATCCTCCAACTTGCCCCCCAATGTGGAGGGTGATCCTTGGTTAGGGTTGAATCAGAAAAAATATCATTCAGGCTCAAAAGGGGACACAAGGGATATATTTTCTCCTTTTGTGAAGGGATAAAGAAAGAAAGCCGTTCATCATCTCATACACAGAAGTCCACGCAGAAGAGATATCCCCAGGGGGATAGATTTTCAGGATTAGTTTTATTCACATGAAAAATGTAATTAATGCATGATAGAATTATTTTGAAATAATTTCTTTTTTCTGCTTCTTGCTTTCAACATGCCTTAATTGTACAAACTTATCTTCAGGAAGTTGAGTCGAGATACTCCTCATTGTCTTCTCAAGATGCCCCACATTGTTTATTATGATAGGAAGGTTCATGTTCAAGTTAACACCTTGTACTTAGTGCTTGTAGGTTTTATTGGTAGAAAAATATGTCGGGTTTACTTCTAAGAAGACGATGGTAATTTTATTGGCTAAAAAAAGAATGTGTATGACTTTTGTGTATCGAAAGGATAGATGCAATGTTTCAAGGTCGAAAAGAATGTTTCAAGGTCTCAAAGAGAGGGAATGTCAAAAATTGGTTCTTTGGTAGTGACAATGAATTATTTTGGGTAAAAATCGAGAGATTTTATTTTTGGTTTTGGACAGGATATGAAAGGTCTAATCTTGCCATATGTCAAAAATCTATAATTCTTGAAGAATTAAAAGAATACGTACTTCATTCGATATTCAAAGAACTAAAGATTAAAATTTGTTCAATTATTCCACCTTAGAATGTGAGATAAATTCAAACATTAAGATTAAAAATATTTAAGAAAATTAAAGATAGAACAAAAACGAGTTCAAACAAAATAATCTCTCAATGAAAATGGTAGATGCAATGCCCCATCATTATTCGATTGCCCATGCCCCTAAGTAAATCAGGTTCTGGATCTTGTGCTTTAGTGCCTTGTAGTTCTTAGCGGAATGTCTGGAGCTTCTTATGTGGTAGTTTTACACGAGATCAACATCGTAGACCTCATGATATGATGACTCTTTTCTCAGATCATCCTGGAGAGCTCAATTATACAACCAGTCGAACAAGCTTTCATCATGTTGATTTCAGCTTCTTGTTTCTATTCTCAATATGGTAACGTGATCAGGATCACTTCCATTGACTTCTCCACAAATTAATCCCATGTTTTTATGAATGATGCATATGATAATGCTCAAAAATAAAATACATATGCAAAAATGCAAAGATGCAAATGCAGATGCAAAAATGTTGATCCCAACGATGAATATCGTAGACCAATTTTCACCAGAGATAAAAGCTTTCTCATTACAAGACAGTCCACTTACAGACATGCCTTCGCTTAGATATTGAGTCTGAAGTGGATCACTATCTCATCTCGGATCTTCATCCTCGAAAATGATCCCCTTTAAGCGTTCTGTAATCTAACTCGGTTAATGTCCATGTGATGGTAAAGTCGATGTGTCGCTCCTTGATAACTAGCGATGGAATGATTGTATATGAGAATTTACTGTTGGATTACTCTTTGGCTCAATAAATCATCGTTTCAGTCTCAAATGTTGCACAATCTTCGAGCTCACTACTTCATCTCGGATCTTTGTATTTGGAACTGATGCCCCTCAATGCTCTACAAACTAAATCATTAATGCCTCGATGGTGCTGAAGACATTGTGTTGCTCTTTGATGACTAGCGATGATATGATTGTAGATAAAACTCCACTGTTGGATTACTCATCGAATCAGTGGATCATCATTTTAGTCTTGAATGTTGCACGATCCTCGAGCAATTATCGTTCTTGCACTCTGAACTCCTTTTAGCCTTCGACGCATGTTTGTGCACATGACTGCTTGATTGAAAACTTTCACCTATTCTTGTGAAAATTTTCTCTAGAATATCCCCTTGATGATCAACATTTTCGCATTATATTATGATGTTGCAATGCAATGCAAAGAATGATAAAAAAGATGACACAGACAAAATAAATAAGTTAGTGTGTAAAAACAAAAGAGAAAAACGAGTTAGTACATGTAAAATAATTGATATGGATAAAAATATTATTCCAAGATAAATATAACACCTACCCCGTCATGATACTACGCAAACATGCTTTCAATAGATAGCAATCCTACCCGGACATGATTTCTACCCAAAATTATCTATTTTCAAGAAATTGGTCCTAACCGCATGATATCTAGTTCGCATGCAATTATTTAACAAAATTTAAAGCAAAAAGGAAATGTTCAGAAATAATCCTCCTTTGTGTATACCTAATTTGGGTACCTACTGGCGGACAGAGGTTCGATATAACTATACCTAGGGTGACCGTTCTAGGGTTTACTATATGCATGGTTTCGGCTATAACAGAAAAATGGTACCTGAATTGTCCTTGATGTAGGTGCCCCCTTAGGTTGCCAAACCCTCGATCCTCACCCATTACAGGTTTCAAACAGAACGAGTTCAATTCGAGGGGATCCATTGCCTTATACCCATACGAGAAATAAATCCCTACGAAGGTATAAGATATGTATCCCATGGGTTATTTGCTAAAACTCATACGAAGAATAAATTCTTACGAGAGTAAAGCATTCACCCGACTAATTTGGATCGAAGCTCGTGTCTAGAGCTTATGTTATGCAAATGTATGTGATGTGTGTGAGAAGGAACGTACCTACCTTTTACTCAAAAACGAAAAAAACTCGATAAAAACTTGGACCGATCTGAAAGAAAAAATTCAAATGTTAATATGACAGTTAAAAATGAAACAATTAAAAACTTCAATAAACGGATCATAAGTTAACTAAAGACTAGAATTAATAATTTCCACCAAACAACAATGAGTAAGCGACCTACAGCCTGACTCTCTAAAAAAAAGGTCCCCAGCGGAGTCGCCAAGCTGTCATAACCATTTTTTAGGTAAAACAATTAAATATTATTTTAAAAAATGATTATGACCTTTATTTGAAAAAATTGGGGATTTGAAATTAAATTAAAAAGAGTCACCATCGACCTTTGGGTTAGGTATGTCGAATACCTAGAAAGGTCTTTTAAAATAATTTTAAGAAAAAATCATTTTTAAGACAAAATTTGGTCTGCGTTACCAAAGATTTATTTAAATGGATTTGGGAATCGGTTACGTGTGGGGAAGGGTAAACACCCCCATAACACCCAAAATTGGTACTGTGTCGCTTACACGTTGTCGTAATGATGAAAATTATTAATCGAATATAAAGTTAAATTACGATCCATTTATTGAAATATAATTAATTTACTTCAAAATTTGTAATTAAAGAAAATCCTTTAACTTGATAAAAAATCTTGAAATTAACAATCCTCCGTTGGGAAAGCTATTTCAACTATTTTCTATTGTTAAAGAATATCTAGTCCTCGTTGATTAAAATATACAAATTGAATATAAATGAATATCGAGAATTTGCATTCGCATAAAATGAAATGGATTGTGAGTAATAAAAAAACACAGGGCATCATTAAAATAAATTAATTAGTAACATACACTTGATTTGTTTCAAATTACTATATCATTAAAATGCCGTACCGGATCGCACCACTTCGACCAAGTGATACTTTCCACGCTCATTTTACGAATACGTGTCCTTGAAACGATTCGAATATTTCAACCATGGGTAAAATACAATGGAAATAAATGTTACTAAAAATACAAAAATAACATGATTACATTATATGAAATTGAAAACATTATTTACATAATACACATAAGCATAAAATAAATAAAATATATTCATACATAAATGACTAGCATCAAAATAAGTAAACATTACAAACCAAAATGAAATCATTAAAATACAAACATTTACAAGACTAAAATAAAATTAACAAAAATTTGAAGGACAAAAATAACACAAATTTAAACATAAAGGATTAAAATAATAAAAATAGAAACCAAAGGGACCAAAATAATAATTACAAATAAAATAGAACCCATATCACAAATGTTTAATAATACAGGAACTGTAAATGAAATAAAACCATAATTAACATTTAGGACTAAAATAAAATAACCATATACACAGAGGACTAAACAATAATTAAACTAAATATCCAGCAGTGACTAAAATAAAGACTTTACAAATGTCATGGCCAAATTAGGATGTCAATGAAAATGAACAATACACTAAAACAATGACTAAAATGGAATAATTAAAAGTATCATGACCATATTCAAGCAATCGCAGAACTATGTAAGATAAGTGACTAAAATAAAATTATTACAAATATGGTGGCCAAATTCGAATAGCGCAAAGATTATAAAATATATGGAATCAGTGATCGAATTGAAATATTTGAAAATATTGAAGACAAAAATCAAATATAGACAAAAATGATATAAAACATGGATAGTGACTAAAATAATAAATTTACAAATACCATGGCTAAATTCAAATATTAACAAAATATGATAACACAATAAACCAGTGACTAGAATGAGGTAATCACAAATAATATGACCAATGTCAAATATAAACAAACATGGTAAAATAAACAAACTAGTGACTTAAATATAAATTCTGAAATGTAAGTACTCGAAATCAAAGAAAATGAGACTTCATTTAATGATTTAATAATAATATTACAAGATCATAAGGACTAAAAGGGACATTTACCCCTAAACATAAAACACAGAAAGTGGAGAGGCGAAACGGTGTCGTTTCTGCTAGTGCCAAAACGACACCGTTTGGAGTTTCACATATATGATTTTCAAGGCCTAAAAAGGCCACCCATTTTCATTTCTCTGGTTTTCAACCGAGAGAGAAGAGAGAAAAATAAAGTTCTCTCAACTCTCTCCTCCACAAAGAGAAGAAGCAACGGCCACCGGCGGAACTCACGGCGGAGTTCACGGTGGTCGGCGGTGGTCGGAGAGAGGAAATCACCTCAAAAGCATTCTCTCCTTACTCTCGTCTCGAAACCCGACTCCCCTTAGCCTAAAACATCCCCTAAAGACACAAATCTAGAGGGTTTACCTCTCGGGAAATGGAGGCTCCAGCGACCTTACGGATTCTACGGCCTCGAACCAAGGTAAGAACCCCCTCTCTTTATTTTTCTCCTTGGTTTTGTATTTTTCTTGTTTGGTTCGAGTAGTTCTCTTTTTCCTTTTTTTCTGGTTTTTTCGTTCCTCCCCCTGAACCCGAATGCCCTCTCTATCTTTTCTTTTTTTCCTTTTATCTTGTCTCTGTGATTGGTGATGGCTGGATGATAGATTTGATTGCTTTTCATATAGGTTCATAATATCCTAGAATTAGGATAAGATTTCTTTTGGATTTTCTGAATTTTCTATTATTGATGGATTGATGGATGTACAATGGTCACTGTTTGGTGCAGATATTGTCGACGGCGATGGTGTCAGGAGGCTTGGCAGAGACTTGGTGGCTCGGCGGCAGTTGGAGCGTTGGTGGGAGCTAGAAGGCGGCGGCTGAGCTAGGGTTTAGAAACCCTAATGTGTTGGGCTTCTGGGTTGATGGGTCACATGAGTGGGCCTTGGGTGTATTGGGCTTGTCTGTAATCTGGGCTTCCCATTAAGCCTGCAAAAATATAAATGTAATTATAATAATAATAATAATAAATTAAAAATAAAGAAAAAATGACCCGGACAAAAACGGGTGTCTACAACTATAATCAAAAAATAAATTTGGGGCTAAAAAAATCATAACAAACGATGTTGTTTGATTTAATTTTTTTAAATCTCACATGGCTAAGAAACATAGAAGAGCAACCCAACTGACTTCTATAAATAATATAGGTAATTTGACATTCAAAATCATGGAGTCTTTTGGTGAGCACAGAGCGAACTATTCTTTTCCTTCAGTTGAGCTCGAATTTCATGCTTCAATTGAGCTTCTAAGATTTTTTTGAGTTCAAGCCTTTTTGAGTTCAAGTTTCAATATTATATTTCGAGTTCGAGTTGAACTTGATAATTTTAGCTCGTGAGTTTTTTAGTCGAGTTGAGCTTACTTTTAAAGTTTTTGAGTTCGATTCGAGCTCAGCAATACTCAAGCTTGACTCGGCTCGTTTAACAAACGATGTTTTTTGATTTAATTTTTTTTTTAAAAATAGAATCGGTTTTCAATCGGTTCACGGTTCGGTCCGGTTCGAACGGTTCACAACCGGTTTAACGATTCCTTCCGGTTCACTAGTAGTGGTTTGACCGGTATAGAATGAACCGGACCAGACAATAATTCCCGGTTGAATCGACCAGTCCGGTCCGATTTTCAAAACACTGATTTTCGGATCATATCATATTGAATGAAAAGCCAACTAATGTCCACCTCTAAGCTCAAGTAGGGATGGGCACGAGATTCGAACCTGATGAGTTTCGATCCGATCAGATCGAGTTTTTTAAGTCGGATACGGATCGAATCGAGTCAGATTTTTTAGAGATTATGTTTGATTCAAGTTGGGTTCAAGTTTAGGATGAAAAATACATATTTGACCGACCTTTAAAAAGAATTTTACCTTATATATTTATGAAAAACTACAATAAGACTCATTTATATACTATTTATTTCAATTAAATCCTTATTTTTTATTGAACAAAAATAATATTTTTATGAATATATTATTTCAAGTCGGGTTGGATTCAAGTTTTATCTCAAAAGATCGAATCGAGTTTGGACATAATCTATTTGCGAAATTTGGACATAATCTATTGAGTTAGTATTTGAAAGTAATAGTAATGCTAATATACATCATTCAAATATTATTTATTATATCACAGTAAGTACATTAATGTCCAACTTATATAGTCGTTAATTTTTAATAGAAACCCATGAATTTGGAACATATAAATAGTCGAGTGATCATTTTGTAACTTTTAATAATCAGATGACTCAATAAAGTATCACCTTATAATTAGGGATCATTTTATAACTTTAATAATCAAATGACTCAATAAAACTGTACCCTATAATCAGGACCATTTATGTATTTCACCTAAAATAAATTAAACTTTTAAATTTATCTTTCTTCGTGACTCTAAAAAAAAATCTTTCTTCGTGACGTGGAAAGAACTCAGCTTTTTTTCTCTCGAATTTCAAAATTTATTATAAAATCATATTAATCTCTAAAGTGTCCCACTTGGTGACCGTTGGAGGATGCTCCTGAATTAGCCGTTACTCGTGCACAGCATTCTGTATATTTTATTTATTTTATTTCTACTTTTATATATATATATATATATATATATTCACCTAATTAGTCTTTTTCTAATCGCCGGCAACATAGACGCTATGCCAGAATCAGAGCTTAACCTAATGTCGTTATGCCGACAGGCTTACCCCTCCGGCTTCTCACCCTCTCTGTCGGACTCATTTCCTCGCCGATCCAGTTCCGACCACAACAATACAAATGCAACACTTGGGTAAGTTACGGTCTGAATACGAGTTAAAAAAATATAATTAATAAGTGCACATTAATCTATGTGTTTTATTGTCAATTAATAGATCGAATATCGATAGTTATATACACATATATAATTCTCCAATTGTTTAGGTTATTTATTTACATGGGCTTTTCTTTTGTTTCATTAAGTTAGAGAAAAAGCGATTTAAAGGCCAATCGACGACGAAACCACTTTTCTTCGATGGTTCTAACTACTTGTATTGGAAGACAATGATGAAGCCGTTCATTCAAACCAACGATTACGAACTATAGAGGGTCATCACTCATGGACCATACATTCCAATGAAGAAAGAAAAGGAATCAAATGTGCCAAAGGTTGAAGATGAATCGGATGCAAATGACATCAAGATGGTGCAACTAAATTACAAGGCGATGCACATCTTATATTGTGCTATTGGACCTCAAGAAGATAATATGATGTATGTGTGACAATGCAAAGGAGATGTGGGACAAGCTCGAGGTCACTTACGAAGGTACTAGTAGAGTGAAACAAGCCAAGAAAGGTTTATTCGCGTTGGAATTTAGCTCATTTAAGATGAATCTGGATGAAGGAAACATGGAGATGTCCGATCGTTTCATCGACATCATTAGCAGGTCGAAGGGTCTCAGGTGCACTTATTCGAATGCAGAGATGTCGCGAAAGGTTTTGAATATTTTCCCAACATCGTGGAGAACAAAGGTGACGGTAGTAGAAGAACGTCATGATTAGGGTCGTGGCTAGTTTGTCGGGGGCCATATACAAATTCTTAAAAGGGGTCCCTATTTTCTAAATATATTCGATTTCGGGGCAATAATAGTGGCGTTTTTTTTGACAAACGCCGCAATAGACCACAATAGGTCCATCTATAGTAGCATTTTTTCAATAAAAAGGCGCAACAATAGTGGAGTTTTTTTGAAAAACACCGCAATAAGTCCATCTATAGTGGCGTTTATTGGAAAAACGCGACTATAGATATACTTTTTTGGGGGCCTTGCGCGGTCGCCCATCTCGCACCGCCCCAGCCACGGCACTGGTCATGATATGAACAAGTTGCCTTTCGACGAACTCATTGGATCCTTGTTCAGTTATGAAATGAGACTAGAATACGAGAAAAAGTTAAGGAAATTACAAAAAAAAAGTCGGGAAATTAGGGAGATATCAAAATTCTTAAACTAAAATTAGTAATTAGGGATAGGAATTTGTCTTCAAATTTTGAGCTAGTACAATTATCATGACATTTAATTAAATGACTCGAGAACTCGATCCGAATTTCCTATAGGATCCGTGTATTTTCATTTGAGTATAGGATAATTATTTCGTGAGCCCAAAGATTGTTTAAAAAAATCAATTTGGTATGTTGATTAATTTTATTTTAATTTCTTCTAAAGTAGACTTTTTTACTCATTTCAACTCATTTCAACATTTTTTTATCTTATTTATTTTCTTTTATTTTTTTTTAAATTTCGCTTAAGTAGCTGTGGTTTGTGTCAACATTACTTCAACATAATTTGTCTTTTCCTCTTTTTGAAATTAATTAGCTTCTATTTTATTTTTTTCCTTATAATTTCTTCTATCTTTTAAAATAATTTTATTTTTATTTTTGAAAATTTGAAAAAATAAATTGGTGGATTATGTCATTTAAAACTAATTATAAAAAGGTCATATGAAAATTGTTTACAGTGTTTCATGATTTATTATCATGTCTTAATAAATTGAAAAAATATATTGGTATAAAATGAGTCGTTAGCACTGATTGAAAATATAAAACAAAATAATTAATCAAAACGATAACCGTGTCATAGTAATCTACTGTCTTAGAAACAAATTTACCCTGATGTGTGTAATCGCTACAATGAACGAACAATCCTTGAAATTAACACGATTTTTCAAATTCCATACACCCGAAAGATGGACCACTATTTATAAGCTAAATAATGAGGGCAAAAATGACATTTCAAATGTTCAATTTAATTCTATTTTTAATATAATTAAATACCGTTATGAAATGGTTACATTTTGAGCATTTATCAACATAGTGTGAGCATTGAAGTTTGGGTTTAGAAAATTCTCGGGATGATTTTGATTAATATTAATATTTTATGAATTTTATTTTATTACGTGTAAATCATACATGGCTTATTTGTTGATGTGGCCAATCTGATGTGGCTCTTTTAATATTAAATAATTCCACATCATGCAACTGTTATTGATTAAACTGTTTAGCGATAAAAAAAAGTTCAATGAGAAAATTAAAAATTTTGAAAGTATAATGACTGAAATAAGAATCTCATAAAAGTTTAGTCATCAAATTTTTAATTTACCCTAGTTATAAAGTTCAACACCAACTTGTATAATAGAGTCGAAGAAAAACCCTCTTTCACCCCCCTAAAGCCTGCCTTCTCGAAGCTCAACAATTGCTCTTACTTCAAAACTCTTTTTTTCTTTCGTTTTTCACCCAAAAATTGAAGAGAGAAAGGGTTGAAGATTATGCCTTCGTTTCCACAGCCTGGATTTGTTACCATCTTCGAAATCAACCGAGATTTAGGTATCCATTATTCTCTCTTTTTGTTGCTTTTTCTTTCAAATTTAATGGTTTTTTCTGCTGTTGGTTTAATGATTAACACCGGCAGTATGAATCTACAGTCACCGCTGATACCCTTTCCGATGCTGAAGCCAAGGAAACCTATGGAAACCTTCTGGTACGTTATTAATGGATTAGCATTTTCATTTTTTCTTAAATATATGTAAGCAAAAAAAAACCCTGAAACTTTGGGGATTTACAGGGAATGGTGTTCAATCCGGTTCCATTCCAATCCCTAGAGGATCCCACGCAGCCTCCACCAACTTCGAACGCTGCCGTTTCTCAACCCAAAGGATTTGTGTGATTTCCCTCCTTTTTCTGCTAATGTAATTTTGGGTCTTATATTTTAGTAGGTTTTCACTAATTGAACTTATCATTGCAGGGGATGATAACTTCCTCCCTCAAACACATTTTTCTACCCAATGATGTGAGTTATTGTTTACTTGTTGAATTACATTTGTGTGCATTTTCTCATATGCATATATGGTGTTTTAGTATTTATTGGTTGTTAGTTGATTGGCATGGTGACAGTTTAAGCTGCCCTGAGTAATCTAATTTCTTCTTTTTTTAAAAAAATAATAATTGAGTATTCGATCTAGTCTACTAAAAAAATTTCAAGTTAGTTTTGTAACTCAAACTTTAATTTGAATTTTTTCCGAGTTTATTAAACCAAGTTGAGTTGTTCGAGTTTTTGTTTAAATTTAATTGTAAATGTTTATAATGTTGTGGTACTATTTGAATCCAATTTGAATGGTTTTCTATAACCATATACGATATACATATATATTTTTTCATATGTGATATACATATGTTATGCAGAGTTGAGAGACTCGACTCGAACTTGAAAATCAATCCACTAATTACTAAGATTTTCGAGTTATTCTAGTTCTATTTTTATAACTCGACTCGAATCTGAAATTTTTTCAAGTCAGTTGAGTTTACAAAATTACGAGTCAAGTCGAGTCAAAAAGTTCGGTTTTTTCGAGTCAAGTTTTGTTCACTTCTACTTAGTATGACAATATGCCATCATGATATGTATGTATGTGTATGTGTATATGAATCCCGTATCTGTGTATAGTATGAAGCAGTTTGATAACCATATTGGAATACCTATCTATCTTATTGGTAATACTTGTATTAGATACTCTCGGAAATGTATGTTTAAACATGGCATTAAATGAGAAGCCGGTTTTTGTTATTTAAGTCTGCAGTCCAATTTGATAAGTTGTATAGATTGATTTGTTACCAGACGTTGCTCTGCAAGGTGTGAGCTGGCACCAGCACAAACATATTCTTGCATTTATATCTGGATCTAATCAGGTTACAGTTCGTGATTTTGAAGATTCGGGTGAGAAGCGTATTATATTATTCTATGTAAATTGTTGTTAGCTTATTTTTAGGGTTTTTTATTTGTTTGTTTCTCTTCTAGTTCAGTTTTTTTTGGTTGAAAAAAATCACTTCAGTATGAATGACTTGAACAGCAGGGAAGGAGCCATGCATTTTAACAAGCGAGTCCCAAAGAGATGTTAAAGTTCTAGAGTGGAGACCGAATGGTGGAAAGTCACTTGCTGTGGCATGCAAGCATGTATCCCGAATTTACAAACTGTTAACCTTTTCCTTCCCATTTATGACAAATATGGCTGATATTTTCTCAATTATTTATGGGAAACTTCAGTGGTGGAATTTGCATTTGGGTGGCGTCTTATCCTGGGAATGCGGCATCAGTTAGATCTGGTTCTGCTTCATTCTTGGGAGCACTCTCTAGAGGTTCTGGGACTCGGTGGACTCTAGTGGACATTTTTCGAAGTCCTCATGATGAACAAATAAGTGCACTTTCTTGGAGTCCAGATGGAAGATATCCTTTCTTCTTACTCACCTGATATTTATATCTTATTGCTTTAATTCATTGTGCTCGGTAGCCGGAGCTTGGAGTAGGAATGTGGTTGATTTAACTATTCAAGTTTATTGTATTCCCTGACATTTTGACACATATTTGGCCTCTGCCTCATATGAAAGCTCTTCATTCAACGAGAAAGCTAGAAACTTAGTTGGGAGTTTGGATAGGCTTGATTAGTTGCTTTTAAGTCTTAATCTTATGATTTTCAGTTAAAAGCTGATGATTTTTTAATCTGTAAGTATCAGGTACTTTATATTGGATTATGGAGTTATGGCTTCATGTACATCATAGTCATTGGATAAAAAACACCAAAGACTAAACCTTAGATGCGACTCCTAAGGAACCCTAGCACTAAGCTGATAGGTTTATTTGTTAAATTTCTCTCTTTTCCTTGACATCCCTAAATGATCATCATTGTTTCATACTGTAACCAGTTTGCATAAAAATATATTTCTACTATCGTCTTAAATATATATTCATTTAGATATTATTTCTTCTGGTATTTTAATCAAAGTTTTGGATGGATTTTGCAGGTATTGGGACACCCATTCGACGGGGATTAGGGGGAACATCGGTGGTTAAATGGTCTCCGACTGGAGATTACTTTTTTTCTGGGAAATTGTATGTACTTAACATGTTCCCTAAGCTTTATGTCTAATTCCGATCAAAAAATATCTGCTAATGTCTCTATCATGTTGCAGTGATGGAACCTTTTATCTTTGGGAGACAAACACATGGACTTCTGAACCATGGTCTTCGGCCAGTGGTTTTGTCACTGTAAGTATGATGATTTTTAAACCATGTCAGAGATACAGAACTTGCCGACATGACAGTAGATTTTACCTGTTTAAGGATTTAGTGATCAGTCGTTTGTTGTTATCAGGGTGCGACTTGGGATCCTGATGGTCGTATGGTCCTGCTTGCTTTCTCTAAGTCTTCAAAATTGGGTTCTATACACTTTGCATCAAAGCTTCCATCATTGGGTATGTAAGCTGTAATTAAGGAATTTTAGCTACCCAATCTTTTGCTGTAATTAACGATTTTTCAAAATTCGGCCTTCTATTGGTGGCATTGAGGAATGAAATTTACATTCAATGGTGACTTTTTTTCTCGATAAATAAAAAAATAAGAAAAATCCTTCACTCGCATCCTGTGTCCATGACTCTTACCTTGCAACGAGCCTTCCTTTATACTTGCTTTCGTATAAAATCATGCTTTCATGTTTTAAACGAACCATTCGTATTAGTCCCTTGGATTTTATTCAGTTGTAGACAGATGCATTGTAATGAGTGGCATGTAAATAATTTCCTGTCCTTGATTCTCTTCAGATGCCCACTTATTACCAGTTGATTTGCCAGAAATATTATCTTTGACAGGCAGGTACGTGAAGTTGGTTTTCTTGTTTGTGTTATCTTTTAATTTGTAATTTTGCAGATATTTATTATTAAGATAACTTGAGCTGGTCAAGGTACCAGCTTAATGGTAAGCAGGCGTAACTTGCAAATGGGGGCTTCGAATTCAAATCGTCCCCGACTCACCTACTTTTTTCCCTTTTCTTTTCTTAAAAAAAAAACAAAGAAATAAAGGATCTTTTTTGAATTAGCTAAGAGTAAAAAGATGTTTGCATGTCATTCGGGTATCTATAAGCTTTTCTCATTGTTGATTTTACTAGCTCATATAATCTCGAATATTTTGTCATGCAGTCAGGGAATTGAGAAGATGGCCTGGGATGCTTCTGGAGAGCGATTAGCAGTGTCATATAAAGGAGGGGATGACATTTACAAAGGTCTCATTGCGATATATGATACGAGGAGGAACCCCTTGATTTCTGCATCGCTAATGTGAGTCACCGCTTCTCTTACTATGTACTTGCCCTTTTGGTTAGGAAAATATGTACTAGACACGGCTTTCGTGGAGCATTCCATGGTATTCATTTCATTCCTAGACACCCCTTCATTTCTGCTCCGCTTCTTGCCTCGTGTTTTTCGTTTGTGGTTGGTAGATTGTTGACAAAGAAATCACAGTCGATTCCACGTATCCATTGATAAACAAGTGAAATCATCTAATATTTTAGACGATTCTTCGTTTTAATGCAAACTTATCTCCCATCCCTCTCTCTCCCCGTATGATATTTATACATTTAACTGCTAATCAATTTTCTTGTTGCTGTAATGTGGATTCAGTGGATTTATAAGAGGTCCAGGCGACAATCCAAAGCCGATCGCATTTTCCTTTCACAACAAGTTCAAACAAGGGCCATTGCTTTCTGTGGTAAACCCTCTTCCATGTCATCCTCTTATCACTTACACTCTTTGGTCGGATTTTTTTTACGGTTTTAGAGGTGCGGAGATTTGAATCTGTATAATTCGTACGGAATCCAAATCTCGGCGGTGAGTTGCAACTAGCCGGAAATTCATGTTTCCCGTGGTCCATTGAGATACGTTCTCTCTTTTTCTGTTGCAGTGCTGGAGCAGTGGATTTTGCTGTACCTACCCTCTGCTATTTCGATCCTAAAATTCTTCCGTGGTCAAGGTATTTTTCCGATATGCCTCGAACACTCTTTAAAACCCCTTGAGTTTCGATCCTAAACCAGAAACGACTTGTACTCGAAATGACCCGAACCAATCGGTAAAAAGGAAACAACTTGAACTTGAAACTGACTTGAACCTGAAATGATTCGAAACTTCTAAAACCCGAATTAACCGTAGCGGCTCAATCGACATATCTGGATGAAACTTCAATTATCATTAGCAGTTCTAGAGTTTTGGGTTTCAGAATTGGTGGATGTTAATATTTAGTTTGTTGCAGGTACTTGGAGGCAACCTATCTATGGTATGTTTAAATGGGATTATTATCATGGAGGTTCAAAAATTGAACTTTTAAATGTCATTGGTGACTCATACTTGTTATAAAATTCCTGACTGAGTTGGTATCACGAGTGAAATGAATATTTAGTTGAAAAATGACTTAAAATTTTGGGTAAAGTATGCGTTTAGTACCTAACTATCAGTTTTGGTCCGTTTTCGTACTTAAACTTTTAAAATTTCAAAATCTTACTTAGAGTTTAGTTTTTGTTTCATTTTGGTACCTTTCGTTAAAAATTTTAGTTTTTGTTTCATTTTAGTATCCCGTTCAAAATTTACCATTAAGTTTTGAAAAGATTGAAAGTCTACCTACTAAAATTGATAGTTAGATACTAAATGCGTTAAGTTTTTAACGACGGATATTAAAATGAAATGAAAATTAAATGTTAGGCATGGTTTTGAAAAAATTGAAAGTTTAGATACTAAAATGGATCAAAATTTAGTTTAGTTACTAAACGCGTAGTTTATCGAGAAAAACTTTTTAAAAATGGCGATGAATATTAAGTAAGGGTGCTTTTGTAATTTTACACTTTCGGTGTAATCTTTAAATAAAAGAATCAAAATTTAACGTTTTAGATTCAAAGACGATACTTGATTAGTTTATATACAAATCTCTTATATTCCAACTAAAATACTTCTATAAATTTATATCTTTTACGTTAAAACATTTTTGTTTATAATTATTAAGTGTAAAAGTTTAAGGGTAAGTTATGTGTTTAGTACTTAAATTATCAGTTTTTGTCTGTTTTAGTACTTAAATTTTTAATTGTTTAAAACAATACTTAAATATTAGATTTTGTTTCATTTTAGTATTTGTTCAAAATATAATGTTAAGTTTAGAAAAAAATTAAAAGTTTTTAACGGTAGAGTATTAAAATAAAACAAAATATAAATGTTATATATGGTTTTGAAAAAATTAAAAGTTTAGGTACTTGAATGGGCTAAAATTGATACGCAAGATACTAAATGTGTAATTTACCCAACATTTTAATATGTTGAGTACGGTAAAATATTAATAGTATAGATAAAATATAAAGGCCATTTTTAGTGACCAAGAAAAAAAAAATTACTACTTTGAAGTAGTTGTGTAGACAGATTCTCTGAAATAATTTTTAAAATCAATAGCTTTAATATTAATTAAAATAAAATGATATGGTGAATGTGAGTGTGAATGTGAGTCTATAGCTAACACTCCTTTGACGGTCAAATTAAAATATAGAATTTATATTTTCTTATATAAATTTCAATATTTAAAGTTACAAGTTGATATTAACTAGAAAAGGGTGACAAGTTGATATTTAATCTAAAAACTAACATTAAATAATGAGAGTAATTTATTTATATTAATTTTAAATATTATTTTATTTATTGTATAAAATAAGTATTTTATATATAATTATTAAAATAAGATTTAAAAAAATTAAAAAGGTTTTATTAAATATTTGATACGAGAAGATTTTATTACATTTAATAATTCAGTTCGGTTCATATTTTTTCGTTAGTCTAAGTTGATTAGAATATCATGTATGTTTAGGGATGATAACGGGTTGGATTAGGGATAAGTTTTTTATCAAACCAACTCGACCCAAAATATGTAGCTTTCACCTTACACGATCTGTTCCAAAAATTTATATCCTCTATTCGGTTTGATTTAATCTGAAAAACATATGTCTTCCACTTGACTCCTACTGGAAAATTTTATATCTTCCATCGGACATGGTCTAAAAAATATATATCTTTCACATGACTCTGACCCGTATAAAATAAAGACTTGATTTAAAAATTAATAAATTTTATATGAAAATTACATTATTATCCTCGGGTCGGGTTGAAATTTTTTCACCTTCCACTTGAACTCGACTCAACCCAATCTTACCCTTTAAAAATCAAATCCGATTTGAACTCAAATTTATTTTAAAAAATTCAATCCTATCAATATAATTCTTAAATACAAAGTGATATATGTTTAAAATTATTTAAATAAATATTTATATTATTACATATATTATGCTCGAACCTAAAATCTTAAAAATAATAAAAAATAAATCTTTTAACCGTTAAATTCGAATATATTGAAAAAATAATAAAAATTCCACAGTACAACTATAGTATTTTTGTTTGAATTTGAAGTCAACCGCGCTGACGCGTGTCCTCCTGTCACAATGACGCGGTTTCTTCGTCCCCTTCCCCAACAGCGTCCCATAAAAGCTTCCTTCTTCACATTTTCTACGCCAATTTACTCTCTGTTTGGTATCCAAGAAAATCCCATTAACTGTATGATTCTTTTCTTCTTCTTCACTTTTTTCCACTTTCCTTCCTTTCTTCACACTTTTTGTTTCAAGTAAATACAGCTAAGAAAGCTTAACACCAGCACAGCCCCACCAGATGGCGTCACCAGAAAACCAGTCGAGCATCGAAACGCCGTCGTTTCATTCATCCTTCGCCGATTCCTGGATCACCGAGGCCTTCTCTCGCGACAGCCAGGCGTTAACTATAGCACTCCAAAAGTCAATCTCCGATTCCTTCGTCAACACCGTCGCCTGGCCCACGCCGGAAACATCTCCAAAACGACAGCGCACCGCCGCCAATCCGCCGCCTCCCACCGGGAAAGTCTCCAAACGGAAGCGGCGGGCCTCGAAGCGGTCTCAGACCACGTTTATAACGGCGGATCCGGCTAATTTCAGGCAGATGGTGCAGCAGGTGACCGGAGTCAGATTCGGCGACGGACAGATGCCGGTGAATCCGGTCCTCAAGCCTGAGCCTCAGAGACTCAACAACCGGTTGCCGAACGTTGTTGGACCGGGATTTTTACCGACGCTGGACACATCGGCGGTCTTGTTGGATCATCAGCAACCGTTTTCCGGAGCAGTTGTCGGGTCTAGCTTAGATTGTGAAATTTTCCCGAGCTTTCCCACCCTAGATTCCTGGAAAGTTTGATTTATGTTTTTTAATTTACCTTTTTTTCCCACTAAGATATCGTGGATAATGTAAGGTTTATGAATGGTAATGAAAATTAGGGTTGGATAATTAACTTGTACTACTTTTGTAAAAATGATATTTTGCACTTTTAGATCATTAATATTAAATTTAAGTACTAAATTAAGTATTTACTACTTAAATTATTAGTTTAGTTTTTGTTCATTTTAGTACCATTCATTAAAAATTTAAAGATTTTAATTATCAGTTTTAGTCTATTTTAATATTTATATTTTTTTATTTTTAACAAAATTTATTAAAATTTGAATGTGATATTAAAATAAAACAGATTAAAATTTATAATTTAAGTATTAAATATATAATTTATCCCTAACTTTAATCCAATTAAAATTTTGGATTGTTCTTACTAGATTGTATAATCTTATTTTAATAATATGATTTTGAATATCTAACTTTTTTATCATAACTTTTTGAATATTTAATTATTTTATCAATGTAAATTTGAAATTTTTATTAAAGTAAGGTAATTATAAAATAATATATTCTAAATACTTTTTATTATTTGATAATAAACGCTTAAATACCCTATTATAGTCGTTGACGCTCGAAGCTGTAATTTTTATAAACAACAACGATTTCTTTAATCATTGAGATAAGTTAGTTCGTGCATATAATTTGATTTGAACTTTCATATTAACTTTATTAAATATTTATAGTCATTCTAAATATATTGTATAACGTATTTGAATTATGATAAGATTTCAATTTACATATAATTATTATTATATTTATTTTTAAATTAATAATTTGTTATTATTCCGAAATATTTAACTGACACGGTATTATCTCCTTTAAATTTTAACATAGGGTGACTTGATTGAACAATTTAAAAAGCTGTGTGGTATATTTGATTAAATTAAAATATCAAAGGCTAAAATAGTTTTTTACCATAATTTAATGGTCAACCGTGTAGTTTACCCTAATATTTATTCTTTATGGTTGATGCTATTGTTTATTCATATTTTTAAGCCGTATAACTGATTTTTTTTAATAAATAGTTTACTTTTATTATCTAATGATTAATTTATGTTATTCGATGAATTTATATTTTTTATTTATATAATAATATTTCTTTGGTATGTGTTCAAAATATCGTTTGTCTATAAACACCTAACACTAATTATATCTTTAATTATAACTTCCCTTTCACATCACAATCATTAATCTCAAGCTCATAATTATGTTTAATCCCACTAAATAAAAATCTTTTTTTAATTAATTACTAGTATTAGATCTATTGACCGACTAATTCAGATCGAGTACTAAAGAGGTGATAGCGACCCTCTCAACCCAATTTACACCATTTAAAGTGAAATACATATTTAATATTTAAATTAATAATTTTGATTTGTTTAATTATTTAAATTTTTAATTGTTTAAAAATCATACTTAGTATTTAATTTTCATTTTATTTTAGTATTTATTATTAAAAATTTAAAGTACTTAGTACCTAAACTATCAGTTTTGGTTTATTTTAGTACATAAATTTTTAATTTTTTAAAATTTAACGTTAAATTTTGAATGAGGTACTAAAATGAAAAAAAAATTAAACTTTATATGTGATTTAAAAAAAATTAAAATACAAAAACAGACCAAAACTGATAACTTAGGAACTAAATGTGTACCGTCCATTTTATACAACCTAAGGTTTTTTTGTGACTTAATACTCGCATCAGATATTTTTGTTTTGTTTCAAATTTTTTTCATTAACAATCGAGCTTAAATTTCAACCCCTTTGACAAATTGAAGAAACTTATTATATAAATGATAAAATTAGTATGTGACCAAAATATAATAATAATATTAGAAGTTGTTTAGATTTAGGTTTTAACTTCAACACCTAACATTTATCATATTTTATTTTCATTATTTATTACTTTTTAGTATATATGTGCTACTTACTTAATTGGTATCATCAGTACTTTTTTATAAGTATTTTTATCTATGGACTATAATTTTATTCGAATTCGACAAGTTTTGTTCTGATTTTATGAGATCAATATTGTTATGAAGTTTGAGTTCAAGACAAATTTTGTGAAAGATGAAATCGAGTCAGTTGGGTTCAAGGATGGGTCGAAGTGGAATAATCGCGAGCTGTTGTCTCCGTAAAAATTTCAAAATTATCATATATTTTAGATTTTTTATTTAGATTTTTATTGATAATATATTTTTATTCCCTTATAATTTTGTATTTTATTTGGCGAATTTCAAAACTTGCATATTATCTTATCAAATTTCAAAGGCTCCACAACCATGGATAGGCATGGGATTTAATCTCGATCCTATTAGATCAGGTCAAGTTTTTTTAAAAATACGGGTTTGAATCAGGTCGGGTTTGTGTTTAGGGTGAAAAATACGTACGGATGGCAATGGGTCGGGTTTTAGGTCCACTCGACCTGATCCGAAAATATGTATCCTCCACCCAAACTCAACCCTAAAATTTTATATCTTATACCCTACCTGATCCATCCCAAAAAATACATATATCATCCATCGACTCTGACCAACACAATTTTTTAGAGTATGAATTCGATCCGATAAAAAATAATGATTTAATTAAAAATAATTTTTTAAAGAAAATTACATTATTATCTTCGGGTCGGGTCGGGTTGAATTTTTCTCACCATCCACCCGAACCCGACCTCACTCCTTAAAAAAACCTGACCCAGACATGCAATTTTTTGAAAAGAAATCTGACCCGACCGAGTCCGCTCGGGTTGAAACCCGTTGGATTAGGGTAAAATTATCATCCCTAAAAATATTTGATCCAACTAAAAAATATAATTTTACCTTATATATTTAGAAATAATTGTAATAATAATATATCTATATATTATTTTTAATTAAATTCTCAATTTTATTAAATAAAAATAATATTTTTAATAAATATATTAAGGTAAGGAAGAAACAAATTTGTATGCATTATGTAGACACCTATTTTCGTCTGATTTTTATTTATATATACATATCTATATATTATATAGTTTACAAATGTTTTAAAATACATATAATATATATAATTTTGAGAATAGCTTTTTGAAAAGTATATATTATATGATATATAATATATGTTTTTTTTTCGAAAACATTTTAAAAATATATATAATATATAGTCTTTGAAAACATTTTGAAAATGTATATATATATATATATATATATATATATATATATATATATATATATATATATTTAAAAGCATTTTTGAAAACGTATAATATATATAGTTTTGAAAAACATTTTTGAAAATTTATATGATATAGTTTTGAAAACATTTTGAAAACATTTATATATTATATAGTTTTTAAAAAAATATATTTTAAAAATATATAATATATAATTTTTTAAAGCATTTTTTTAAAATATATATATTATATAATTAAAAAAAACATTTTGGAAATTATATATTATATGTTTTTTAAAATATTTATATATATATATATTATACTATTATTATTATTATTTATTATTATCATTTATTATTATTGTAATTATTTTATTTATTATTATTATTTCTTATTTAATTATTTTGTTTTTGTTTTTCTGTTCAGGGTCCAGAACGAGGTCCAAGCAGATCAGGGTTTCTAGACTTAGTCACAGCGCCACACAACAGGGGACCGTTGGATCAACAAAGAGATCAACGGCCAATATAGCAAGGGAATCAGGGTTTGTTTAACCCACAAAGAGCTATCAGCCGCGGCCAATCTTGGACCGTTGGATCTGACCCAATCCAACGGTCAAGATCAAATCAAGGTTACCAGAAGCCTGAACGCCACCACACACCAGTCACCGAGATTTCCGGTCGAGGGGATCGGGACTGACCCATCCCGAAATCTCCGGCCAACCAACCACGATCCCGAGATCGTCGGGACTCCCAACGGCCGGCGTGGGTTATAAAAACCCACGGCCAACCAACAGAGGGGGGGACCAATACCATCATCGAGAACCAAGATCCAAAACCACACAGTACCCAAAACACCATCAACACAACAACCATCAACCATATACAGTACCACACCGAGAGACCAACGACCATAAAAATAGAAGCATCATCGAGCCACAACCGAACAAAAAGACCATCAACAACAGACAAAAATCATCACAAAAATACAAGCCAAAGGCCGAAGCCTCTCAGTAAACAAACCAAAACAAGCACGTAGAGAAACCACAAAGCCAAAGGCCTCAAGAAACGAAGGGACACCGGCGAGAGGGGTAAAAAATCGAAACTTTACACCTAGATCCACGCTGGTAGGGATAAGTTTTGGTGTTTTAGGTCTCGGATTTGGGTGTACGGGGTTAAAGGGAGTACTTTTGCTAAGGTTTAGGTTTCCCGGCCGCCGCTAGCGGCGATTCAGGCGGCGGAAGGGCCACCGGACTGGTGACCGGTAATCGCCCAAGGGGGGGCTGGCCGAGAGTTTTCTCTCGGTTGAGAAAGATGAGAGCTGGAGTGAAATGGTGAGAATGAATGAGAAATATCTGTTTTTGGGTATTTATATACCAGGGACTACCGTGTAATTACAGGATAGTTAAATCCTTTCCGCGATCCCTGTAAGTTTGAGTCGTAATCCATTTCAGTCACCATATGCAATTCGGCCACAGGATTTTCAATTGTTTCAATTCGGTCCCCATTTAAATTTTACATTTTTGCAATTTGACCCCCTAAATTCTGACTTTTTTATTATTATCATGCTTGTTAATTATTATTCTTTTTATTTTCTTTTTTACTTCATATTGTTTCCATTTTATTACTTTTAAAATAATATTTTTCTTATTTATTTAATATTTATTTATTATTTATTTAATTTTAATTTAATTTCTTTGATTTATTTTTTTATATTACTACTTTTTTTGTTATTATTTTATCCTTTCATTTTTATTTAACTATTTTATCGTCTAACATATTTTTTTTGTTTACCCCTTTTTAGCGCTAACTTTAATCGATCAAAGGTAAGTGATTTGCATCGAGTTTTTAAATTTAAATTTAAATTTAAATTTTAAATTTTCGCAACTAAGACAACCGACAAATTAATTGGTACCGAAAGGGCGGTTCAAGGGTGCTAATCCTTCCTTGACCGTAACCGACTCCCGAACCCGACACGTTTCTGGTACGACGCAGATCAGGTAAGATGGTGTCCGGCCCACCTAAATTCGTTTTAAAGTGGTCGGTGGCGACTCCAAATCATTTTTCCTAAGTCGAAGCCCAATTCCGGGGTCCAACCGAAAGACGGTTACGACAGCTTGGCGACTCCACTGGGGACATGTAAGTGAGTCAGGCCGAAATTAATTTTCGGTTGTCTTTTATGCGAAAACGGTAAATTTAAATTTTAATTTATTTATTCGATTCCAATTATTTATCTTTGATTATTTTTCAAATAAATAGTTGTACTAACCGTTTTCTCAATGATTTCAGCATTTAAAGTCTTTTTCATCTAAGGCTCTATACCCGAGCTCCGAAACCTATTTAAGTGGGGGTAAAAGCGACGCCTTCGTGTGAATTTATTCACCGTGTGGGCCTAGCAAGTAGCCTTCGGGATTCATATACCTTATGTCTTCGTGTGAATTTATTCTCCGTATGGGCATAAGGGAATGTTTCCTCTCGAGTTTAACTTAGTCCACACAAGCCTGTGATGGGTTTAGGACTAAGGGTCTGGTAAGCCCAAGGGGGCACCGACAATGAGAACTCGAGTACCGTTTTTTAGAACCTAAACCGGGAGAGTACAGGGAATTAGAGCCCACCCCAAAACCTCATTCCAAACCCTAGGCTGTTTTATTTCCTACTTTATTTTCTGTTCAAAGCATGCGAACTAGACAAACATGTGGTTAGGTTTTGTTTAAAATTAGCATGCGGGATAGAGATCATGTCCGGGTAGGAATAATAAGCATGTGGGGTAGATATCATGTGGGGTAGTATTTTTCATTTTTATTATTGTTTTGATTTACCTCACTAACCCTTTTATTTTTTGTTCTCTTTTATTTTGTGTTCATCGTTTGCATCATTTAAAACGATGTGTTGATCCACCAAAAATGTGTTTGTTAAACATGAATAATCTGCATTAATGGACAAATGGGTTATAATACAAAGAGATAAAAAACTCAGAAGTCCAACCGTGGTCAAAGAATACTCAAAGGCAAAGTTGCAGGGGCAATACGAGGAAAAGGTCACTGACCCGGTCGCTCCTTTCGAAAACTACAAGAACAAGATGGTGAAACACTAGCTGAGCTGGATGCCATTACTGACGAATTCAAGAAGCAAGCTTCGAAAAGTTTCTCTCGATGGAGGGCTCCAATGACACTTTCGTTAGAAACAAGCTCGGTAGAAAGTGAAAGTCGGAGATGCAGTCCTTCGAGATCTTTTTTTTTTGGGCAAGCATCTCATTATTTGCACATTTTAGCCAAAGGAGCCGGAATGGTTCGACAGGATATTCAACTAGTGAAAAAGACGAATCAACTTGTCAGAAGCTGTACAGGATTTGTACCATCAAAAAGAGTTTTTTGTCTCTTCAGACGTAACACTTTTGTCACCAATAAGGGTTATTCAGAATAACAGGCACATTTTTTGGATCAATGCCTCGGACATTTCATGCATCATATATTTAGACATTTTGCATTTCTTATTTTCTTTGCATTTTGTTATTTTCTTTGCATTCACATTAACTAATATAAACATGTCTCATCAAGGGGAACAAATATTGGATACACCGCCTCAAGCATTGGACACACCCCATCCACATAACACTCGTTTGAAGAAGAAGAGGATGAAAGCCAGAATTACACAAATCGAGGAGAATATGTTAAAACTACAAAAAGAACTAGAAGACAAGATAAACCAGAACAGTCGAAATACTCTGGAAACAATCACAAAGAACCAAGAGTCCTTGGTTGATCAGATCGTTGCCAAGTTAGTTGGCCTACAACAGACCAGTGCGCCCGGGGCAGGTTCACCGGAAGGGGTAACTATACAACCTACCTCGCAAGTGGTTATCTCACCTGAAATCCTACCAGAACTTCGAGGGGACTCATCTGTTGCAAAATCAAAGCCCTTGTCCTCTGTATTTAACCCTAGGAATAATCCGGGTTATTACCATGTACCGGATTTGGACGAAGAGGAAAAAGCGAGGAAGATGGAGGAAAAAATCAAACAATTGGAGGACCAAATGAATATAGTCAAAGGAGACCGTGACTACCATGAAATCGATGCAACGGAACTTAGTCTAGTCCCGGACTTGGTTCTTCCCCCGAAATTTAAGTCCCCGGAGTTCGAGAAGTTTGACGGGAATAGTTGCCCATCCGCTCACATCACCATGTTCTGCCGAAAGATGACAGGATATGGAGGAAACGACCAACTCCTGATCCACTGCTTTCAGGATAGTCTGTCGGGCTCAGCCATTCGGTGGTACAACCAGCTAAGCCGATCAAATATCAAGACCTGGAAGGACCTGGCCAAGTCATTTCTGGAACAATACAAGCATAACAATGACATAAGGCCAGATCGAGTTATGCTACAAAACATGGAAAAGAAGCATAACGAGAGTTTCAGGCAGTACGCACAAAAATGGAGGGACTTGGCTGTGCAAGTTCATCCACCGTTAGATGAAAAGTAAACCCGGAAACTTTTCGTGCAGACTCTGAAGGCTCCATACTTCGGGCATCTGGTGGCGATCACATCAGGAAGCTTTTCAGACTTGGTTATGGCCGGAGAAATGATTGAGTCGGCCATAAAGCAAGGCAAGATTAAGGATGGGGAAGCCAGTAAGAAGCCTCCTATGAGGGAGAGGGATGGAGAGGTTAACAACATCAAACACTCCAGCAAAGGTGTTACAATCTCCAGCCCAAAATCAACTGCGGTTGTACCGTTAGGTACTTCTAAACAAGAGTCCAGGAGGGAAAGTGAACATTTCGACCCTATTCCCATGACCTACAAAGAGCTTTACCAGCAACTTCTTGACACCCATGTGGTGTCACCATATCCAGTAGAACCCATGAAGCCCCCATACCCCAAGTGGTATGACGAGAATGCGTATTGTGAATATCACGGCGGAGTCCCAGGGCACACAATTGAGAACTGTTACGCATTTAAGAGGGTCGTACAAAAGATGCGTAACCAGAACTGGATCGACTTCAACAACTTGGGGGCATCCAAGTGAGGAATATCATTTCATCATTTGAGGCATTCTGTTTGACTTTGTTTTTCTTCCATTTTTTTTCTCAAGTTTTTGTAAGAACATTTTAATCAAATTTATGTTACTTTAAAAGATGTTAAGCAATGGATCATATTTGCAAATTTGTAATTCTTTGCATATCATTTGAATTAAGAAACTCTGTAAACGATTCAAAGTTATGAATCTTTGACGAAGTAACATGATTTAAAAACAAGGACTTTGACCTTATCCAGAATATACCCTCAAACACCATACCCCACTCTTGGAATTAACCAATATACCCTTTTCCTTTCATAAGATGCGGACAACACGGGGCATCATTTGCATATGACAATTACTATGTTTTTTTAATTTAAGACTTTCAATGACGATGATGATCTTTACAAATGAAAGAGTCGAGTAGGTGAATCCAGTTTAGGTCAGTTGCTTGAAAATTGAATTCTAAAGATGAAATTTTTGACTTTCAACAAATACCTAGGCTATAACAGGTTCTTCTTGACAATATTAAGAAATTAAATCCGTAAAAACTGAGCTATTCCGCTAAGGCAATTGGTTATAGAGGAAACTTGAAAGCCCTGGCCTTATGAGTAGATTACGTTCAAACCATGACATTGCTCGAAAACTTGGCAATTCGGTGTTTGCTCCACTGCTTTTGTCAGGCTGAAGACTTTGTGATGAGACGAACCTTTCAGTTAAACCTGATAAAAGTAATTATAATACTGAGGTGTCCTTCTAAAGCAATTGGTTGAACGCCCCGACTTTATGGATTTTTGCTAGCCAGACAATGGCAAAGTAAATGAAATTTATCTAAAGAAGAAATTTTCGGTAATGTTGGACTAAGGGAGTTAAGGAACACCTGTTATAGTTGACTACACACAAACACTCAAGAATTTCATTTTTAGACCGATATTTTTTGCACTGCCTTTGTTGGAAGAGCATACAAAGCTTGAACAAATGAAAGATTTCAGAGGACTGAGATAAAAGGTCTAGTAATTGATCATGCTAGTTGCGTCATTTTGTCCGCACCCAATTAAAGTGCCAAAGCATGTTGCGATATTTAAAAAATGACTTTTTTTACCAAAAAACCTTAGAAAGGAGGCCAACCTAAAGCCGACTCGTCCCTTTGAACATTTGTCAAAGATTTGTAACTCTGAAAGCATTAAAAGAGCTCTTGATTCCTTTGATATTTTTTTTGAACTCACATTTACAATTTGATTCAATTGCGAACAATACTTTACAACATTTATATCATTTCTCTCTCCTGAAACAATAAAAAGGAGAAAAACGTTATCAAACAGAACAATCTCAGATATGAAATGTCTGTAAAGCCCAAGCTCGAGAAGTAAATGGGGCACGATCGATTCCATGGACCAGATTGGCAGGCAAAGCACGAGACTCTATCCAAGAAATAACACATAATTTATTCATGTTGCATGCATCTTAGACATACTTAGGTGCATCACATTCATCATTTTAGCATACATAATTTTGCAGCTTTCAGAGTCAAGCTTCGACTTCAGGGTGAAGGTTACTCGACTTGCAAGCACCTTTAAAGAAAGATGGTGTAACTCAGCAGCAAGAAGATACACCTCAACCGACTTTACATAACTACAGATCTCAGAACCAATTTCAGATGGGTTCGAGAACCAATTCAGATCAAATCTGGTTCGGTTCAAACTCACCAGGAGCAACATGTTTTTAGTTAACACTTTCAAGCCAGATTTCAATTCCATGACGAAAGATATCCGGCTGTCAGAATTTATCAGTAGGTTTTCCCAGACCAGCTTAGGGGAACCACCGGAAGAATCATGACCGTTTTCGACCCGTAAAGGGAAGCCATTTTTAAACAAACTATTTGCAGTTTAGCTCAAGGGCTACCTGCCACCAAGACCTTCGAGTTCGACTACGCTCAGCTCCAAGGCACATCATTTACAGAATAGCTTAAGTCGAGAAGGGCTATCTGCCAAAGACCCTTAAGTTCGATTACACTCAGCTTCAAGGGCATAACATTTACAGCATAACTCAAGGCTAGAAGGGTTATCTGTTAGCAAAGACCTTTGAGTTCGACTACGCTCAGCTCCAAGGCACATCATTTGCAGAATAGCTTAAGAAGGGCTATCTGCCAAAGACCCCTGAGTTCGATTACGCTCAGCTTCGAGGGCACATCATTTACAGCATAACTCAAGGCTAGAAGGGTTATCTGTGACCAAAAGACCTTCGAGTTCGACTACGCTCAGCTCCAAGGCACATCATTTGCAGAATAGCTTAAGTCGAGAAGGGCTATCTGCCAAAGACCCCCAAGTTCGATTACACTCAGCTTCGAGGGCACATCATTTGCAGCATAACTTAAGTCGAGAAGGGTTATCTGCCAACCAAAGACCTTCGAGTTCGACTACGCTAAGCTCCAAGGCATATCATTTGCAGCACAACTTAAGTCTACAAGGGTTGTCTGCCAACAAAAGACCTTTGAGTTCGACTACGCTCAGCTCAACGGCACATCATTTACAGCATAACTCAAGGCTAGAAGGGTTATCTGTGACCAAAAGACCTTCGAGTTCGACTCCGCTCAGCTCCAAGGCACATCATTTGTAGCATAGCTTAAGTCAAGAAGGGTTATCTGCTAAAGACCTTTGAGTTCGATTATATTCAACTTAGAGGCAAATCAAGCTTACAGAATAGCTCAAGGCAAGAAGGGTTATCTGTCAATAAAATTGTCGAGTTCGATTCCAATCAGCTCGATGACACCTCAATCACACTATTGTCCGGCTGCAATCAAGGTTTCCAAGTCGAGAAGAACACCTAGGTTAACCATGCCTTAGTGACAAAAAAACCGCTTTCTGACATCATAACTTAAGTCGAGAAAAGTCATCTGTCGACGAGGACCTTTCGAGATCGGTTTTATTCAGCTCAAGGGCCTATCAATCATATGGTGGAGTCAAGGAACTGCTTTACAGTCGAATTTTTAACCAATGTCTTTAAACCGAGAAGAAGACCGAGGTTGACCACAATTGGGCAATAAGAAGCCGCATCCAGATTCAAATTTTAAACTACATTTCAATTCCATATCATTTCAAAATGAACTCGACTTCGCGATGGAGGAGCCATCCGCAACCCAATTCGACAGGGAGTTATTCTTCAACTCCACCGAACGAAAATTGGTGTCTTTTCTATCTTTGTCCTATTTTTCGTTCCACGAAAAAAAACAAAGAGGGGCAGCTGTAGACACCTATTTTCGTCTGATTTTTATTTATATATACATATCTATATATTATATAGTTTACAAATGTTTTAAAATACATATAATATATATAATTTTGAGAATAGCTTTTTGAAAAGTATATATTATATGATATATATATATGTTTTTTTTTCGAAAACATTTTAAAAATATATATAATATATAGTCTTTGAAAACATTTTGAAAATGTATATAATATATATATATATATATATTTAAAAGCATTTTTGAAAACGTATATAATATATATAGTTTTGAAAAACATTTTTGAAAATTTATATGATATATAGTTTTGAAAACATTTTGAAAACATTTATATATTATATAGTTTTTTTAAAAAAAATATTTTAAAAATATATAATATATAATTTTTTAAAGCATTTTTTTAAAATATATATATTATATAATTTAAAAAAAAACATTTTGGAAATTATATATTATATGTTTTTAAAATATTTATATATATTATATATTATTATTATTATCATTTATTATTATTGTAATTATTTTATTTATTATTATTATTTCTTATTTAATTATTTTGTTTTTGTTTTTCTGTTCAGGGTCCAGAACGAGGTCCAAGCAGATCAGGGTTTCTAGACTTAGTCACAGCGCCACACAACAGGGGACCGTTGGATCAACAAAGAGATCAACGGCCAACATAGCAAGGGAATCAGGGTTTGTTTAACCCACAAAGAGCTATCAGTCGCGGCCAATCTTGGACCGTTGGATCTGACCCAATCTAACGGTCAAGATCAAATCAAGGTTACCAGAAGCCTGAACGCCACCACACACCGGTCACCGAGATTTCCGGCAGAGGGGATCGGGACTGACCCATCCCGAAATCCCCGGCCAACCAACCGCGATCCCGAGATCGTCGGGACTCCCAACGGCCGGCGTGGGTTATAAAAACCCACGGCCAACCAACAGAGGGGGGGACCAATACCATCATCAAGAACCAAGATCCAAAACCACACGGTACCCAAAACACCATCAACACAACAACCATCAACCATATACAGTACCACACCGAGAGACCAACGACCATAAAAATAGAAGCATCATCGAGCCACAACCGAACAAAAAGACCATCAACAACAGACAAAAATCATCACAAAAATACAAGCCAAAGGCCGAAGCCTCTCAGTAAACAAACCAAAACAAGCACGTAGAGAAACCACAAAGCCAAAGGCCTCAAGAAACGAAGGGACACCGGTGAGAGGGGTAAAAAATCGAAACTTTACACCTAGATCCACGCTGGTAGGGATAAGTTTTGGTGTTTTAGGTCTCGGATTTGGGTGTACGGGGTTAAAGGGAGTACTTTTGCTAAGGTTTAGGTTTCCCGGCCGCCGCTAGCGGCGATTCAGGCGGCGGAAGGGCCACCGGACTGGTGACCGGTAATCGCCCAAGGGGGGGCTGGCCGAGAGTTTTCTCTCGGTTGAGAAAGATGAGAGCTGGAGTGAAATGGTGAGAATGAATGAGAAATATCTGTTTTTGGGTATTTATATACCAGGGACTACTGTGTAATTACAGGATAGTTAAATCCTTTCCGCGATCCCTGTAAGTTTGAGTCGTAATCCATTTCAGTCACCATATGCAATTCGGCCACAGGATTTTCAATTGTTTCAATTCGGTCCCCATTTAAATTTTACATTTTTGCAATTTGACCCCCTAAATTCTGACTTTTTTATTATTATCATGCTTGTTAATTATTATTCTTTTTATTTTCTTTTTTACTTCATATTGTTTCCATTTTATTACTTTTAAAATAATATTTTTCTTATTTATTTAATATTTATTTAATATTTATTTAATTTTAATTTAATTTCTTTGATTTTTTTTTTATATTACTACTTTTTTTGTTATTATTTTATCCTTTCATTTTTATTTAACTATTTTATCGTCTAACATATTTTTTTTGTTTACCCCTTTTTAGCGCTAACTTTAATCGATCAAAGGTAAGTGATTTGCATCGAGTTTTTAAATTTAAATTTAAATTTTAAATTTTCGCAACTAAGACAACCGACAAATTAATTGGTACCGAAAGGGCGGTTCAAGGGTGCTAATCCTTCCTTGACCGTAACCGACTCCCGAACCCGACAGGTTTCTGGTACGACGCAGATCAGGTAAGATGGTGTCCGGCCCACCTAAATTCGTTTTAAAGTGGTCGGTGGCGACTCCAAATCATTTTTCCTAAGTCGAAGCCCAATTCCGGGATCCAACCGAAAGACGGTTACGACACATTACTTTCATCTTCCTTTGCTCACCTTCTACTTTCTATTCGAGTTCAATTGGAGATGTTCGTACATATATTTGATTTTGATAGTTAATTTCGGTAAAATTACATCAGACGTTTTGTACTTTAAAAAAAATTAATGTGACCCCTTATATTCTCTTATTGTGGCATTTTAGCTTAGAAAATTAGTTTGATGTGATTTTTTGATCAACATTTTTCGTCGTGATCGTGATCGTTACAGTGTTGACATGGTAGTTCACATTATTAATGTAACGATTTACGGTTTTGACGTGGCAGTTCATCTGTCATGTTCGAGTTACTAATTTAGATCATCTTTCGTGTTATCTGTCACATTATTAACCACTGTGGACTGTCACATTAGCACCGTGAACCGCCACATCAACACTGTAACGATCAATAATGAAAAACATTGGTCAAAGGACCATATTGTGCTTATTTTCTGAATTGAAGGACCACATTGAGAGAAAAATAATACGAGAACCACATTAATTTTTTTAAAGTGCAAGTACCTTTGATTTTTTACCTTAAATTTTTAGTTAAATCGTGTTTAACAAAGTTCTGTTTGAGTTAAATTTATTATTCAAGTAAATATTTTTTTCTTAAATCTAATCGAAATTAGCCACTTTTAGTTCAAATACATATATATATAATCATATTTAATGTCACACCCTGAAATTGGGGTTAAATTTATCTATAGGTTCATGGGAGGACTAAATTGAATCTTGAAGAAAGTTTGAAGATTAAAAGATGAATTTTTAAAGAGACCAATGGCTTATGGGGAAATTATCCTTTTGCTTTGATTTGCAAATCACAAAAGATGAAAAAAAAAGTGTGGTTCAAAAGGATTAAACCTCTAACATGAGGTACGGTACACTCTTCCTCTGCCATCCAGCCTAGGTACTATTGAGTTTCAAAATATTAAAATTTATTTTTATTGCTATAGATCAGATCAATAATGCACCTAAACTATCTTTTTTCTCATTTTGAAACTCAAACATAACCCACATCCCGATCGAACGCCAATCATCGTAAAATAAAAAAAAGATCTTTTGGTTGCTTAATCGCTCAGTTCCGTCGTCGTTTGTCGACGAATGTCACCAGCCTGTCTAAATGAAGCGCCGCTCCTGCTCGACCAAAACCTCTCTAATGACTCGTCGAGATCCGTCGTATATCGTTGCCAAAAGCTCCGTGAAGCTTCGTCGAAAACCCTAACATGTCGTCTTAATCTTCTGCAAATTCAGACCGATTCGACCAACGTCATGTCACACCGCCCTCGACATTGAGTTCCCCACTCATTTTCGACCAAAACCCAACCATCGTGGTCCCTCACCGTCGCCGCCATGGGTAAGTTCTGATTTCCATTTCTTTGATTTGGGCTTAATTTCGAGCTGTTGTGGATTGATTTTCGTGTTTGGTTATCTTCCGAGCGTTCGACCGTCGTCCTCATCCCTGTCGCCCACCGCACGCGCTGCCACGCGCCACTATCGCTCGTGGGTGTCATTTTTCGTCGAGCGTTCTAGAAACTGAGTTAACTCGGACTGAGTTGATCGAGTCAATCGAGTCAACTCATATCAAACCGAGTCAACCCGCTGACCTGACCGTTGACATGTCTCTTGATTGTTGACCTGCCTGTTAACCTATTCATTGACCTTTGACCAGAATTATTAACTTTGACTTTTGGCCACGTTGACCGTTGACTTTGACCAAAAAGTCATTTTTTTAAGTCATATTTTATATTTTTCGATGTCCTGAGTTCGAATCCGAAATCCGTTTTGTAAAATTCAAACCCGATAAGCTATTTTTCATTACTTTATTTTCTAATATGATCCGCTTCACCCAGTTAAGTTATATTTCTGACGTAATTTGTTTTACTATGTATCCGAGATATTTTTAGAAGTCAAATCCAAGTCTAAGGATGATCAAATGGAGTTGAAATAATGGATCGATATAGCTCAAAACTCGAGGTAATATGCATGCTTTATGGTTCATCTTGGTGATTGATTAATGCATGATTGAAATGATTATACAATTACATATAGTTAATTATTGATGGATTCAAATTGAATACGATATAAAAACAATAAACCCAATAAGACTTGATTGACTTGTGTAAGGAACTAGAAGACAAATAAGAAATAAATCCAAGCTCAGTGATTTAATCAATTAATCTCATGAACCGTAAATTCTGATTTATCTCTTTAAAGGTTAAGTGTCGAAAATACTTGGATGAGAAATTATGAAAATACTCTTGTTAGGTAAAATTACAAAAATACCCATATGGGGTAAAATTACGACAATACCCTTGTGATGTACAAAGACAATAATTGTCCCTAAAAGTGGAAAATAACCACGAAAATACATATTGGTCTGATTAAACTACTTATTTACATGGCAAATGCTAGTTTTGCTTAGAAAATTCTTCGATTTTTAGCCTCCGAGATGGTAAAAGAATTAGAATTTTCAATTTTTAGAATAAGCACCTGATAACTAAATTACTAGAATGATTCATATGTTTGAATAAAATAAAATGACTTAATTACCCCCATGACCAAGAATTAAGTGAATGTCATTGGATAAATTTTGAAAACACCGATAAACCTAAAGGTTGTACTGTTCTTAAAGGTTTGGAGCACGGTCTAAGCATGCTGGGCATTCTTGATATTGTTATGATACAGAAATAATAATACCATAGGGATACCTGCTCGTCTCCTCGAGATTCGATTAATGATGTCTCTAAAGGTGATCAACTCAACTAGCACTGTCAGTATTTCAAGGTGAATATTCGTGGATTAGGTTAGTCCGAATGATTGGTAAGTATAGTAGTGTTGAGGTCCGTTTAGTTCGATTTGACTCGAAATCCTGAGGACCTGAAATACATTCGACATAATGTGAATTATCATTTTACCTTTATTTGGAAAATTTTACTAAGATTTCTCCTGGTAGTAAATTGACTAAAATGCCCCTAATGACATAAATAATGGAATCACTCTAGTTATATATGAATCTTAAATAATTCTGATGTAAAGGTTCATGAATAACTTCCTGAATGCACTCAAATTTCAAATGGTCCTAACATATCAATTTCTAAACATCTGATTCAATCTATTGGTAATCAAACCTTTTAATAGTGATCCCGTTCTAGAAATCCAATCAAATTAAAGAGGTTTATGTTTCCTTTCTTGATGATCATAACGTTCCTCTGAAAATATAATTAGACCCTCTAGTGTGTTTCTTAGGCACATAAATATTTTACTCTGATTTTAAAAGCATGAATATGATATTTTAAATAAAACGTGGTTTCTGATCTTTGGTTTCTAACCTCTGATTTATGATCTCTAGTTTTTGATATTAGATATATTTGGTTCCTGATTTTTATATTCTATTTACTAGTTAACCTATTTTTATTGGGGTAGTGTATGGGTAGGTGTTTGGAGTTTTGAGGTTCAATTAGTTGGTAAATCCTTTATGTTCTGATTATTTTTATTGGACTCCTATACCAATCGGGTATAGGGTAAGTCTTTATGAATGCAGTTCTGGAGAACTGCATATTGATGTTCGGTTGGAGGACACGATCTCTGAATTTTATTTTCTTATACAAAAATATTTGCATGCAATTTTCGACATTAATGGTGACTGGTAAACAAATTTATTTTGGGTACTGATTGCGTAGGATTATGGAGTTCTGAGGTTTATCTAGTTGGTAATCCTTTATGTTCTGATTATTTTTATTGGACTTTTATACCCATCGGGTATAGGGTAAGTCTTTATGAATGTAGTTCTGGGGAACTGCATGTGGTGTATGGGTGGAGGATGTGATTGTGTTTTAAAAATCTATTTTATTGAAATAAACTACTATTTATGGTTTCGTTTGAACACATTGGACTTCCTAACTTCTGGATCTCTCTCTGAACGTTCCCTCTAAATTGTAAGCTTTATGACTGAAGAATTAATTAGTGAGACCTCAACTCTTTACTATGACCTGTATATGCCTGAGTAACTAAAGAAACTTCATGCTACATTGTATATCTACTTGACCTTTAGCATTCATCTGGTAATAATGTATTACTGAACTTTCCTAAAGCTCACTACATTACTCACCATTTCAAGTTAAAGGATCGTTCCTGTGTAGTATAGACATAAATAATGGAGTTATTTCGGCGTTGCTTGTAGAGTATGGTACATGTGTAATTAGGGGGCATGTAGGTCACATTTGATTTTATATCAGTGTCTGAAACTTGTTTTTATATTTTATATATTATTGAATTTATGTTTTAATATATGAATGATTTATGAACTTGTATTTTATTTATAAGTTATTTTAAGTTTTTACATGTTTTAATAAAAAATTAAATTTTCGTGTATTTCTAATGTGGGTCGCTCTAGTGGTTCTAGTGTGACACCTCAGATCAAATCAGGTCACCCTATCGACTGTGGGTGTTAGTATTTGACAGATGTTACGGTGCAAAGGAATGGAATCCATGGTGTAGCTACCCGGTCTGTTACGGGTAAACTTGTAGCTGTGGTGGCTGATTTGAGATGTAAAGGAATTGCCTGTGAAAGCTGGTATTGTCGCATGTTATAGTAGATGAGTGTGTTGAAGATGCATCATGTTGTGTAGTGTGTTCGGTGTTTCTTTATATAGATGCTATGTTCGATCGTGTAGAATTAGCGTCGATGTTGGAAAACGATTCTTACTCATCTCCCATGGACATGGTACACTCTTTAGCCCCCAATTAGGTTTAGGGGTTTTTCTAACGAGAACCATGTTTACAACATTTGGTGCATTCTTCGATTAATAATACAAAACACATTTTTACAAAAAAAATCAAATAATTTAAAAAATATTTAAATGCTAAAATTCAGCCTACAATCTAAATAATAAGAAGAAGAATTAAAGTATGTTTTTAAGCAGAATGTTATTTTTAGTTGTGTATAAAAAATAAAAACCTTAAATATCATGAATTTAGTTTATTATGATAATTTGAATTTAGGTTTTATACAATTTTCTTGATTAAGTTGATGTGATTCCAAAAACCTTATAGGTATATATTATATATAATAAAAATATTATATTTATATAATAATATATAGTTATATAGATGAGCATTATATATTTTCGAGTTATAAGTTAAAATTTGTTATTAGTCATTATAACTTAATTATTTTATTTTTTTTAAATTTCGATTATTTTTATAAATGCTGGACTAAAATACGGTGATATCCGTCAAATACTAACTTTTTGATAATGAACACTTATACCCCTAGTATATGCGGTTCTAAAACCCGAAACTTCAAGGAATAACAACAAATCCCTTAAAAATTGAGATCGTTTTATTTAAATGATTAAATTTTAAAATTTAATCATATTGTCTATGTATTTTTTAAATAAGGTTGAAATTTTAAAATTTGTAAAGTAGAAGACTATAATTGATCAAATTAAAGTATAGAGACTAAATCTATGATTTAAACATAGTTTAGGGACTAACAATAGAATCTGACAATAACTTATAAAATCCGACCTGATCTCGTTTTGCATCTTTTGAGAACTAAAAGTCGAGAAGGATCGATTTCTCTTCTTTTGTTGGCACATTGGCAGCGGCAAACTATAATCAGTCAGGCATTTCAACAAACAGTTGGTGTGCAAAAGATGGAAAACCATTTGCACAACGAAAATCCAGTGCCCCATGTCGTTCTTCACGAACAAGTACCTCTCCCCGTCCCCCTCTCTATCTCCCAATTTCCCTTTTGTTTAAGTACTCTGCTAATTTGTGTTATTATTTGCTAATCTTATGTTTCCAGGAAATCGCCACCCAGAAAATTATCCAGGCTCAGAGCCAGAGGTATTTGTTTGGGATTCTCATTTTTTTTGATTTTTTTCTATATTTTAATCAATTGTTTGATTAATTTCAGAGAGGCAGCCACCGGACAAACGGATGGCAGAGACCTTTTCTCCGCGCGGCCTGATCCCAATGCTCTGAAAGTGGGTAATTTTGCTTTCGTGTTTTTCTTCCCTTTTGATTATCTATGTTCTTCTCTTAGCCATAATTTCGGGTTTTTTGTATGATATATGTATATATGTACAGGAGCATCTACTGAAAATGGCTTCAGAACATCGTGTTGAAATGGCTTCTAAGCGTGGCAAACCTAACCCTCCTGAACAAGGTTCATATTCCATAGTTACCCTTTTCTTTTTCTTCACGTGAGCTGAATTCTACTTCCCCTACCGGGGAAAAGAGGAGTTTTTGAAAGGAAAAAAAATGCTTAGCACTGTACTTTTTTTGCGTTGAAGTTGGAATGTTTAGGACCGTATGCTTTTTGGGTGTTCAATAAATGTGGAAAACTTTTTGATTTACTTCAATTTGATGAGTAATTCAAAAGAAAGCTGATTGAAGTTTATTTTATGCTCTGGCTTTAGGTAACCTAGAAATCGGAAATGGGTATGGTGTACCTGGTGGAGGTGCTTACAACTATAGTGCACCGAGTTCTAATATCACTACACCAGGTTAGATTTACCATTAATGAACTCTGAAGACTTTGCTTGATTATTTGCTAAACCACGCTGGGGTTTTGTTTAATGTTTCAGGAAATTTGGGATATGCTAATGATAATAGCGAGAAAAACTCTGAGCTTTATGGAGAACAAAAATCGAAGGCTGCGTCTAAGGATTTGCCTGAGTACCTTAAGAACAAGTTGAGAGCTAGAGGCATTCTAACAGATGGTTCATCGGAAGTTTACCTATCGATAAATGATAAGGCAAGTTTATTTTCTGTGTTCTCACACCCCATTGTTTACCTATCATAGGATGTGTTGAAATAAAAAGCATAGCTTCAAGACTTCATTATTTGATATTTTTTTGGAAATTTACCTGTTCTAATTTGCCAACGGTCTTTTCTGATTTTTTTGCGAGCTTCATAATATGTAAACTATATATAAGCTCCAATTAGTTAATAATTACTAATAACTATGCAACAACTTGCTTTTTCCTTCGGATTTTAGAACTTAGAGACTGCTGCACCTCAGCTCGTGGAAACTGGACAGTTGCCTCCTGGATGGGTATGTATCAATGGCTAGCTTTGTGCTTTTAGATTTAAATTGGTTTTGTCTTTTTGTACGTTTTATTTTCTTGACATGTGACTAAGCTTTGAGTTTATGGTTGCTTCAGTTCTTTGTTATTGTTCTCTTAAATCATTATGATTTTAAGTTTAAGAGGCTCGAAACCTTAACCGGAAATGATGGGAAAAGAACACATGTTAATTTTGTATGGATGAAGTGATAAACTTTTATATTAAACTTGTATACGAGTTATTAACATGATTTCAATTTCTTGCCTTAAATTTTTTTAATTTCTAAAACACTCTCAAGATGAGGTCATTGCAGCACGCAAATTAACTTTTCAGTCAGTTCATATCTCCATTATCCTATTAACTGTTATACTTTTGTTCTGGTTGAACTAGAAGACGAGGTGCTAGAATATGAATCCATAGGGAAGGTGAATTTTACTTCATCAGATTATCAGAATCATGGAAGCTATCAAAATTAAAGACACTTGTTTTGGAAATTTTTGGAATTAGTAAATCTTTTCAGGTTTGACTTTTAAGTCAATTAAACTTGTTTGTAGAGATTGGAAGGAAAATAAGGGAAGGGGTAGCATTCAGTTTTTGGTGCTACAATGTTTAAGCTTTTGCATAATAATCATTATGGGATTGGAATTGGACTATCTTGAACTCCAAACTGTCCCTTTGGACAATTTCTTTTAGGTTCAAATTATTAAACATCTTTTATTTTTTTGCTCCCTAACATGTGTAATTAGCTACTTCATTGCGAGAACTATTTCCATGTAGGCTTTTGCAATCCAAATTAATTACTTCTAGCTGGCTTCCTTTATTTTTGGAGTTCTATTTACATATGGGTTTAACCTTATGCCAGAGGAAGAAGAGGGAAAATGAAAACCTTCTTAACTAGCTGTGATTTTTTATCTTATTATTTCTAGAAGCTCTCAAGTTCATGTTTTTATCCACCTTGCTTTCATGACTCTGTAGGTGGTAGCAAAAGATCCCTCCTCTGGTGCTTCATATTATTATAATGAAAGCATTGGAAAGAGTCAGTGGGAAAGACCTGTAGAGACATCTTCGAGTACTTCCATTTCTTATACTACAAGACTTGTGGGAGATTGGGTGGAATCAGTAGATGAAACAACAGGTATGTTGTATAAAGAAATTTGTACGATCGCCTCATTCCGATTGATTTTCCGACCCCACAAATTTAATTTATTTTGGATGAATTATACTAATATTGAAATTGAGGAACACATGAAACCAGCATTAGGCAAATGTCATAAAATCTTCTGGGGTAAAGCTGCAGTTATTAGAAAGAACGAGTCCTGCATTATGTTTGGCAATATTGGTGATGTTTTTTCAATATCTTTTTGTTGTTTGATCTAAAGATTTTTGTTGACCAAACTTTGAAAGGCCTTATCATTCCTTTGACAATTGGACACTAGTATTGTTTGTCAAACATATGACAAAGAAAATGGAAAGGTTGCTAATGCAGTCAGAATTGCAGTTCATATTATTCAAAAGATGTTAAAAAAATAATTAAAAAGTAGGTTTTAGAAGTAGAAAGTAGAAACATCTGATAACGCCTCTGTGTTTGCGTCTTTTGATTCAGTACTGAAAAGTTAAGGGTTGCCTTTTTCTTCTGGAAATAAACAGGGCACAAATATTATTACAATACAAAGACCCATATATCTCAATGGGAGTGCCCTGATGTATTACAGCCATTTGCATCACGGCATCCTGGAAGCAGGGTTTCTGAAAATACTGTTAATGAGAATTCGGCTTTGCGATCATCAAACTTGGACAAATGCATTGGTTGTGGAGGTTGGGGAGTGGGCCTGGTACGGATTTGGGGTTATTGCAATCATTGCACAAGGTCTGCAATGTCTTCAGAAACAGATTTTGCTTTATTATAATGCTGATCAGGCACTTTTTTACCATTATGTTTAGTGCTTCTAAAACCGGAATCCTCGCATGCTAGTTGTTCTTTAAATATTTGTAAGATGATCAAGATATTCTTACTGCATCATTGTGGTACAAGAAATTGTGAGGAACATAATGCGGATAACTAAACACTACTGTTGAGGGAAAGCAAATTGAAACTGACAATAGCTAAAACTTGTATGGAATGCAGAGTTCTTAATCTGCCACAAAGCCAGAGTTTGTTAACAGCCAAAGACAATCATGAGAATAAGGCTCCGAAGGCGAGGTAAATAAACTTTGGGCTTATATATTGTGTGATTAAGGATAATTTGTAGTCTAGGTTCTGGAAAATAAATCTGTTTAGGATATAGTTTTAGCATTTTGTGAAAGCCTGTAACCTGTTGTAGTTCCAATAATTTAACAATGAGACTATAAAAATATGGAATTTTCAATTGTCCAAAATGCAAATTGCCAAAACATGCTCTCAAAAGTCTAAAAATAAGACACATACACAAGTAGATAAGGCCAACGTAATCGGTTCATATAAAACAAGCTTGGATTATGGATAGCATAAGTAAGATGAGGCTTTCTAAAACAAATTCCTCTAGAATTTAGGTGATTGTTGGGTCATCATTGTTACTTCTCCGCGAACTGTATGGTGCTAAAATATTTGCCTTTGCAGATCCAGTGGGAGACCGCCTATGGGAAAAGGAAACAGAAAAGATAAAAGGAAGCACTCCTACGACGATGATGATGAGCTGGATCCAATGGATCCGAGCTCTTACTCTGATGCTCCTCGTGGTGGCTGGTATGTTAGCATTAATAGTTTTCCTGCTGTCATGCCATCATGTTTGAATACTAGGTGTGTGAAGTCGAAAGAGGCACCCTTTAAAGTCAACTGATATCATTTGATCTTGGCTCTGCAGGATTGTTGGGCTGAAAGGAGTACAGCCGCGAGCGGCTGACACCACCGCCACGGTAGAATATTTTTCTTTGAATCTGTTTATAAGATCTTATGTATGAACTGTTATATGTATTGCTGCATATTGTGAAAGTTCTTATGTTTCAAATGATTGTTGTGTCTATGAACTCTTTAAGGGTCCTCTGTTTCAACAACGTCCATATCCATCACCGGGAGCTGTACTGCGGAAGAATGCTGAAATAGCTTCGCAAACGAAGAAACCAGGCTCACATTGGACACCCGTATCAAAGAAAGGAGATGGGAGTGATGGCCTCGGTGATGCAGATTGAGTTTACGACTTAAAATGGAGCAAGTTTCATCTTTGCTATGCTCGTTTTCGGCCGGTGATCGTATCTACATGAATTGTGATGTACTCTCACCTGTGTATATAACATGACTATGCAAATCATGCAACATTCTTTTGCAGTCCGGCACATGAATTCGGCTATTTTCCGTGGTGCAGCGGATGATTTATTCAGCTTTTAACATCGATGACTGTACGTCCACTTGTATTGTATGGTGATTAAGGTTGTATGTCCACAGATTCAGGAGGAGGGGTGTACAGAAAATTTCTGGTCTAAGTATGATAATAATCGTTTTAGTCCCTACTATGTTGATATTTGGATTTAATCTTTTGTTTTAGTTTGACATGATTTGATTATCCATGTGACGGATTACTTTTCCGAATCGAATTCTACCCGAAAGCTCAAAAGTTTGCTATTTTTGCTCCACCGGATAACCCTTGGATTCTCTTTTAATAGAGGCGATCATCAAATGACTTGCATCATCGTTCTCTCCGGTCAACCCAGCGACGATCATCAAATTTTAAATTGGTTCGATTTATATTAAAATATTATCAATGTTTTAATATGGTATTAATTAAGGGTGTTCATTGAGCGAGAAGATCTCTCAAAAGTTGGATAGTGTTTTACTCGTGCTCGTTAAGTTGATTACTCACCTCGTTGCTTATTAATCTCGTTGTTCGTTAAGCTCACCGAAGTTTTTATCTTGCTTTTTTAACTATATGTAAAATCTAATAATATTATATAGAGTTTAATATAAATTAAATTAATAAATTTAACTAAAAAAATTATCAAAAAAATATATGCAATAAATTGATAGTCTAAACTCTAAAGTAACAATCCAAAAATATATTAAAATAATAAATATGATTGAACTTTTGGGAGTTGTTAAATAATAATTATTAATTAATAATTTAAGATTTTTATTATTTATTAGAAAATTAACAGATTAGTCACTTATTATCTTTTTATTATCTATCAATAAATTAGTAATTTTTTTAAAAAATAAAATTTTAAGATTACTAAAATTTTATAAAAAAAACATAACGAGTTATTCGTGAACTTATCAAATCAAGTTAAAATTCACTCGACTCGGTTCGTTAATGTCTTGAGCTCAAATTCGAGTCGGGTCAACCCGAGACGAGTATTTTTCGAATTTTGACCGAGTCAGGAGAACACATTAAGCACCCTACTACTATTAATCAAAATCTTCTATCGACCCATGATTAATTTGGATATTAAATGTCAACCGAAAGATGATAAGAGTATATTTAAAACATGTGCCAATGATGTCTCTGTTTAATGGAAAGGCCAAGATAATGAGAATTTTGAGAACTTAAACCTTTTGAGCTCCAACACGCTCAAAAATAAACATTCGTTTAAATTAAATACATTTACAGCCACACAAAATCTTTATCACTTTCCTATAGTCTTTAGGTAAGGATTTTTCTTTTATCAACACCAAATGTTGTATAGATCAAATTCATGTATGACATAAACCAAGACATCAACAAAACCCATACGTAAAAACAATAAAAAACCGATATGTCGAGTAATATGGAACTCGGTACCAAGCATACAAAAATACACACCCCTATTCAAGCCTAAAGGAGTAGACAAGCATAAAGGATCGGACCAGAAGTCGTACTAATTAAACCTTAATTTCTCGATTCAAAAGTTGAACGATCAATTCAACCATCTAGACGAAGAATAAAGAAAATAGAAATCAAAATTAATCATAAAAAAATAAGGGGAAGTTTGGTTCCTGGTTCAATGTCCTTCAAGTTTATTATTAAAGAAAGAAAATAAAGAAGTTTTCAAACACCATTTAAACGAAAATGAAAAAGCATGATTGTTACAATCCTTAACTACCAATATAATCGACCAAAAATTCAACACGAAGGAATGAATGGTCTAACCATGTCTTTAAACAATGACTCTAGCAGTTCACCCACACTATGCCCTAACAGATTGAAAAATTTTGCATGATACAAACTCTTTGTTACCGTTTAACCGTTCATCGAGTAATCATAGCTCAAAGGTGGTTGGTGAACAAATGGAGCCTGCAACCAAAGATAAAATGCACATATACAATTCAAATGAGTCATTTTAAGTGTGGACTTGATGAAACTGAAATACAGAAAAAGTCTAATAACGGCAATAACCAGACGAAGTCACGAAAGCATGCACATGGAAGTAGGACTTCTATATAAGATAAGATATCGGAGCCTACCTGAAATGCAGCATGCACAAACTGATCATATGAATGTGAATACATCATGTTAGCACTTGGCCAGTGCACATAAGGACCGTTTCTAGAAGCTTGATTCAATCCCATGTAACAAAAAGGGCTCACAGCCGGCCTAGCAGGAACACCATAACCGTGGGGAGCTTGTGTGATTGAGATCTGCCCCAACTGTGGAGTAGCAGAATCATACTGCATAAATGGAAGCTGAACCTTCTGCATATTGTAAGGAGCCACACCAACACTCTGATTACATGGAATGCTTCTAACATACCTATATCAGTTCAGAAAAAGTTAGTTTAGAATTAAGAAAAGAACCCCTCCTTGAAGAATGAAGACCAAAAACACCCCCTATATCATGCAATCATCATTCTTATTTCATCCCTAATCATCACCGGTAATTTTACTTTTGCATTTTACCTACATTATGTTTTCGGAAGAAAACGGGAAAAGGAGCCACCATAAACATTTAGTATAATTAAAGAGTTTGTGCCAAAAACATTACATGATACAAAGCAATCAACCACCTGAATATTTCCAAATTTCTGAAATACTAGGAGAACAAATCCCACCTTTGATAACTACGGTCATAATCCGGATCAGTACGATCCTTCTCTCTGTCTCTGAAAACGGCTACTCGAGATGTACCATCCCAGACGGTAGTAATGTTCTCCTGATCAACCATAGAGCTCTGGTAATTTTCCAACTCATCTCTGATAAGAGATTCATTTTTCCCATCATTTGAAACCTGAGGAGAAGAATCGTCAGAATCAGGAGTGCTAGGGCTACTAAAAATACGAGCTCGTGCCCGATCATACTCTTCCTTCCTCTCTTCCACACTTCTCACAGAACTTCTCTTGATACCGCTTTGATTAGCTTCATTGACAGATCCATTATTTGGGCTGGGCCTAATAGCAATTTTAATCTGCCCAGGCTTATCATTTTCTGTGTTTTTAGCAGGAATTTCAGACAAACGAACTGCAGGCCATCTGATTTCACCTGCTATCTTCACCACAATTTTGCTTCCTTCTAAGCCATTATCAAGGACCATAGTTACCAGCCCATAGTGCTGAGCAACACGATGTGCTGCAAGCCGGAGATATGAGGTGGGAAAATGTTGGAACTCAAATTGCTGCAGCTGCTCAGAATTTTGCAAAAACCTCTGGATATCAAGTTCCATCCGCAATACTAGCTCCCCAGAAAATAACAAAAACAGAGCAAAAAAGACGTTAAATCTAAACCGAAGACGCCATTCATAGAATATAAAAGAGGAATCGAACACTAAAACTCTCAAATATAAAAAAATTAAATCATTTCAGAATCCAATTAACCAGAAAAAGCACCCACTTCGATTTCGATGTGGTGAGTAATGCATTGCCCCACATATTAAGCTATCATAATTAAGCAAAATTACCAACAAATCTAAAAAGTATTTCTCCCGAATAAAAGTCAATGAAAGGAAAACACCAGACCTGAAAAATAATCTCCAAAATTAAACGAAACCCAACCCTAATTGACCCCAATCAAATCATACCCAATCCAAAACCCATATGCCAGACCCCTAAATTCACAATAAAATTCAATAGCCGACGTATATTGAGATCTATTAAAGAGGCAAAAACAAGAATAGTATTAATCCTAAAATCTAAAAAAACCCACTATTAACAATACGAAATTGAGAATAAAACGAAAAAAAATTACTGGTGAGACGATAACGAGAGTTCTGGAGAGCCTCAACGAGGAAAGGATCAACGGGTAACTCTCTTTCGTTAACAGCTCCGGCGGCTGTTGTCGGCGGCGGCGATGTCATGTCCCTGGTGATATTAATTTCCAATTTGCTTACGATGGGGGCAAAAAAACCTCTGCTTCAGCCTCTCCTCTGTTGTTTGTCCTTCTTCTTGATGATTAATGAATGGATCAATCAATTAAGAAGAAGAGATAATCCCTTTTCTTCTTAGCATATGGTAAACGAAGGGAAAGAGAAAGGGTGAGAGAGAGAGAGAAGAGAATCTGAAAGGTTTTTGGTAGTACGAAACGACTTCTCTCGCGATAGAAGAAAGGAAGGAGACAGCGGCAAAATGTAAAGAATTTTTATACCCTAATCCTTAAAATTCCCCCAATTGAACAAACGCCGACCAATGGGACACAAAGGCTTACTATTTAGGGTAAACTACACCATGGTCACTAAATGTTTTAATAAATTTCTGTTTTCCCATTAAACTTAGGGTAAACTACTCATTTAATCATTCATTTACTCACTCGATTCTGATTTGGTTACCTAACTTTTTTTATTCAAAATATTATATAATGTTATATTGTGGTTCTAATTCAATCATTCCTCGTTAAAACATTAAAAAAATATTGACATTAAAACATTAAAAATTAATAATATTATGTCATCAATGAAAACAAATAAAAAATAACACATTAATAATTTTATTTATTTTTTAATGAGTGATCAAAATAAAATAAAAATATAATATTAAATATGTTGAAAAAAATAGTAGGATTGACCAAAACAAAACCGAATACAAACTTATTTCCACGACTTCATAATCATTAGGGTAAACTAAGTATTTAGTACTTAAACTATCACTTTTGGTCCATTTTAGTACATAATTTTTTTTAAATCATACCTAACGTTTAATTTTTGTTTCATTTTAGTGCTATACCGTTAAAAACTTAATGGACGACTGACGAGACATAGCTCCGATGAACCACGAAAGAATAACAAATCGATAAACATACTTCAATTTCTGGCCCATCAAACGATTTAGGTACCGAAACGGACTAGAATTATTTAGGTACTAAAGTAGACATTTCTTTTATAGTTAGATTTTTAAGAATCGTAATGCTTAAATTACGTGTTTAGTACCTAAATGTCCTGTCCTTTTTCATTTCATATTTATTTCTTTCCCGATTTGCAATTGCATATCGACTTTTAGAAAACTTGTATTCAATTCGATCTTAGATCTCTAAATGAGTAGAATATTTGATGAATTACTCTCGTAAATCATTCGAATATTGATTGTTTATCAAATAAATAAATGAATATGAACAAAAATGATAATTTTAACAGTACACATCTTGAGAGATTTTCTGCAAACTTGACTAAGATCATCAATAGATTGTTTTTCATTCATTAACAAATATAATTCTAAAAATTCGAACACAATTTCAAACATTGTTGTTCAAATGAATACCCCCTACTTAATGGCATCAAATCACTGCTAGGAGAAACACAAGAATTAGTTTCCAGAAATCCTAATCTAAATCTAAACAATCTGAACCCTGCTTTCAGCTGATAATAGATACTTGGAAGGCAGAAACAGGGCGACGACGCCTCGTAGAGGGCTCGAGTACTTCCTCAAGCCGATCTTTCCTCCCAACTGTCAATTGAAAACATTATCAATCAAACATACACTTTTTGAAAAGAAAATGTTTTTAATTTTAAAAGGATGATCGATTACCAATCATTGATTTCGAAAAGCTGAGAATGTAACCCGAAAAGTATGTAGTACTTTTCAATTCTCACGATCAGAATTGAGTCATCGCTTCAGCCTTTAGCTTATGAAAAACTTAGCTAAGTATGATAGAAATCATACTTAGCATTTTAAAAGAATAAAAACTTGAAAGTAAAAAGAAAAGTAAAAACTTTTATAAAAACAAGAGCAAAGAACAACAAAGAAAATAGGAGATGTGTATGCTGATTTGAGGCTTACCCAAATAGGGTATTTATAGTCCTAAAAAATCCTCAAAATCTTAAGAGATAATTCCTAAAAAGTTGCAAAGATAATTCCTAAAATTACAAAAGATAATTGTAAAGGATAATTCCCATAATTATTTGAAATAAATCCCAAAAATAAAGATAAATCCTAAATTCACGTCTAGATTTGTGACCGAGTCTTCTGTCTTCACGAAAATGCTGACTCGATCTTCTAGAAGATGTTGACTTATCGCCACGTCAGTGGAGTCATGCCTAAAGTCATGCCCATTTGTCTAATCATGATTCCAAAAAAAATTAAAACTTGCAGAATTCATCATTTTTAGCATAGTTTCTGGAATCCAATATCATACACATAAAATAAGAGAAAACGTCCAACTTGGCAACATAAACTGAAAAATAAATAAGTAAATATTGATAAAATAATGACGAAATTAAGCACTCATCAATGTGTGTCGTACTCAAGAAAGGTCGCCCGAGAAGAATTTCGGATCCAGTATTGTTGCGATCAATTTTCATGTCAATTATATAAAAATCAGCAGGAAATATCACATCATTTACCTTCACCAAAATATTTTTTAATATTCCCTTGGGGTAGACAATTGATCGAACAGTGAGTTGAAGCGTGACTCTTGTTTCTTTTAATGGTTCGTTGGATATTTTATCATAGACTGAAAGTGACATTACATTGATGGATGCGCCTAAGTCGCACATGGCGCACTTGATTCCGACATTGCCAATTTTGCAAGGTATGTCGAGCATACCTTGGTCCTTGTACTTCGGTGGAATCCGTTTTTGAAAATTCACCTAAACATTTTCGCCAAGGTTCACTTTTACATTTCCAACGAGTCTCCTTCGATTTGTACAAAGATCCTTGAGGAACTTGGCGTACTTAGATACTTTCCGAATCACCTCGAGGAGTTGAATGTTTATTTCCACTTTCTTGAATATATCCAAAATTTCCTTCTTTTCCGCTTGCTTGCCTCGCTTCATTAGTCTAGAAGGGAAAAGAGGCAAAACTTCATAAAGAGAAGAAAAGAAGTCGTGCATGATTACCTGAGATAGATGGAGGTGGCGTCTCAACTTTTTTGTTTATTTTGTGGATCGTCCTTTTCTTTTGGGATTTCAGGTGAAATGACGGTACCGCTTCGGTGAGTTATTGTATTGATATTCTCTCTCGGATTAGCTTCGATTTCTGATGGTAATTTGCCTTGAGATTCTAGGCATCCACAGTTTGAGTTTGTTGGTTCAATTACTTCTCGAGCTCTTGAAAACAAGCTTGGGTTTGATTTTGGAAATTTTCTTAGGACAAGGCTAATTTCTCAACTATAGATTCAAGTGAGGACTTTTGTGGCGGTTAAGTGGGAAATGGATGGGGATTTGGTTGATAAATTGGGTTTGTTCTCTTATTGTTTTCGTAACTGAGGTTCGGATGGTCCCTCCATCCCGAATTGAAGGTATTGTCATATGGGTTATATGGACTTTGGGGAGGTCCCAGAAAGTTGCCTATGGCATTCACTTGTGCGCCGAATTCCTCTTGTAACATTGGACAATGCTTTGTCGGGTGATCCGACATCATACAAATTCCACAAACTTTTGTTACTCTAATTTTCCATGAAATGAGAGAATTAACTATATCAGTTAACTTATCAATTTTGTTTTCAAGTGAAACAACACTTACTTCGTGAAACTATCGGTTGGGTTCACTTAGAGAGTCGAAATACTGTGAATTGGTAGCCATCGTCGAAATTAAATTTCTTGTTGCATACGGAGTCATGTTGACGAGGGCACCTCCATTGGAAGCATCAACTATTTTCTTTTCTTCCGGAAGCATCCCCTCATAAAGGTATTGGAGTAGCGTTTTTTTCGGATAGCCATGTTGTCGAAAACTAGCTCAGAGCTTTTTTAAACACTCCCAATAGTCATAGAGTGACTCTCCTTTATGTTGTCGAATTCCTAAGATGTTTCGCCTCAGTTCGCTTGCTTTTGCAACTGGGAAAAATCTGTTAAGGAAAATACGAGTTAATTTAGCCCAAGTAGTAATTGAATTTGTGGTAAATAAAATAACAATTCCTTAGCCGATCCGACTAAGGAAAAAGGAAAAACTCTAAGTTTGATTTGATCACCGGACACTCACTAGGGCTTCATACTGGTGCAGACCATGTGGAACTCCGCAAGATGTTTATGCGAACTCTCACTAGAAAGATCGTGATAGGTAGGGAAGAGATGGATTAATCTCGTCTTAAGTTGAAAAAGGTCTCGCCATTAGGAAAAGCAATACAAAATGGATGTTGAATGACGAGTGTCGTGGCTAATTCTCTAATCGTCGAGTTGGCAATTGGCTCTGGTTATGGCATGGGATTTGTGATTGGAGTAGTTAGGGTGGCGTCAAACACCGATTCTTCATGGAATTGAGTGTGAGATGGTGTCTCAGAGGTGAATTCCAGATTTGATTATTGCTCACTTTATTCTCGTTGTTTCTTCTTTCATCGAAGCATTTGGTCGTGGGTTCTACGTGCTCTTGCTTCAATCTCTTAATCAGATTCTACTAAATTTCCCGAGTTGCGACTGGTCATAAAATTAAAAACAAAAAAATAGATTAGTAACTTATCGAAGTCATTGGCAATGGCGTCAATTTGATGAGCATCGTGTTACTCGTCAAATAAAATCGTCTTCTCCAAGTAAAAATAATAGAAATAAGGTAGTAAAGTGGAGAAAAGGATCGATCCACGAGGACTTAGAAACCCCTTATATAAATTTGTGTTGATTTCAATCCCGACAACTGCAATAAAGAAATAAATAAAAAAGGGATTTGGCGAATGAGAGACAAGGAAAATTAGTAAGTGAAAAACAAAGAATTGAAATTGAAATAAAATAAAATAAAAGGAAATGTAAATGTAAATTAAGATTGAAAACAATAACGAGAAAATCACCTTGAGCTAGCTTTGTTTCAATTTCGTTCGATCGTTGAAATGGATTTTCCCACAGGATTCATGTCGGTTACAGTATACAAGGCCTAACCCAATGTAATTTGCCTTTCTCTTTAATAACCGATTTTCTTAAATCACTCTTCGAAAGCCGATTTTTGAATGGACCAACCATAGTTATTGTCGTTAGAACAATCAATTTAAGTTTTGGAAAAGCCTAACTCGGATTATGTTGTCTCATCGAGAATAGAATCCAATGTCGATTTTTCTTAGCGGACCGCCGCTAAGTGTGTTCACAGGAGGTTGGAGGTTGAATATGCCACAGATCAATCCCTCCTCTCAACTATAAATTAAAACAACATCCAGACCAATAAACTCTTTTTAATTTGAAAACATTTTAATTTTGAAAGTAAGGTCGATTGCCAAACTAATAAAACAGAAAATCGAGAATGTAACCCGAAAGGTCTTAAGTGCTTTTCAATTCTCACATGTGGAATTGATTCATCAATAACTCTCGGTTAATAAGAAAATTAACTAAGCATGGAAAGGTATGCTTTAATTATCCACGAATACATATATAGATATTTTCTGTCTGAAAAATAAAGTGAAACCACACGCATTCTATAGACTCATCATCCAACCTTTTCTTTGAAAGACAATATTGATAGTTGAAACCACACGCATTCCTATGTTGGTGTTGTTAACAAAGCAATGGGGAATCGGTGCAGTCTACATCAACTCTCTTTGGGACATAATGCCAGAATCAAAGAGATCATATGTCATTGCGAAGGCCAAAAACAACAGCAACTTTTGTCTCATTGCTTTGGCAACTTGAAAGTCGTCAAACTTGACGAGTTTCCAGAGAAATTATTGCTATCTTACTTGTTCCGGTTATTAGCCTTACCCAATCTTTTGCACAAACATAGAAGAAATAATACGAGGCGGGATGATGATGATGATGATGATGATGATGATGATGATGATGATGATGATGATGATGATGATGATGATGATGATGATGATGATGATGAACTCAGTTTCCCCCAACTCCAACTCAACCGTTTGGAACTTGTATGTCTACCAAAGCTAGAAAACTTCTGCTCATCAGGGAATTATACACTTTCATTCTCATCCTTGGAAATTCTAGTTGTAGATGATTGTCCAATGTTGCACAAAGTACGATTGGAGAAGTGGGAAAGAAAAGAGTGTTGGGAATAGGGTTGTAAATGAGACGAGACAGATCGCGAGCTACTCGAGATCGACTCGATCAAGGCACGATAAATATTCGGATCGAATGGACTCGACTCGAGTTCTTAACGAGTCGAAACGAACTACTTGATATTCGACTCGAAAAGCTCGTGAGCAGCTCGAAAATATAATATATTAAGATTTGGTTTTTTTAAATAAATTATTAATAATATTAACATTTATGTATTGATTTTTTTTTAAAATACAATAAGATTTTCATGTATTTAAGGTTCAGGTTCGAGTTTGAGGCTTCAATCGAGTCAAGTTTAAGAATATTTTTTTTCATTTCGAGCCTTTTTCGAGTTGCTCACGAGCTTCAGTACAAGATTTCGAGTTTGAGTTGAGCTTGAAAATTTTAAGCTCGCGAGTTTTCGAGTCAAGTCGAGCTTCATTTTAGAGTTTTCGAGTCGAGTCGAACTCAGCAATACCTAAACTCGACTCGGTTCGTTTACACCCCTAATTGGGTAGGCAACCCTAACACCACCATACAACACCATTCACACAAAAGGTAAGTTTTCTCAAACTTCCTTTTCATTTTAGTATTCTACAAAATTCTTATAATTGCCTTTAACATTCCACTCACTGCAAACAATATAATATATACATATTCATTCATACAGGCTAGTAAGTCAGGTCCCAGTGGGGGTCATGGCACCCCCAAAATTTAAACAATTATAATTCAGACTCTTTAAAATTTCAAAATAATTAATTTGGTCCCCTAAAATTTTAAAAAATTCAGATTAAACTTTAAATTTTTTTAATGTTCTTAATTAAATCCCCTCCTATAATTAAAAAAAAAATCTTATTAAGCCTCTCAAAATTTTAAAAATTTTAGTTAGACCCCAATTTTTTTGGGAAAATATAAATTAAACCCTTCAAACAATTTGAAAATTATAATTTAAACTTCCAAATATTTTAAAGTTTTAAGCTGGCCACCAAACTTTATCACCAAGTTCTGCCATTGAGGTCAGTATAAATCTTATACAAATATAATGACAAATTGAAAACTCTTTAATACAAGTTCGGATTATACTATAGGAGGATAAAATTCCTTTGAATATAGGTATTAGAAAATGTACGACTTGTACATGTAGTTTATTGTAACTCACATATAATGTATAAATATATGAGTGTATGAACTTATACATGATCATTTCATGATCATAAACAAATCTACGAGTGTACATGGTAACATAAAAATATATATTTCATTCTTTTATTCACTCGTGATCATAACAGTATGCCATGATGGAAGAATGTGAGAATTCTGAAGAAGATCAAAGCAATCCTTCCATTTCTACAGATTCTGAATGTGAGAATTCTGAAGAAGATCAGAGCAAACCTTCCACTTTTAACACCCAGGTATAAGTCTAAACTCTAAATTCATTTTAATTTTTTATTCTTCTTTTCTCACATAAATGATATTAATTTCTCTTAAGGATTATTAAATGTAGAATCTCACAGAAAAAGTGGAAAATTCCATAGAAGATCAAGGTAGTTCTTCAACTTCTAACTTCGAATAACCAGAATCAAGTAAGCATATATATTGCGGATGGTTATTCATTTTGATAATGTTTACAAAATGATGGGTTTATTGCTTATTAGTCCTTCATCTTTCCTCTCTCAAGCTTCAAAGTCCCAGTAGAATGCAGTAAACCAGTGTTATAGCAAGGGCAATCAGCATCCCAAATATGACCTGAATAGAATTATGAATGAAATCATTCATTTCAGCTTAGTGAAGGAACTAAAACTATATTTAGACCAATTTTTAAGCATCCCAAAATAACACACATTAAACATTAACCTTGTGCTTAATATATCAGGATGAACATTGTATTCCTTGGCAAAGACGAAAGGGACAATGCCTTGTGGAAGAGCTGCCTGAAAACTCGAAACGATTCCGATCTCTGATTCGAAGTTTACTTATTTAAGGGTTGATATACAGTCACTGAAAACGGACATTAACTGCACGATTACAATGTGGAGAAGAACATCTCTTAATCCAACAGTGATCGAGCAGCTGCCATGACTGCAGGACCAGTTAGGAACCGGACCGCCATAGAAAAGGCTGCGATCCTTTCTCTACTGACAATTATCCTTACCATGAATAAACCTACAAACGAATATGATTTCGAAAAAGTTCGAACTGAAAGAAGTGAAATTCGAGATATGCTTTTACCGGAATGCACAACGAAATCGAAGGAGCAACTATAGCAGGCACTTGGATACTCCACCTGCGAAAATGAACTATGGAACTAATGAATTAGAATGTGGATTTAGACTAACATGGTACAAAGCATGTGTCATGTATTAGTTTTACATACTTGAACCAAACCAGAGACCAAATGAGGCTGATCAAGCTCGAATTCGGTTCAGCCTTGGGGCTGAGTTCAGCTGTGGAGCTCAAACCAAGCTATGTAAGCACCGGTCCTTCACGGTCAATCCCTTTCATCTTCAGCTTATTACTTAAGGTGAATTCATATCTACCGTACTCATCATAGTCTAAACATGTAAATCAAAAGAAATATCGGGTGCTGGAAAGGATCATTTTAGAGTTTACCCTTTTTAATAAGAGTAAAGTACACAAATGGTCTCCTCAACTATAGAATATTGATTTATTGAGTCCCTCAACTATTAAAAATAACAAAATGGTCCCCCAATTATAGGGAGTTACATTGTTGAGTCCCTCAACTATGAAAAGTTACAAAATAATCACCTGACTATCCATTATGTTTCAGACTCATCCTTTTCCGTTAAAAATTGATGGCATTCTGAGTTGAATGTTAATCCGCTGACTAAGATATGATAAAATATGATCTCATAATCTCAATCAACTATCATATCTCAGTCAGCATGTTAACGTCCAGCTCAAACGAGTGTTAACTTTTTAAAGGAAAAGGACGGGTTTGGAACAAAATGAATAGTTAGTGATCATTTTGTAACTTTTAATAGTTGAGGGGCTCAACAAATCAACTCCCTATAGTTGAAGGATCATAAAAATTGAGGCTCTCAACAAAGGATTATTCTATTGTTGGGAGACCATTTGAGCACTTTACCCTTTTATTAAAATATCACATTCGTTAACGGGGAAACTGAATACGACGTCGTTTAGAGTTTATTCGCGTCTCCCAAAACTCTATTCCCCTCGTGGAAGAAACACTTGCTAGAGACTACAACGATCAATTCAAGGAAAGGGGATTTCAACCAAAATTCTTATCGAAACCCAATAAAGAGCTTCATTTCCAGATTCTACTGATTTGTTCTCATCATTTTCTTTTCAATCGTAATTGTTTCTTTTCTCCTTTTACTTAAAATTCTTTCTGGTGCTCAGCTGGGTACAATTTTGAACCATGATTACTTTAATTTTCAAAGTGGAAGCAATTCTTCTTGTTTCCTTTCTTATCGAGTTCCTGACGTAAAATTCAGCGCCTTATAGACAAGTATACAGTCTGGGTATTTTAATGGCAATTTAGTTCTGTTAGCTGTTTTGTAATTTAACTTTGTTTGAATTAGTTAGTGGTTTAAAGAGTGGTAGTACTAGATATGATCTTTTTTGTATATGATTTGAAGCCTATAAACATTGAGATTGAACTCACGCTTGAAAAGAGATCTTCAAATGTTTTTAAATCATTATCAAATCCATCTAAAAATTGCTTTCGTTTTGCCCCTACAACTATTCAGGTGTGTGGATATTTGCTCGGAAAATAATAATTGAAATGATAGCGGCTAGGCGAGTTGAGAAGATATCAAGGCCGATGGGAAGCAGAGCACCTATACTACTTAAAGAGTATAGGATATCATAGTCCCACAAATAAGCAGAGCATGTCTTCAACTTATCGTTACAGCTCTAATAACAATCATAGTCCCAAGAGTAAGGTCAATTGAAGCTTTTATTTTGTCCGTCAATTGAAGCATTGTCTGCACTATATACTACACTTCAGGTCTTAAGATATCTTCCGGCACATGTGAAGATATTGGATGTTGGGCCAAGGGATGGGTTGCTAAACGAAAAGGAAATCGTACCAACCACTGTAAAGGTCCTGTTAATAAAAATGCTAGTTTCTTCGGGGTTGAATGTGGTCGAGGCCACGAGTTTTGTCTCGCCAAAATGGGTTCCACAAGTCAGTGTGCCTTTGTGTGATTCATGCTAGTCAATCAAAGTTTCTGCAAGTAATGGTTTGATTTGATTGTAGAATTGCTTGTATCCTCTTAATTCATGATTCTGCAATTTGCTCCTTTTTTCCTTCAATATCTGATGTTAGTAAGTCACCTACAGCTCATGCTTTGTTAATCATTTTTAAAGTGACATTTTATTAAATGGACTTTGGGATCGATTATTGTTTTACTCATCTTTCAAAGGGTTTGAGTGCTGTAAAAAAAATGAAAAATAATGAACTGGTATCCTGAGCTAATTCATAATTGGATTACAGCTGGCAGATGCGGAGGATGTAATGGACGAAACATTTCTGTTAAGAAACTGTGCAAATTTGTTGATAACATAAAATGCTTTCTTTAGGGTTTCGAAGCTGCTGTTTTGGCTGGAGCCAAGGAAGTGTCCGTCTTTGCCTCAGCTTCCGAGTCTTTTTCTTAGTCAAACATAAATTGCAGCATCGAAGATAGTCTTGCTCGTTATAGAGATGTTGCTTCTGCTGCCAGAGAGCTCACACTTCCAGTTCGAGGGTATGTTTTCTGAGCAACAAAGGGTTGACTAAACTTACTATTCACAATTTTACTTTTGAACTATAATATACTTTGTTTTCATGCTTGAAATGTTCTAACAATCCCCTGGTTTTTCCAAGCATTATACTGTTCTTCACTTCATGGATAAAGAAAAATTTTAGATAATCAACTTAAAAGCCAAAAGATATTTCTTATTACCTAAAGATAAGTAAGCAATAGTTGAAAAGGTCCTTGTTATGTTTATGTGTGTGGGGTTACCCCCAACGTAATAGACGTGAGATTTCTTCGGTCTCCACTCTAATTCTCCCCTCGTGTGTGGTAGCATTGGTATTTAAACAAGTATTGCATCCGAATTTGAACTATTTTCTTCAAGTTTTTCTTTTATAGGAGGAAAGGCTGTTGTTCTTTCCTTTATCCTCCCTGTGGTATTGGATAGTTGATTAAGTTCTTTCCATGTAGCACTGACTTTAGTCGAAGGTTGTATATTTTTCAGAATATATATTGTACCTTGCAATGAATTGAGAGTCGCTGCTGAACTTGCAGCAATCTGAACGAAAACTTTGTTACCTAAAAGGAAAAAAATGTTAGAATTTGTCTAGTAAATATGGTATTTTTTTTGGGAGAGTAATGTTAATGTTACCTTCCGTTAGTCTTTTCTGTTTTTACATGCACCATTCATTGATGGAGATTAGTTGAAGGAGACGCATACCTAGATAAATATATCCGTTCTAGTCGTGAGACAAATGTGGATGGTAATGTAGACATGTTTTGGTTTCTCTTTTATCGGTTGTGACACATAAGATTGCTGTTCTCGTTTGGAAAAACATTTTGGAATTCTTCTGTGTCGAATGGCTCTTTAACTCGATCTTATCTTATCCTCCCTAAAATCCTTTGATCTAATATGGAGGATTCCTATTTTGCATGGATAGAACAGTGAAACCATTCTTTATATGCCTATGGTATTCATTTCGGTCTATGTGCGATTATTTCATAGTTGTTCAATTTTGACTTCTCTTCTCTGTTTCATTTTGGTGCAGGTACCGTTATTCCAATGCTCGAAAATGTTATGAATGTTGTCCCGATCGATAAGCTTGCTGTCCACTTTCATTGAGATGATACCACGTTCTCCCAAAATCTGCAGATACTCTGGAAATGTTTACAAGCATTTCAAGTTCTGCGTAATAATTCTCATTCTCTTTACAGATGGGGATCAGCATTGTGGATTCATTGGCTTCTGGTCCCGGAGGTTGTCCATATGCTAAGGGTGCTTCGGGTAATGTTGCCACCGAGGACGTCGTCTACACGCTCAACGGGCTCAAGATACAGACAAACGTCGATCTCGAAAAGCCCTAGTTGGCTGGAGATTTCATATGCAAGCATTTGAACCGGCCACCGAGTTCGAAGAAGGCGATTGCATTGAGTAGTAAGAAGGCCAACTCCAAGCGGGTGAGGACGGTCATCTCCTGAAAATTTAAAATTATCATATATTTTAGATTTTTCTATACATTTTCTATTGAAAATCTATTTTCGTCCCTACAAAATTTTTTAAATTCAAATCCGTCTCTTGAAATTTTATAATTTCAAATTCGTCCACTTAACATAAAATTATGTGTCTATCTGTGATCGAGGATGGAAGAGGAATATTTAAGTTTTTTTAGTCAGTAATACTTTCACAATATAAAGCATGTGATAAGTGATCAATGTGTTGAATAAAAGTCAAATAGAATGAATAGTAATTTCTACACTATTATTTTATTTAATGCGTAAAACATTTTTCATGTGTTTATGGTCATTTTTTATATGTAGATTGACCGTGTACGTATTGTTTACAGTAGCAATATTGTTTTATCTAATTATATTATTAATAATTCTCTCGATTATTAAAATTTATAAAATAATCCTCTAACTATAGAGTATTGCTTTGTTGGATCCCTTGACTATTAAAAGTTACAAAACAATCACTCGACTATTCATTATATTTTAAATTCTTCTATTTCCATTAAAAAATTAGCAGCTTTCTAAGTTAGACGTTAACATGATGATTGAGATATGAAAGTCGTTTGAGATTTGGGATCAAATTTTATCATATCATAGTCAGTTGTTTAATGTTCAACTCAAAATGTTGTTATTTTTTAATAGAAAAATATGATTTTAGAACATAAATGAATAGTCGAACAACCATTTTGTAACTTTTAACAGTGGATGGACTCAACAAAGCAACACTCTATAGTCGGAGGATTATTCAGTAACTTGTAACAATCGAAAGATTTAATAAAACAATATTCTATTATTGAAGGACCATTTGTGTACTTTGCCCTATTAATAATTACAAAGATAATAATGTATTTACAATTTGACTGTAATTTTTTCCAATTTTAATATAATTTAATTCGACCGAAATATAGTTACAAAAATAATTTTAAATATTGGATCTAATTTGATTTCAATTTTTTTTAGAAAAAACTGATCTGTTCCAACTAAAATTTAAAAAAATATATATATTGAATATTAGAAAATAAATGTTTTTTGAATAATTAGAAAATAAATGACATAGTGAATTGATATTTTTTTTAATTTATTTATAAGGTTTAAATATCATTATAGTGTGAAATAAAATATGTTGATAATTACGAAATGTCCTTTCGATTTAAATTATGTAGTAATTTTTATAACCAAAGTCGTGACAACTTAAAAAAATAAGTCAAAAAGATAAAATAATTTTATTTAATTATAAATATTCCAATTCCCACAATATTAAAATATATAACTTACATTTTCTTTCTCCACTTTTCAACGTTGAATGAAGATGTCAAAAAGTCAATTATTTCAAAATTACAAAGCTAAATAGTAAAATTACTGCTAAAGCCCCGATAATATACACACTCCACCTGATCTGATTTCAACTCAACTTTTTGAGATATAATATAAATTCGACCCGATTTAAAATAATAATAAAATATTATTTTTATTCAACAAAATTAGAGATTAAATTGAAAAAAATATATAAAGGGATATTATTATAATTATTCTTAAATATATAAGGTAAAATTATTTTTTAGATTGAGTCGGATTGAATATTTTTACCCTAAACCCTAACCCAATTTTTTATAAAATATCCCAAATCGATCGGGACGGAACAGGTCAGAACCCGTCAGAATTGTGTCTCATATCCATCCCTAGTATCAAATGGTAAGAAATTTGATATTTCTATATACAACATTTCAAGTTTTTACGTGGTTAGGTAAACATATCGATGTCTCTTACTTAAAGATTTGATCTGGTTTAATTTCAAAAATAATCTAACAAAAAAGTTGAATAATCGTCATGTAATACATTTCATTAGAAGTACATAAAACAAAAGGTAAAGTATAAAAATTGTCCCTAGGATGTTACTTTATTGAATCTCTTGAGTATTAAAGGTTACAAAATGATCTCTAACTATAGGGTGTTGTTTTGTTGGTCTTTCAACTATTAAAAATTACAAAATATTTATTTGACTATGCATATGTTACTAATTAATCCTTTTATGTTAATAATTTGACGATAGTCCAAAATGGGGACGAAGTCAGATTCTAACTTGAGGTGGCAAAATATAATTAATCATAAAAAAGGAGGGGTAAAGTATAATTAACCATAAAAAATGAGAGGCAAAAAAAACTAAAATTTGGAACCCTATTTTAATATTTTTCCAATATATTTTTTAATAAAAAACAGGGGCTAGTGCCCTCGGACAAAGGCAGTTCTGTCCTAGTCCAAACTATACGTTAACATGATGATCAGAATATGATAAAATATGATCCTTTGAGTTGTATAATCGTTTGAAATTATAAGATCAGATTCTCATATTTCAATCAGTACGTTACCATCCAACTTAAAAAACTCTAATTTCTTATCGAAAAATGACAAGTATTTAATATATGAATAGTCAAATAATCATTTTATAAGTTTTAATAGTCATAAGACTAAACAAAGTAGTGAGTAATAGTCCGATGATCGTTTTATAATATTTAATAATAATAAGACTCAATAAAATAATATTTTATAATCGAAGACTATTTGCGTATTTTACCTTAAAATTAAACCGACTAGATTTTACTAGATTTCAACTTTGAATAGGTAAGTCAAAAGGCCATTTCCTGGTAAAAAAAAGTCAACGTTTCTTTTAATCACCGCTTGCCATTAGGTAAATACGGGAAAAAAGAAAACAAAGAAGAATTGTTGAAATTTGACTACATTCTGAAATTGCAAGAATGACAGGCCTGCTACCTTATCCCCATGTGCTTTTTCTCCGTCTTATCCATAAATTTCGGCAGCCACGCGTGAAACAACCACGTGTCCCCTTGACCCACCGGGATATCACCACCCGTACCGGGATATCACCACCAGTTCCGTCACAGCCGTGTGAGTGTTACACACATTGTTTTAAAAACCGGACCAGTCGGTTCAATCGGGAACAGTTATCTGGTCCGGTCCATTATACTCCGGTTGAACCGATTTTAATGAACCGTAAGAAATCGTTCGAACCGGTCGAATCAGATTGGACCGTGAATCGGTTCAACCTAAATTTTTTTTTATTTAATTTTTTAAATAATTATGACGTCGTCCGGTTCTTACGACCGATTTGATCAATTCAACCAGTTGAATCAATGAACTGATAACACAACCGATTCATTGATCGATACAATTATAAAAACCATGGTTACACATTCTACCGTAAGGGAAAGAAGGAAATACTATAACTCTTTTGACTTTGGTTATCCCAACTACACATATACATAAATGGCACCTAACTCGACACGAACCCAACTAACTCATCGCTGAGTCACACAACTCGTTTTCTTCCCAGTTCCCTACCAATTTTAACAACAAAAAGTTCCACTTTCCTCTTAAAAAATTACTTATTGAATCCATATTTATATTAAAAAAATCAAGATAAAAATATTATGGGTAAAGTATAAAAATGGTCCATGATTATAGGATATTGATTTATTGAATCCATAAACTATTAAAAAATTACAAAGTAATCCTATGACTATAGGTATTTGCTTTATTGAGTCACTCGAATATTAATTATATTCCAAATTCATCATTTTTCGTCGAAAAATTGATGTCAATTTAAGTTTGACGTTAACATGTAGATTGAGATATGACAATCATTTGAGATTTTGAAATCATATTTTATCATATCATGGTCAACAAGTTAACGTCCAACTTAAACTGCCATCAAATTTTTAACGAAAAATAACGAGTTTGAAACACAATAAATAGTCATGTAATCATTTTGTAACTTTTAATAATCGATGGACTCAACAAAGCAACATCCTATAGTCAATGAATTATTTTATAATTATTAATGGTCAGGTGACTCAATAAAGCAATGCCCTATAATTCGGGACCATTTTTGTATTTTACCCAATTAACTTTTAGGGTTTTTAGATTTAGTATCTGATTTTTTTCCATATTAATTATTCACACTTTGTCTATAAATAACTTACTATAATAAATTGAAATAAAATCTAAATAGAAATATCATTTGTTAAAGAATTACATCTTTATTACAAAAGACAAAAAGGAAAGTTTATAAGAAATGAATTTTTCTATATCTCCTTCCTATGAAGAAACCTTTTGTGACCGATCAAGTCAATTATTACCCATAACCTAAATATAAATAAATAAAATAAAATAAAATATTTTGAAGGACACCCATGGATATGGGTCAGGTATTGGATTGACCCATACGGGTATATCAACAACATCCAGAGAAGATTTATATAGGAATTCGGTGGTCTGTTGAAAGAGGCTGACAGCTATTGGCTGCAACAGTTGATTCTTTTCCCTCGCCATAAAATTTCTCATTTTTATTTTTAATTTTGCTACATTTTTTTTTCAGTTCTGGTTTTCGGGTAAGCTTCTGGGTTTTGTTTTTTTTTTCTCTCGTTTTTAGTTCATTTCATTATTGGGGTTTACATTTGCTTTTTGATTTTCTGTTTGTCTTTTTTTTTCGGTGTTAGATTTTCCTTTTTGATTATGGGAAACAATTATCATCCCGAGTGTTTTGTTCTTGTTTGCTGACAGATTTCTTTTTCTTTTTTTTCCAGATATCTTCATAGTTTTAGTTTGTTTTTCTTGTTTTCTTTTTGTCTATTACCGGAATCTGCGTAAAACACAAACGAACCAGATTTTGTTCCCATTCCGATCATCCCCTTTCTTCATCGGATTCTGAAAAGCTTCGATTTTGAGGGATTGATTTTGATCCTCTATGGAGAATAAATGAATACAATTGGAATCTGGTTCATCTGATCTGAATTGAATTGACCTCCTTTTCATTTTTAATCTTGATTTCGTCAAAAAGAAGGGGGGGAAAAGGGAAAATGACGATGAAAGGTTGGCCGTTAGAGCAGTGGAGGGGTTATTTTCGGTCTGCAAACTCAGACATATTTGATATAATTAATCATGCTATTGTGGTAGCCGCTTTAGATTGTCCTAAGGAGTTTAGATTACGTAGAGATCGAATTGCTGAGAAGCTTTTCACTTGCGAATTCACTCGGTGTTCCGGTTGCGATCGGGTCGAGTTAGTTGTACCCGAGTATGAAGAGGTAGACGATGAAGCTCGAGCCGGCGGCTGCCGCACGAGCTTCAAAAGTGAAGCTGATGAAGAATTTGAGGCAGGTGGTAGCAAAGAGAGCAAAGCTAATAGTAGCAGAGATGACCCTTTGATTAACCGAATTGCTAGTAATTATAGCTACGGTGAAGCCGAGGCTTTGACCGATGAAATCGAAGAAGAGGCGATGGTTGTTGATGAAGTGTCTAGGATCAAAGAGGTTCTTCACAATTTTCAGGATGAGGTTTGTGTTTTGCAGGGTTTTGAACATATAGCTTTTATGGAATTTGTGTAAATGATAGTTTTCGATTGATAGTTTCTCATGTTACTAATGTTTATTGCAGCCGGATTCCGTATTGTTCGAATCCTTGAGGAAGCTTCAATTAATGGATTTGACAGTGGATATTCTTGAGGTCCTTTGATCGAAACCTTATCCCTTGTTTTATGTAGGTTTTTTCCATTGTAATGCTTGGATAACAAGGTAATTTGTTTCCATTTTCAGGCAACTGGGATCGGAAAGGCCGTTAATCGTGTCAGAAAGCATTCATCGAAGCAGATTCGTAATCTTGCTCAAACTCTCATCAAGTATGGGTTTGTTTCCTTTGCTGCAATGAAGTTGAATGATTGATTATGTTATGTGATAAACATTGATATGTAACATATGTATTTAATGTGCTCAGCTTCATAATTGACAGATTAGTTGTTAAAGGGTTGAACTGTTAGCTCCGAGTAAATGGCGTATCGACTTTTGCTCATTCCATCTTTCCCGTTAGAATTAGTTGTTATGGTGAACTGTTTGATTACGTTATGTGATAAACATGTATTTAAACGTACTCGGCTTCATAATTGACAATTGTAGATCGGTTTTTTAACTGATAAACTGTTAGCTCTGACTACATAGCATACTGACTTTTGCTCACTCCGTGTTTTCCGTTAGTATTAATTGTTGTTGCGGTCGGTGGCTTTATCTTGACCTAAGTATATTTAATAGTGTTCTTTTTTCTGGCAGTACATTCTATTGTTTATATTGTCCAGGAACATGTATGAATACACGTTGTTCACCCGGTTTTATTGATTGCAGTGGATGGAAGGAATTGGTAGATGAGTGGGTTAGTGCTACAAAGGCTGTTGCTGGTAAGAAATATTTTACTGGTATTCAGTAATTCCTGGAAACCGACGTTGCTTCGTTTTTGGTTTTTCATTTGTTCATGAATTTGTGAATGAAGGGGTTACTCCGGAATCTATGAATCCGTCTGTTGGCGAAGAGGAAGAAGGACAAGACTACGAAGAAGGGGGGCTTCCTTCTCCTCCTTTAGATGTAGGAGTTCTCTTTGCTACTCAACCTACATCGATGGAGCTCTCGCAGGTCTTACTTTTTAAATCTTTACGTATTTGTTTGTTTTAATATTCATTGTTAAAGAACTTCTTGCCGTTATGCTCGTGGACTGATTGGAATTACTTTTTCTCCTTTGTCACCGGTGATGCGTTATCTGAAGTTTTTCGATGGCATGGATGATTATGGAAGTGAGTTGAATTATCTCTCTTTAATGCTTCTCTTAGATAGCTTTCAAGCCTTTTGGTTCTATATTTGAATTCCTTATTTAGATTTTCGATTAAGATCGGGAAATGTTGTCTCAGATCCTGGAAACAGCCGGGAAATCGTCAAGAACCGGAATAATGGAAGAAAACCATCAGAGGAGAACCGTAATTCTTCGAGACAGAAACCGCAGGCATCAGGTGAAGCATATCTGCTCACCAAGGATGACAAGAAGCAACAAATGAAGAGACAAGAACCTGTTGCAAAGCCTAACAAGCCGTCGAGCACAAATGTTGGGTCCAGTAGATCTCCAAAACATAATATCGAGCAAAAGGCCAACGACGAATCGAATTTGGTGCAGAAACCGGATAAAATGGCTGTTCCCAAGAAGCACCTCTGTAATCAACAAGATGTAAGCGAACAATCTCTTTGTGATTCGGTCACACGTCTTCATAACATTTTTCTAATCACTGCTCTTCTTTATTCTGAAACTCAAGGCTTTGGATGAAGATCGAAAGCTCGAGGCAACAAAAAGGAAGCTACACGAGCGATATGAACAAGTCAAGAATGGTTCGTCTCTTCCCCTCTAAATTCCATATGAATCCTCCATTATTTGACACAAAAACCGTTTGAAAACGTAACGTTTTGCGTGTTAACAGCCAAGAGGAAGCGTACGGTACAAGTGATGGAGTTGCGTGACATCCCGAAACAAGGTTCTGACCACAAAAATCCGTATTCGAAACATGGTAACCATAACCGACAATGGGCGAACAGAAGGAGATAATCCCCCCGGGGTGTGTTTCGAAGAGTGGCATAGATAGCGCCTTCCTAGTTTCTTCCATTGTTGCAGATTGGGTGTAAGAATACCAATAAAAACACAAATGGGAACCTCAACACAGCACAGCAATCAAATAATGAGAATTCTTTTCAGTGATCGATGATCAAGTTAACAGAGCAACAAAGAGGTACATTCGAAGAATCGGAAACGAACTTTCTTCCTATCGATTCTCATCGTAGATTTTGGAACTTTCGAGGTATAGGGACTTTCTTTTTTACTTTTCTACTGCAACGCTTAGGTAGGAACTAAATAGATGATGGGTAAAAATCACATATTTGGAGGCTGCAAGTCATTGAATCTGTGTACAGAACAAGAACCCTAATTTTTTTTTACCCATCTTTGTTTATCGACTTCATCAACACTCATTTCCCCCATCATAACCCCACATGAATTTACATGTAATAAGTGATTTTTTCTTGATGAAATGATGATATCAATATGTTCAAAGCTCGTAGTCGAACTGGTTACCGGCGTCGTAGTAATCGACTCACGGTTTTATTGACATTAGATCTCGAGTTTAAATCCGAATTCATTGAGTTTTATTTAGGGTTTCTCCTCTTCTTCCCAAAAAAGGAGAAAGATTCACCAGTAATGGGGAGGATAAGATTTGGTTCCCCTTTTAGTAATGATAAGAACTTTTGATATTCTATGCATCCTTTTTGTATTTTGAAGTAAATATTAATTCTAGATTTTGAGTAATAATATTATATACTTACAAAATTTAAAAGTTTCTTTTTCGTAAATATCTTCTCATTATTTTTTGATAATTTTAACTATTCGATTTTCACGATTATTTTTATTTATTTAACGATTAAAAATATGTAAAAAATAATTTTTTTATTGTCATAGAATTTTGTTTTTATTATTCTTGTATGAAAGATGCCAACGCTTAGCATCTAGGTAACATGAACCAATGCAGTGTCTTTGTATATTGAATTTATTTTATTCTTATCTATGAAATATTCTCCCAAGAAAAAAAAAGAATTTTCCTTTTAATAGATTATTCCCCATTGTGGCTTGCAAATTTATTTTCCAATTATTTAATGGAATATATATATATATATATATATATATATGAGGCAGGATCCTCTTATACAATGTAAAACTCTTTTAGTTTTACACATGCTTATGATCGTTGGATCAGTGAAAATAGATGACTGAGATTAAACGTAAAAAATCTGAAGATATTTACTGGGAAAAAAAGAAGTCAATCTTAGTCATCTATTTTCATTCATCCAACGGTCTTAAATCTGTATAAAACTAAAAAAAAATTATTGTGTAAGTGATCCTAACCCTATATATATATATATATATATATATATATATATATATATATATGAACTTAAATTTTAGAATAAAAAATGCTTAAGAGAATTTAGACAAAACAAGAGTAGAGATAGTTTGATAGTCATGCCATGTAAAATTTATCTATTTTAATTATGAATTTTGAAATTTAAATTTATAAATTTTGTACCTTAAAATTTTAAATCTTGAAACATAATCATCTAAATTCTAAATGGGCAATGTATGATTAAAATAGATAGAGTTATATATTATTATTTTTCAAAAAATATAAAAAATTAAAATAACAATCCAAACTGAATTTTTTAACTTTAATTATGTCAAAAATAAGAATGAATAAAAAAATAAATAAATTTAAAATATGAGATGAATTCTCAATATTCAAGGTTTAAATTTGGTTTAATTTAGTCTAATTTATTATTTCTGTTATATATATATTATACTATATTATAATGTAAATATTTTAATTAATTTAATATATGTATATATTATAATGTAAATATTTTAAATAATTTATTTATTTTATGTTTGAAAATATTACTGCTAATAAAAAGAAATTTTTGCTACTCAATTCTGGCGGGTGCCAATTTTACCGTTGACTGCGTTCAAACTAAATATGACGTAATATATGGCGTCATTGGAACGTGGCTGCCTTGACTATTCTCACTCGCGGTCATCAAATCGAGGTAATGGCGTGTGGGTCCCACGCGTCTGCACACCGTAAAACAATAGTAATGGAAGAAGAGGATGATGCATTTCGTGTACACGTGCCTTTCGTTTTTTCTTTGCACATTTTTCATTCCTTTATTTTGTCTTCTTATGGTTATTTATTTTAGGCTTAATTATAGAAGAAGGGTCCAAACTATAGCATTTTTCACGAACAAGTATCTAAACTATTTTTTAATGATCTTGTTGCAAGTTACAAATGTTACCACTTTAGGTATATAGATCGTCAACGGTATTAATTTCATCCGTTAGGTGACACATGTCATAATTTGAGCAACTGAAAAAATAATTGCAAGAAGATTTACTTAAAATGAAATAGATTAGGAAACCAAATTGGAGCGATCACAAAAGATTATTATGGATCACATTTTGCAAACCCAGGCTAGCATGGTTGACCAGATTGTTGAGAAATTGGTTGAGCTTAACAAGGCAAAAAACAAGGAAAAGATTTCCCCGAATGTGGAAACCACTAAGTGTGTGACGCCACATGCTGCTCCTGAGCTAATCATCTCACTCGAGAGGCTTCAATCCACCAAGCAAGTTTCTTCGCCCCTAGGGCTCGAAGCAACCCCATTAATTACAACAGATCTAATTCTGATAAAATGAAAAGAGCTAAGAATGAGATCTCTGAAAACTTAAAAGACTAGTGCAAGGACAACTTCAAAGGATTGAAAGAACAAAGCACCCGAGATTAAATGAATGCAAGTAAGTTGGCAATGGTTCTTGACTTGGTGCTCATACATAAGTTCAAAATGTCTTTTTGAAAAATACAATGGAATCAGTTGCCCTTCTGCCATTCTCACGATGTTTATTCGAAGGATGGATGGATACAACAATAACAATTAAATGTTAATCCATTATTTTCAAGATAGTTTGATTGGACCAGCTTCTAAGTGGTATAACCAGTTAAATCATGCTCAGATTCGCTCATGGAAGGATTTGACCCATGCATTTTTGGGTCAATACAAACACATGACAGATATGTCCCTGATCGAACAACACTACAAAACATGGAGATGAAACATAACGAGAGCTTCAGACAATATACACAACGATGGAGGGTCGTTGCATCCCAAGTGCATCCACCAACGACTGAGAGGGAGTTTATCACTATGTTCATTGATACACTGAAGTCTCCCTACATCAACCATATGCTAGGGGTTGCAACAAAGAAATTCTTTGACGTCGTCATGTGTGGAGAGATAATTGAAATGGCTATTGAGAATGGTAAATTAAGGAGCGCAAGTAGTGCTGACACCTAGGAAGAAGCTAAAATCAGTATGGTAGGAGACTATTCAGTTGGTCATAGAGCCGAGACTTGTATGTTGATTCGAGAAAAAAAATCGCTTTGATCCAATTCCAATGACTTATGAGGAGTTACTTACAATACTGGTTAAAAGGAACCTGGTGACTCCTGTCCAGTCTAAGCCAAAAGAACCCCTATATCCTGAAGGCTACAATATTAACGCCACATGTAGCTATCACATAGGAAGCTCAAGGGCAAACCAATGAGAACTGTGGAGCATTAAGGCAAAAGGTCCAGAATTTGAGCATGGACGTTCGATGAGTAATGAAGCATTCTGATGCGTATCAAGAAGTCATTGCATACACTATACAACTTTGTTACACTTGCATGAAAAAGCATTTCATTTTGTTTAAACTTATTTTCTTCATTTCTTTCTATGTTTAAATGTTTATAAGTTGCTTGACATTCGAACGTGTTAAATAAAATGTCACCTTCTGAGATTATGAGCAATGAACAAATTTTAATCTTATAGTTCCTTTAATATCATTTGCATTAAAAGTTCTCTTGAGAATCAAGGTTATGGTCTCTGGGCAAGTGACAAGATTAAACCCTTATTATCCCGTCTTAAGCCAAAAATACAATTACTCGACTCTTTATCCTAAATAACTCATGGTCGTTACAAAAATCAAATTTTGACACTACTTCCTTTGAGATACCCAAAGCCATACCTTTACCTCTCTTTGAGACAATAAAATCACACCCTCGTCTTCTTAGACACAAAACATACATTTTTCTACCAATAAAACCTGAAGGCATTGAGTGCAAGATGTCTGTTTTCCTGTGGACCTTCTTGCAAGAAGAAATTACTTGTTACACATTTATTGACAGTTTTTTTTATTAACATCGATCGTCGCAATACAAGAGCACTGAAGTTTTATACAAGTACAAACCATGTAACCTTTGTGGTAAATGAATTGTTATTCATTGATGTCCGTAGTTTGAGTACCATGAATGCTAGAAATGTGAACGTTCAATGTCAAATGATTAAAAATGTTCTTTGAACATATATTACCTTGTAATTATCTCGTATTAATAAAAAAAAAATATACCAAATGTAGACACCTATGTAACTGCAAACATAGATATGCCATTACCACTTTCAAAATATTTCAGTCATCCAATAATCGTACATAACTCACAAGCTGAAACAAAGGCAAAATGAAAGACTCGATCATTACTCATTACATGGAATGCCAAACACGCTCGAAAAATCATTATACCGTATGCTACATTACCAACAGCTTCGTTCAAGCATTCGCCTCTTCACATGTGCTCTTCGTCCTCCTCTTCCTCGTCCTCGTAGTCACCTTCCTCATTGGCGGTGGCATCCTGGTATTGCTGATACTCGGACACGAGGTCGTTCATGTTGCTCTCAGCCTCGGTGAACTCCATCTCGTCCATGCCTTCACCGGTGTACCAATGCAAGAAAGCCTTCCTCCTGAACATAGCCGTGAATTGTTCGCTGACTCTCCTAAACATTTCCTGGATCGAGGTCGAGTTTCCTACGAAGGTGGATGCCATTGACAGTCCTCTAGGCGGAATGTCACAGACGCTGGATTTCACGTTGTTCGGAATCCACTCCACGAAGTAGGATGAGTTCTTGTTTTGGACATTGATCATTTGCTCATCGACTTCCTTAGTGCTCATCTTGCCTCTGAACATTGCTGATGCAGTGAGGTAGCGACCGTGCCTTGGGTCAGCAGCGCACATCATATTCTTTGCATCCCACATTTGTTGAGTCAATTCGGGGACAGTCAGAGCACGGTACTGCTGGGAACCGCGGGAGGTTAGAGGAGCGAACCCGACCATGAAAAAGTGAAGACGAGGGAAGGGAATCAGGTTCACGGCAAGCTTTCGGAGGTCGGAGTTGAGTTGACCGGGAAACCTGAGACAGCAAGTGACTCCACTCATGGTTGCAGAGATCAAGTGGTTCAAGTCACCAACTGCAACACATATAGATAAATACAAGTAGATGAAGAGAGCACTGGCCAACTAGAAAAAGTGTCAAAAACATCAAGTAGCAATCACATTATGGTTCAGCCACCACTATCAACAACTGAAAAGCAGTAAAGATCATCGAACCAAAAACGAAGACCTCGAATTTACTTACAGCTAGGAGTCGTCAATTTGAGAGTCCTGAAGCAGATATCGTATAAAGCCTCATTATCAAGGACCATACACTCATCGGCATTCTCGACAAGCTGATGAACAGAGAGAGTAGCATTGTACGGCTCCACAACCGTATCCGAAACCTTTGGCGAGGGGAACACCGAGAATGTAAGCATCATCCTATCGGGGTACTCCTCTCGAATCTTTGAGATTAGCAAGGTACCCATCCCAGAACCAGTTCCTCCACCCAAGGAGTGGCACACCTGGAAACCTGCAATAGCATATCAGATCCACAACTGTCACTAAAGATAGCAAATATGTTCAGGACTAAAATTAAATGGAATTATCAATTTATACTAGTCCAGAGCCTAAAGAAACAATCTCTTTACCTTGCAGACAGTCACAATTCTCAGCCTCTTTCCTCACAACATCAAGAACGGAATCAATAAGCTCAGCTCCCTCAGTGTAATGGCCCTTTGCCCAATTGTTTCCAGCACCAGATTGTCCGAAAACAAAGTTATCTGGCCTGAAAATCTGACCGTAAGGACCGGTTCGGACACTGTCCATTGTACCAGGCTCCAAGTCCATGAGCACAGCACGAGGAACAAATCGGCCACATGAAGCCTCGTTATAGTAAACATTTACACGCTCCAACTGCAGATCCGTGGTACCAATGTACTTTCCAGTTGGATCTATGCCGTGCTCATCGCAAACAACCTCCCAAAACTTGGAACCAATCTGGTTGCCACATTGTCCACCTTGAACATGAAGGATTTCCCTCATATTTCCCTAACTGATAACAATTGAACTCAAATAAGTCCCAAATAATTTACCTACGACAAAAAGAATGCATCTTTTAAGAGAAAATGTCCAGTAAAAATGCGATGATTCAATAGATTCAGATCTAATTATTAAACATTCACATATTCAAGAGATTTGAGATCAAATATCCAAGGAATTCAAAATATTGAAAGAAAGGCGATGCAGATTTCAACCTTGAAGGATCTCTCATTTTTCCATAACTGAGTACAACTGAGCTAAAATTAACTCTAGATTCTTTATTCTATGATAAAACGGATGCATTTTTTTAAATGATTCAAAAGATCGAGTGAAAATGAAATGCTTCAGATCTAAATGCTAAACATATCGAAGAGATTTACGATCTAATGTCCACGACATCCAAATATTGACAGACACGAGTGCAGATTTCAACAAAGCTTAGTTTACGAAAGCTTCCGAAAGAAATCCAACAAAAAGCATAAACAAAGCAGTAATCAGAGCATAATCTGAGTGAGAACAAACAGAAAATGATGTGGAAATTCAGATCCAAGCAAAAGTCAAAGAGAAATCTATCTACTACAAAACGGAAAGAAGAGATATCGAACGAAAAGTAAAATTCTAAAACGTGATGCCATAAAAGTTACACAGAAATTTGAGATCTGGTTATAAGAGGCAATGGAGAACACTTTACCTTGGCTCGGATTTCTGAAAATCGAATGAATTTGCAGAGCTTGCTGAAATGCGCGATGGCGAGTAAAGGGAAGGGTTGGAGTGCTATATATAAATGGAAGCAAGTGAGTGAGTGAAGTGAGTTGAGTCATGAGTGGTTGTTCCCTCCTTTTTTTTTGGTTGTGGGAGAACCGTTGGATGGATCTAATGAACGGTCTTGATTGTTCGTTGGTTTTTTAAAAATTCGTATAAACTTGTTTTAGACAAATACACCCTTTAATGAAATGACTAGATTATCCTTTGATTTTTAGTGTTTTCCTCTTTAAGAAAATGGAAAATATCTCACGTACACTCGTATGCTTGACTCTTGTCCCCGTTACAATATTTAATTATTATCACATGAAATATAATTGATACTAAAATAAAATCTTATATCTTAATTCGATTGATATTGTTATCATTATAATATTAAAAAAATATTGATTTTTAATTATTTTAAATGTTTAATAACTTTTAATTAAGGGGTCTAATGTGATATTAACGTTTAATCATGGTCATATTGCAATTCTTGATATAGTATAAGAACCCTAACATATTTTTACCTTTATAGATTTGGGTTTGATAATTTATTTACACACTAAGATTTAGATGTTACAAGGATACCAATCAATTAACATTAAAATACTCTTAATTAATCTATCAATTCAATAGGGACTTAAATGCATTTCTTGATAAAGTATAAAACCCTCAACATGTTTTAACCTTTTTAATGGTTTGGCAATTAATTTGCTAGACTTAATTAATTTACATTCTAAAATCTAGTTTTGGAAAACTATACTTCAACTGGCATTTCTTAATTAATTTGCTGGACTTAATTAATTAATTAACTAATCATGTTAACTCCTTAGAATTTAATGATATAATCATTACTATCATTAAAATCACACCAGTTTATGTGAAAAAAATCTATGGCCAAATTTAGCTCCCAAAAGAATAAGATCTTATTGAACAAAAATATAAACATGGAGGATTAAATTTCAATTATACCAGAATACTTGCCAAAGTATTTCCGTACAAATGTACAATACCAGGGGCAACATAAAACAAAGGGTGAAACGGTCATTAAAAGGGACATTCTCCTAAAATTTGGGGAAGAGATTTTGGGCAGATTTTTAGTTGCTATTTTTAATTATATCAGCTTCGTATTTAAAACATCATGCATGAAGCGCGTGTAAGACACACAAGAAATACGACAGATCCAGCTGGGGTCTTCTTCTTTTTTAAGTTATGGTTTAGGGCGGGTCGGATCGATTTTTTTTTGAGAATATGTTCGGGTTGAGTTCGGATATATGATTAAAGATACTTGATTTAACTCAAAATATAATATAATCATATTTTATATATTCAGAGATAATTATAATGATATATTTTTCTATATTATTTTTTTCAATTAAATTCTTATTTTTATTAAATAAAAGTAATATATATTTTAAAATATTTATTTCAGGTCGGGTCGAGTCGAGTTTGAATTTTATTTTAAAAAATCAGATCGGATTTAGGTCAAATGAAGCCGTTTTAGAGGCTGTTTGTTTTCTTCAGAATGATTAAGTGCTGAATGATTTAACTCTGAATGTGACATGTTGTTTGTTTACTGGCTCTGAATCATTCAGAATGTACTTCTGTGCTGAATCAGTCAGCACTGAATCATTCAGCATTGTTTTGCTGAATCAGTCAGCACTGAATCATTCAGAGGTGCGAAACAAACGCGCCCCTTAATCTCGGGTCGGGTTGAGTTTGAATTTTATCTTAAAAAGTCATATCGGGTTTAGGCCGAGTGAAATCGTTCTAATCCCAGGTCAGGTTAAATTTCAAATAGAGGGTGTATATATTTTAGGTCGATCGGATGGCCGAAAACTCGACTCATGCCCATTTTCAGATCCATCCGTTTAGGGAGGCGCGTGAGCTTAATAAACAGACAAAAGGGGGCGATTTAAGAAAAAGGGAGGGGAGGGTGAATGGTGAAAGAAGGACATGTGAACCACCATTATTGGCACCCAATGCCAGCCTATAGCGTTGAGTTAGATTAACAACTGATTAAGCCTTTTCTTCTTACTTGATGCTCTTTGGCCTCTTGCTGCTTGCTTAAGCTAAAATCCTGGCCATCTAGATTTGATTTCCTATCTCTATTTTATTCGAACAATAAGAGATTGACACGTAATATTAACTTGAAGATTATATAGATTCTAATTATTTTTTATTAATACTAATATTAATATTTGAATATTCATTATCAAAATCTCTCATTTTAATATTTACGATTGAGTTTTGCATATTAATATTATTACCATTATTATTATAAGTTGAAGAAATTTAACATTTTGTTGTTAGAATCAAACTTAATAATTATGAAAATAAATTAAGATCAAATCATACCAAATCGTCAAGAACAATAAATACTATATTTGCGGAAACATACCTTTAAATATAAACTCTCTAATGGGGATAAAAGTAAATACGAGATATCTATTTCTTCAGTTATTATTTCCACGAAGTGATCACTTAATTTATATCATATTTTATGATAACAATATACATTATAAATATGTGCCCATGATTATAGTTTTTTTTGTTGCCCCCGGCCAGACCGACACGCGTCGTATACATAATTTTAATGGATGAGTCTCTCAACAGAAATTTTCTGCATACATAAAAACTTTCTATTAATCATAATTATGGATTTTAATCCAACATTAGTATCACTTACCATATTTGGGCTTCAAAAAACAGCTGCCCTACAATGTGACCTACTTTTATATACATGAATAGATCACGAGGTGTTAGTAGAGTCTTATCTTTTAAAATTTAAAATTTAAATGATTTTTTTTTATATTTTTTATATTTTATATTGATGATTTAATTTTATAACTTTATATTTTTTTAATATCACTTTTAAAATTTAATATCATTTTTTTAAATTTTACATTTTAATATAAATTTTATGTTCATTCTTGATTATATATATATTTAATAGTGTATCTTTATTTTTTTTTATTTTTGATAATTTTAACGTTATGAAACGTATTTTTTTATGACACTTTTCTATACCTTTATGACATGAGTTTAGTACATAAGCTATTATTTTTTTATCTGTTTTAGTATTTAAACTTTTAATTTTTTTAAAAATCATAACTAACATTTAGTTCTTAATTCATTTTATATCACACTGTTAAAAATTTAACGGACGGGCTCGTCGGTCATCATGTCTATAGTCAACTATTGTTGTATTCGTCGACCAATAAAGCCCTAACTTTTTAGCCAGCACCTTTTTGATAATTTGAATGTGATTCTAGCTTCCATTTCACCAAAAAGTGACTCAATCTCCCCCAACCGATGTTGGACTCTTTAACTTTTTCATCCTCCGATCTTTGTCGTCAATCGCCTGATGGGCCTAAAATTAGACTATGTTGGTCGACTCGTCATTCTCTCATGGTCCACAATTGGATTAATTGTCCGTCCATCGAAAATATACCCCCTGTCAGCCCATCGATTAAGTTTTCAGAGGTGGGATAATAAAATGAAATAAAAACTAAACATTAGATATAATTTTATAAAAATTTAAAATTCTAAATGAGTAAATTACACAATAATATAATATCAGTCATATTGAGAAGTCCGTCAACTTCCGGCATGTTTATTACGTTGAGGGCACAACAATGAAAGCTTTGGTTTAGACCCTACCATGTGCCCGGTGAGCCACGGGTTAAGACTTTTTAATATCTTATATTTTTTAATATATACTTTTTATTTGTTTAATCTAAGTGCTTCTTAAAATAATAAAAATAATCTTTTTGAATTATAAAAAAGAAAACTTAAGACAATTCCTAATCAATTTATTAATACTATGAATAGAGTCATTATACCGTTTGCTAGTGAACTTGAAGTCAATTAATATAATTAATCGTACTAACCAACTTACCTCAATAGTTAAAATAATCGTTGTTGTTTCTAGAAGTCATATATTCGAGTACCAGAGACTATAGTAATGTGATTGAACATTTATTGCCAAATAATTGAGAATTATATTTAGAACAGATACCACTTATAATCATCCCAGTTTAATTATAAAAAAATATAATAAATCGTATACTTTTTGTTTATTTTTATAAATTATCAATATTTGTAAAGAAAATATTTAAAATCTACCCTTAATCTTCATTAAGAGACGAAATTAAAGAGTCCATTAAGATTTCAGAAATATTTTGGATATATACTACCTTCTAATCATCGTTATTTTTATGTGAACCGTCACCGACCTCTCTTGTTTTACAATTTGTTTTGATTGTGAGCCAGAAGAAAATGAAAACATTTTTGAATTTTATTCAATATTTCGAAACGATTTTCAAAGAGAAAACTCCCGAGTCGATATCGAACTTTTCCCGTCTGGGCGAAAAACGGTATCGACAACCTCCATCGTCAATCTGATATCCATGGCTCATGGGGACTCAAAAATGAGTAATGTCACGACCTCCATTATTTTCAATACGACCTCCATTATTTTCAATGCGACTCGCTATCCCAACCTTTTCAATATTTTACACGAAACAATTGATAACATATGTACCTATTTACAATAGCCGTAGATGGTGACTTCAACCATAGTACAAGTCCTATTCAATTTTAATTTTAAGGTAAATTATGTATTTAGTACCTAAATTTTGGTCCGTTTTAATGTATAAAACTTTCATTTTTTTTCAAAATCATATATAAAAACTAAAGTTTAACAAAACCTTATAATCTGGGGATATTTTGTATAATAGCCAAAAGACTGAAAATTAACATCATACAGTCGGAGTATTATTTGTATACTTTACACTTTATTTTATATAATTTTATATATCAAATTTATCATAAGTATGACTTTTTCTAATATAATTATTTTATTCATAACATCGGGATTCAAATTCTGAACACTTTTAATAAATACAAGTTCATAGTTATTCCTTTTCTCGTTTTCATTTGCTTTCTTTTTTCTCTTTTGGGTTTTTTGGTTGTTCGAATATCCCTCCCGTTTTTTGGGTTGTTGATGGATTCTTTTGCATATGGTGGTTTTTTTTGTTGATTTTTTTCTTGGTTCGAAAATGCTGATATATATATACAACCTATATATTTAACAATAAATATTAATATATAATATATTTAGTGACAAATATTAATTAACTAATTAAAACATTACTAATTTAAAGAGGAAAACAACAATAATATATATAAAAACTTGAATAAAAATCCCTGAAGGAAATGAGCATCTACACTAAGACTTTAAGTTCTTTAAATTTTAGCTTTAGTTATTAGTTAGAACCTTAGTTTAAGTTATTTGATTAGAAATTAATTAAGTTTAGAATGATTCTTTTAGGATTAGTTTCTTTAATAAAATTAATTGGAAATAAATAAATAAATTCATAATTTGATTAAAATAGAATATATATTTATTTTTAAATATTGAAAGGAATGGTCTTAAAATAACTAGGTATTTCTTTTTCAACATTTTTGAATAAATAAGTATTCTGCTAGTGGTCACTCTAAAAATTAAATATGCTCATTAATTAAAACAAAAAGGGTAGATGTTTGTTCCTACGTTTAAATTGCTAAGGACATTGTTTGATTAACATCAAAAGATTGGCATTCGTTCTTTAAATCAAGGAACACCCTTATTCTTTTAAATAATAATTTGACTAGCTTGTCACCTTTGATTTTCATTTGGGGTTTAATTTTTTAAGAATGACAATATTTCATTATTTCGATTAAAACACAAGAAATAATCCCCTTAATTCCAAGTAGGGTGTTAGTTTCTTCTTTAATTGGAAATATATAAATATTGTGTCTTTAAAAAAATTCTTTAATTAGGTTAAATATTCTTATTTTAGGGAATAAAATATCATTAATTAAATAAATATTTGAATTTCTTAATTTTCAATATAGGGACAAATTTGTTGTTGAAGGTTAGACGTTGTGGATGTGTTAATCCTTCCCCAAGCGTAATCGACTCCCGAACCCATAATCTCTAAATCGCAGGCCAAATCACATTTTTTTTAAAAAAAAAAAATTATTTAAAAGGGTCTATCTTGAGTTTTCAATTTACCTAATCTCAAAGGTTAATGATGACTTCAAACGTTTCAAATCTTTTCTAAAATTCCGATTCTTAATTTCGATTTCTAAATTTATTCTAAATACGCTTCTAAAAAAGTCGTCATGACACTTCAGTAATATGAACATGTACTGACGGATTGGAAACCCGTCAGTATATAACGTTTACACCCCTCATATCAGATAGTAAACATAAATTTCAGTCAATAAATGTATATATATATTTTTGTAGTGAATGAAATTTGAGGAAACATACCTTTTGTGTGAATAGGTGTTGTATGGTGCTGTTAAGGCTACCTTCCCATTGCTCTTTTCTTCCCAGTAAGTCTATTTGTACTTTGTGCAACATTGGAGTGTTTGAGTGTCCTTGAGAGAACATCTTCATCTTTGGGCAATTCTCTACAAGTAGAGTTTCCAAGGATGGGAATCCAAAGCTATAATTCCCCGCTGAGCAGAAGCTTTCCAGCTTTGGTAGATTCGAAAGTTTCAAGCAGTTGAGTTGGGGGAAATTGATTTCATCATCATCTCCTCCACCTTGTGTTATTTCTTCTATATTTTCGCAATGGTACACACATTTCCTTGAGCTGCATTAGACTTTTGGCTGTGGGATGTGTGATTAATTTTATGATTCCATCACATTCCACTACTCTCAAAGTCGCCAGATTTCGGAAAGATACCGAGGATGGAACTAGATTAACTTTTAATTTGGGACACTCACAAACACTCAGAATCCTTTGATTTGGGAATCCTTCCTTCTCCTTCCATAGATGCATCAATTCAGGAAGTTCATACAACCCTAATTCAGTTATCTGAGAGAGTAGCAGTGATGCAGGCTTTTCCTCACCACCTTCTTCACTTTGGAATCTCGTCTCTTTAAAACAAGAGTCAATTATGTTGAGTGTTTGAAGATCGGGTAAGGCTAATAACCGGAACCGGAACAAGTAAGATGGCAATAATTGGTCTGCATGCCACTCAAGTTTGACGACTTTCAGGTTGCCAAAGCAATGAGACAAAAGTTGCTGTTGTTGTTGACCTTCGCAATGACATATCATCTCTTCCATTCCAGCATTAGGTCCCAAAGTGAGTTGATGTAGATTCGGAAACGTAGACCGCACCAATTCCCCATTGTTTTGTTAACACCACAAACATAGGATGCATTGATCAAAATTGGAAGAGTTCAATACTAATAAGCAATTCATAGGAAATATCTATATATTCATGAATAATTAAAGCATACCTTTTCATTAAAGAGATAATGTGTCGACACTTCTTCGCTTTTCTCACTATAAAAAAAAGAATGTGTTCAAACCATGACATCTCCATATGCTTAAAACCTTTAGTGAGGAAAATTCAATCGGACTAACTCCACCGCAAAATCTTTTCAGTTTTGGAAGCCCTATGCAGTGCCGTGGCTGGGGCGGTGCAAACTGCCCCAAAAAAGTATATCTATAGTGGCGTTTTTCAATAAACGCCACTATAGATGGACCTATTGTGACGTTTTTAAAAATAAAACGTCACTATTGATGCGGTTTTATCGAACAACGCCACTATAGATGGATCTATTGCGGCGTTTGTCAAAAAACGCCACTATTATTATCCAAAATCGAATATATCTAAAAAATAGGGGGCCTTTATAAGAATTTGTACAGGGCCCCCGAAAACCTAGCCACGGCCCTGGCCCTATGAGCTCCAGAGAGTCGAGTTTAGGGAACACCCTTATGCTGCCTCTAATCCTTTATTCTTCGGTTGCCTATAATATTCCCTCTATCACCTCTTTCATTTCATCACAATTACAAACCTCAAGTGTTTTCAGATGCACAAAGCTTTTAACCATTGATGAAGTAAATACGTACTTCAACTTATGGCAAGTGCATACTTTCAAAATTGTTACATTTTGAACACCAAAATGTATTCCAGAAAGTCGATATAGCTTTCACATCAGGAATATGTATTTCCAAATGGGTTAGACGAGACAAATACTGCAACTCAGCAAGACTAGCATTGCTTCTTGGATTCTCAATTGCCTCAACCTCCCATCCATCAAAGCTGTCATATAGGTATAGTTCTTCTAATTTGGATAACTTTGACAACACATTTGGTGGTATTGATTCAAGGCGAAAACAACGACTAAAGTCTAACAACTTTAGCTTGGTCAACTGTCCTATCTCCTTTGGTAGTACTTTCATTCTAGATCTGCGGAGATCAAGGATTTCTAAATTTCTCAACTCTCCTAAGATGACTATATCTTCTAAATCACAGTCTATCAAACGCAATAGACAAAGAGTTTTCAAGGAACCAATGGAGGAAGGCAAGGTTGTAAAATGAGTTTGGGCAAATTCCAAGACTCTGAGTCTTTGCATTCCCTTAAAAAAATAATCGGGAACTTCCACAGAGCCATGCATGGAGAAAAATGTAAGGTTTGGACATTCCAACTCATCGGGAAGCTCACTAACCTTAGCATAATGTAAGCTTAGAAGACGAGAGTTTCTCATTGTATCCTCGTTTGACCACTCTTCAAATACATCTTCCTTTCCTAAAGCAAGCCAACGATGATCCCTAGAAGCAATTGAAATGGCAACATCGCAAACAACATCATGCATGTAAAACCTTTGAGAGAAGAAACCATCAAGTAACAGGGAAGAGTCTTTGAGGTCGCTAACCAATGTCAGCACTCTGTTGCGTGCTTTTTCAATTGTGTCAAGGCCATGAAACAAATCCAAGCCTCTACAATATTTCAGCAAGTCTTCGATGACAACATTATGGCCCATTGTACTGCAGAGCAAGAAAGTGTATTTACGTTCTTCCGTTTCCAAGTATGTGTAGCTCATCTCTATAGCTGAATATACAGCACCAGATATCCCCCTGTAGTTTATTTCAGAAGGTTTTAGCCGCTCCAATGCATCCTCCCATTCATACAAATTCTCCTTATGTTTCAAAGCTTTTGCAACTGTTGTAATAGCGAGCAGCAGTCCTGCACATTTTTGGGCGACTTTCATTGCTGTAGATTGCAAGTCAGATGTTTCAGCAATATGACCAGCCACGTTCTTAAACAGGTTCCATGCTTCATCTTCTTTCAGTACATCAATTGGAAGGCTTTTTTGACAACTCATCAACTTCAATACAACGAGCTTCCTCGAGGTTATTAAGATCTTGCATCCCTTGTGTTGGTCTGCAGTAGGAATTCCAAGTGTGTCCACCTCCTGTTCCTCCCAAATATCATCCAAGATGATAAGAACCTTCTTGGCTCTCTTTAGTCGATCACGTAGCCGGGCAGCTCGCACGTCCACGCTTGAGTCGTTGTCTAATTTCAGGCCTAATTTGTTGGCTATCTCATTTTGAATATTTACTGTGTTTGGAGATTGTGTTACAGCTACAAAGACCACCTCATCGAAAGACAGTTTCTTCTTGGCTTGTCCAGCAACCTCTTTGACAAGTGTAGTTTTACCCACACCCCCTATCCCGTACACTCCAATTATACTGACAGTATCATCTTCCAATGCCGCCATGACCTCATCAAAAGCACCGCTTCTTGATTTGAAGGCCTCGTACTCTTTAACAGGTCTGATAATGTCTGTCACTTCAACAGAAGGAAGGTAGGAAACTGTATTAAATGCATCCTTTTGAGTAAGGAGTTGAGTTATGGCGTCGGCCTCCTTGTCCGCTTTCCTGCTAAGCTGATAACGGGACTTGAAATCAGGGCAAAAGCCCAAGAAACACCTCTTGGTTGCTTTCTCTTCTTCCTCCCGCAATTGCTTTGCGGCCTGCTCGGAGATCTTCTCATCCACCTCTGTCAACCACCTTTGAACATCATCGGAAATCATCTCCCCGTTCCTGTTAGCCGCTTCAACAGATTGTTGCAGCCTTTGTCTTGCACCCTCCAGGTCTTGAACTTTAGTCTGGAGGTTCAGAAACTTGGCCTTATGCTTGAATATGTAACCAAGCTGTCGCGCAGTAGGATCGACAGTGTACTTAGCAGCTTTGACAATGGAAAAAAGAGCCTCCATATTTTCCCTTGAAACAAACTGATAAAGAAGCAGAAGAAACTAGAGAACGAGTGGGAAGCAAACCCCTAGGAAAAGAACAGTAGCCGCAAAAGAAAACAACATATTGAAGAAGGAAACACATAGCATAATCATAATCAAAGATGAAATAAAAGAGGGAATCAGCAGTGAGTTGAAGAAAGCATACCTCCTTCTCCTCCTCCTCCTCTAGATAAGATTGATTTCTTGTTATCCCAGCAAAATCAAAACAAAGTGAGAATGTGAGATTGCAAACAGAGAGCAATGAAATTGGGAAGTGATGCTTCTTCTACACTTGCATCAACATCGTTACTTCAATGTTGCCTCTAATAATTTATTTCCAGACAGCGAGTCTTGGTCTTCCAACTAATAGAGCCAGCCATGAGGTCCACGCTGATCTAATCACTTTCACCTTTACGTAAATCATGTGCCCCTTATCGATTAGTCTTCGTCTTCCATATGGTGGAGTCTTCATCATTAATTCATTACAAATAATTTGCCCTCGTTTTCGTCCCTCGTCTCTATTATTTTGATCTTTTATGGATAAACTTGAATGTTCATGAACAACCCTACCAATCCTAGGCAAAGCCAATGCAATCAACCATGCTTTATATATATATATATAAATATAGGGTAAATTACACAATTAGTCACCCATTTATTACATCATTTCTGTTTTGATCACTCAACTATAAATTTTTTCTTCAAAATCATATTTAACGTTTTGTTTCTGTTTTGATTAGCTACCTTTAGATCTAATTGTTGACTAAACAAAAATGGTGATGTGGCATTGGTATAGTAACAATTTTAGTCAACAGAACTTACAAATTCTATCAAATTGATCCTAATTCTAGAAAAATATTTTTTGATATTTTAAAATTACATCAATTTAATCCATCTTTAAATACTCATTTAAGAAGTTGCACAGGTTTAACATGCAACATCTGAGGGTAAAATGGTGGAGAGGAAAAGAAATAGAAAACAAATTCAAAGAGGGACTAAATTAGATAAATAATAATAATAAGTCATTGAAATACATATTTTAAGCATGCAATAAAATAAAATTGAATAAAAATTCAAACACTTTTTCTCTCTCTAAGAAGTAACATATAAACAATTATAAATTTTTATTACAAGTTATAGGATTGCTTATAAACAAGCCATCATCAATAGCATTAATCCACTGAAAGGATGAATTTGCATCAATCTATGTTTTTACCTTCAAGAATTGCCCGTCCAGCTCAGTTTATAGAGAGCAAGGCTCTTAACCTTGTGGTCGTGGGATCAAGTCCCACGGTGGGCAATTCATAATTCTGACTGCCGGAGGTCTTCCACGGAAGCTGCCTATTACCTTACCTCCCCTCATCCCATTACATATGAGAATAGGGTCAGCTAGTTTTTTTTTTATGTTTTTACCTTCAAACACTAATTTATTTCACGCAAGCTATCAAATTTTGATTAGGACAAAGAACAACAGAAGGGGTAACATTCAGGGGTTTTGAGTCTCGCTTGCAAAGCTTCGGATTCTTTCTTCTCCTTGGGAACCTGCACTTTGCATGTTAACTTTGGTAGGAGATTGACACCATAAATGATTAGGAGACTATACATACGGTTATGAAGCGTATTGTAGCCGATGCGACGACCAAGAACTTTAACAACGAGGGTCATATCCATGCTTTTGTGGGAAAGAGCTTGAACACACTTGGAGAAATCAATGGTTGGGAGACCATTGGAGACTCCTAAAGAGATATCCTCCGCAAGTAATTCTATATCGTCATCGTCCTGGTTGAAAGCGGTATTGGTCTGTTGAGGAGAACTGGAGCCAGTAACCATATCCTTGTAGGATAGAGCAGGACGGGAATTCAAAATTTTCAGAAGAGGCGACCGTCTCCACTAGTCCCTCGGTCCATCCCCGTTTTCAGTTCCCATGGGTCTGAAACTCTTGGTTCATGCATAAAACTTCAGCCTTGTTCTGATAATGCTCCATTGCTTTCCATGGGTCTGAACCATTGGACATGGTAGGAATATTTGTACCATCCACCTCTAATCGAAGTTTCTTCACTCCATGTCTTTTGTAGGTAGCCATTTCCGATATCAATGGACAAGATCATTCATCACGCTCGACTCACACATTCAATACTGGAAAGACGAGGATCAAGCTCTGTAGAGGATACAAAGTCCAGAGAAAACAATTCCATATCAATGCTGCTGATTCTTTTACTTTTCTCTTACAAGTATGTATTATTCTTTAAGCACTTTTCTTACCTGTTCTAAACGACATTCTGAAGACGGAAAGGAGTAAAGATGGAAAAATTGTTCATTACATAATCAAATCCTTGTTTTTAACCTTCGATTCATTCTTCGCAAGCCATAAGACTTCAAGTTCCAAACGATTGAGTTTGGGGAAACGATTCGAGTTGACTTGATTCGAGTTCGAGCTCGACTTGAGACCTTAACGAGTTGAGTTTAACGAAATCCAACTCAACTCGATAAGTTCGCGTTAATTTTTGTATTTAATTTTTTTAGTAATTATCTTAAAAAGTTATTTCATACATTCAAAAAGCAAACCTTATTTATTATTTTAATATTTTTATAGATTGTTATTTTGGAGTTTAGAATTTTTTTAAAATAATTTGGAGTAAGTACAAGGTAATATTTGTTCGAAGATAATTTTCAACCTTTCAACGTTAAATGCTCACACCCCTGACATATATGGTGCTCGAACACAGTTCCTTAAGAATATAAACAATTCTTTTACCGCGGAGGCCACTTGGATCGTGCTGGAGTTTAGACTTTAAAATTACTTAATACACTCTTTTGATAAATTTTTGGGGTTAAATTTATTAATTTATGTTTATATTAAGTTTTATATAGTATTAATAGATTTTACCTATAGTTAAGAAAATAAAGTAAAAATTTCGGTAAGCGTATCGAACAACGACGCGAACAACGAGTTTTCTTAACGAGCACGAATTGAGTAAAATTTTAACTAGTTTAATGAGCAACGAGTTGAGTCGAGTCGAGTCGAGCAACAAAACTTTTTAATGAGCACGAGTCGAGCAACGTCCAACTCACAATCGACTCGCTCGATAAGCACCCCTAATGGAGTGAAAAAAAATGAATTTCAAAAGTGAGTGACAAAATTAGAAAATTGTAAAGCCAGGTAACCAAAATAGAAACACAATAATGAATGGCATCTGCCAGGCACGTGGACTCATAGTTATTGCATGCGCAGGTAAGCGAAAAGCCTGCTTCACCCACGTGCATGGCATTCACCACATGAGCTTACCCATAAGCTTCTAGGTTATATTGATATAGGGTTTATTGATATTCTATTTGTATATTAAAGTTAATTCAGGTTATAATCATATGTGTGTATTAATAATAATTTTACATATATATTTTAAAATATTTTAAATTAAAGTAATTGATTTAGTTTAGGACTAGATTTTGTATGCATGTATGTATGGGCAGGTAAGGTGTCATTTGTCAAAGCATTAATCAATTATTTTCTCAGTGTGAACATGAGAACACATCAAATATACCTTCCATCGACATACATATATATATATATATATATATTATATATATATATATATATATATATATATATATATATATATAAGTATAAACATTCATTAATCCCACATCGATCCTACTTAACAATGTGTGCATTAACCCCTTTGTTTCCGGTGTGTGAGTGGCCCCTAGATGCTCCCATCGGCCACAATCAGATCAGCAATGGCTTTGTTACCCTCGATGATTTCCATCATTTTACACTCCCTCATCTGCCTCAGCTCGACCTCGACCTCGACCGCTCCCTGTTGTTCACCGGAGACACCACTGGCGACGACGACAACAACCCCGACGTTGTCAAGAAGCTTAATCACAACGCCAGCGAACGTGACCGACGACGGAAAATGAACACCTTATACTCCACCCTTCGTTCACTGCTTCCACCATCGGAGCAATCGGTACAAATATACTTATTCATCTTGATCATGTGCGAATTTAATTTTGAGTAGCTGAAAATATTTGAAATAAATACAAGGGTAAATTACACATTGAGTACCTAAACTATCAGTTTTGGTCTATTTTAGTACCTAAACTTTTAATCTTTTCAAAACCATATCTAACATTTAATTCTTTTTTTTCATTTTAGTACCTCGCCGTTAAGAAATTAATGCATTTAGTACTTAAACTATCAGTTTTGGTCTGTTTTAGTATCTAAACTTTTAATTTTTTTCAGAACTTAACGTTAAATTTTGAACGGACTACTAAAATAAAACAAAAATTAAAAGTTTTTAATGGCGGGTACTAAAATGAAATGAAATAAAAACTAAATTTTAAGCATAAGTTTGAAAAAAAAAATAAAAGTTTAAGTACTAAAACAAACTAAAGTTGATATTAGGTACTAGATACGTAGTTTACCCTAAATATAAAGAAATATTCAACCTTTATATATTAGTTTAATATCCAAAATGACTATGGTATTTTAGTAAATTTCTTACTTTAACTTTCATTTTTTTTATCACACTGACGTTTTCTAATAAAAAATGGAACCAGCCCTATAACATCGGGTCGAAACGGAATTCGTCGAGTTCGTGTCAAAGGTTTATATGTATTATTTAAGGATTAAATTAAAATAAATTCAAAGTTGAAGGATTAAATGGATCGTTTTCTGAGATTTCAACCTTCGAATTGTTGATCGTGATTGGTTGCAGAAAAGGTTAAGCATCCCGGCGACAGTTTCAGGGATGCTGAAATACATACCGGAGTTACAAGCGCAAGTGGAGAAACTGATTCAAAAGAAGGAACACATTCTTTCAACCATTTCCAGGCCAGATGTCGATCATCAACAGCAAAGCAAAAGAAAAATGTTGGAGGGATTTAAATCAGACTCGCCGTTCACAGTTTCTGTCAGTAAGGTCAGTGAAACGGAAATCGCGATTCAGATTTCAACACTCGCGGCGGCGGCTCAGACTCCGCCGTTGTCGACTGTCTTGCTCGGTTTAGAAGACGACGGACTGTTCCTAATGGACTCTTCTTGCTTCGAGTCATTTGGTGGACGAATCTTCTACAACTTGAACTTTCAGGTAAATATTATTTTGATATAATATGATATTTTTATTATTTAATATAAAATTAAATTTAGATGGTGGTCAACGGTAACAAGAAAAGGACAGTGATTATTTTAAATTATTTTAAATTTAATAATAAATAAATATTATTTTGTTATTTATTTTAAGTTATTTTTATGTTTAATAATATATAAAAATACCATGCCGTATAATAATAATAAAATAATTTATAGTGACCAAAATAGGAGTAATGTAAAAATTTAGTAAATAAATTAAAAAAAAATTAAAAATATAATGAACGAAATAAGAGAGAGAATAAAATTAATTATGAATGATGCACATATAAAAATAATCAAATTAAAAGGTAAGTTAAACTTTAAATATGGTTTTGAAAACAAAATAATTTTTTGGTACCAAAACAAAATAAAGGTAATAGTTTAAGTATTTACTTAGTTTGCTCTTGAAAAATGAGTAAACTACACCAATAGTCACCAACTTATTGCTTCTCTCATATTTTGGTCATTGAATTTTTTTTTAAAAACGTAACCGGGGTTATTCTTTTCTATTTTTATCATCAATCGTTAAAAAATTAACGACAACAATGGAGTGAGATTCTTTTATTATTATTTTTACAATTGTCACATTATTTTCTCTTTTTTATCAACAAATGACGCATCATTTTTTTAAACACTTTGAGATGCAAGTTGGGCTAAAGCCGGTAAATTTTAGGTTAGATAAAATTAAACAATTTAGGGTTAGGATAAAAAAAGATAAAGATTTAAATTCACTCATAACGTTTGATTAAATATTCATTTTGATCCCTAATCTTTTTCCTGAAGCACTTTAGTCCCCAACTTTTTACTTGAGTCAAAACGACTTATATAATAAAATTATACTATTATTGTGTAGATTTGAGAATGGATTGAATTGAATTATGTTTTGATAATGCAGGTGGGAAGAACATACAATTTGGAAGCAATGGTTTTGGTTTTGAACGACAAGCTTTTGTCCTTGTATGGGAAAAGGGAACCTTGATTGCATTTTCTTATTACTATTTCTTTAACAATTATTATTATTATTATTATTATTATTATTATTATTATTATTATTTATTAAATCTCTCTAACAATTAGGATATGCATGTTCATATAAAAAAAAGATGATCTCCCCTTAACAGCAATTCCATCCGACACTTTATGCGATAATCAACGAACCGTCTTGAACAAACGAACAGATGAATCATGCATCGGAAAAGTAACAACCATGTATTCAGGTAAAATAAAAAAACCCAAGAAGAAAACCAAATAAAAACCTACATCGAGAGTTCAAAAACACCGGTGGTGGTCTTCCAACGCTGCCATGAATGAAAAAAAAATAACTTGAATAAATAGAATTGATTTTTTTTACTTTCTATTAAATTAAAGCAATTGAATAAATCGAATTGATATTTTTTATAATTTATCTATAAAATAAAATTTGTTTTAAATTAAACATTTATAATCAATCTTTTTATATATCACCTAAAAATTTAATTTTTAAATCGACACCAGTCGTATATTTTTCAAGATTAACACCAATTTGACAAAAACGAGTCATGGCAAACGCTGCTCGACATGGATGCGATGAACATTCTTCGATATTTGCTTATCAAGATTTCTCATTACTATCTGCTACGACATTATTGTGATATCTATGAAGAAGAAAGAGATCCACAACACTGATTTTATCATTGTGAAGCTTACGACAATACTATGCAGCTCGAACGTGTTACCGGGAGGTACCAATTTATCGAGGTCGGAAGTAAATACACACACGAAGATCATCGCTTCCATCAAGAAGATTTATTACTGCCCGATATGCGCATCAAATCGAGAATCAGTGCATCAATAGAACCAAAAACAACATTGTATTAAATACAACTGATCATTAGAACTCTAGCTGGTATTATTTTCTTCCTTCAACTAGAAAATTTAGTGTCAATGTACCCTCCAATCATAACCTAAATATGATGCTCGAAATATCACATTGCAGCAATGCATGTGTGTAGTACAACTTATTCCATTCACCATCTTCTATGAATTCAGATTTATAGAATCGAATGACACAATCCAACTCCGGATAATAAGCATCCTCTTCCTGCACCAAGAACAATAACAACAGCCAACAACAAAGGCTGAATCCAGAGGAAGAGGGGTTTATCACGTCTGTTTGCCTTCACTATCATCCAAAATACCAACCAAACATTTTTCCAGCAAGAATTCGAAGTTTACCCAAGCATGGTATTTGTCTTGAACACGGGTTAAGGGATGTCGCATAATTTTAAAAATTCAAACACCGAGGAGAATAGCATCTTGTACTTTCCCCATTTTTATAAAAGGTGAGAAAATATATATATATGACATTGATTATAAGGCCGTCCTATATCTTAAGCTAGGCTTTCAAGCATCTCTACTAAGGGTTTCTAATCAACTCCCAAATTCAATATGTTAAGTTGAAATTGTACAATAACTAAGTACTATTAACCCTAGTCCAATGTCATGCAAACATTTTTTTCAACTGAAGAACATGTAAAGTTGGCATTACCTCGGCCTCAACCATAAATAGATTTTTCTTAAAGGATACTGAATAAAGCTGTGGAGTCTTTTCCCACTGCCTTCATGAGCATATCAACACCTGAGAAAAATCATATTGTCAAAATAGTTAAATAGCCTTTTCTAGACAAAATATATATATTATTACACTACAAAATTCATGGACAAAACTAATATAGGAAAATAAAAGTTGACTTGTTATATCTCAGCTCAATGATTCCACCATAACTAATAATGTCGTCACACATTTCATTCTATGCTCAACTAGAAACCATGAAGTAACGGATTCAAAGTTAAGGGGAATATGAAAAGTCATGTACAAACCTCCGGGGTGAAACTTCATGTATGGAGAAATATTGTACACACGTCCTTTCAGAACAGTCCACATGGAACCATCCTTTTGGTTTTGCTTAACTTCACTCATTGAAATAAGCCTCCTATTTGACTGCCCTTTCAATCCTAAAACACATGATTTATATTGAAATATAGAAGAGACGTGCAGTTAGTGTTACCATTAGAGGTCATTGGGGGGAGGGAGTCCTAGAAGCGATTTCACATCATACCTGCAAGGTCAGGATGTGTACGAGTAAGCTTAAACCAGTCCATTTGACTATAACCCTTCTCAAAAGGAACCTTGGCCCGAGGTGCAGGCTTTCTAGTAGAATTCTTTGGCTTTTCTGCATTCTTGGCTGGAGTACCCGCATCTCCGGGTGCTACTTCTCTTGATGATTCACCCGATGATCTCAAATGTGAAGCATCAGTAACACTGAAACTCAAAGAACCAACAGTAGCCTGATGTGGCTGTTTATCTTTCCAGGGAAAACCACCATCCTTATTATTGTCACTGCAGCTTGAGGATTCGTCTTTGATGGCAATACTACCAACATCAGCTGCTAGATTATTCGCCTCCACACCATTTTGATCGGTCAGTGACCCAACCTAAACCAAAAACCCAAAATTTAACTATTCTTACAATAAAATAAAAACATCATTACAAAGAGCAATACTTCTTGATATACTAAGTTAATACACGCAATGAAAAGGTATAATGTAAGGTCACGATCATGAGAACTATAGAACTTTAACTTACCTGACAAAAGGTAAAATCATCATCATTGTTGCTTTTCTCCATGCTGTGAAGAAAAAAGATTCAAAATTTAGAAAACCAAGTCAAGCAACAGCTTCTCTGATAAAATTACAGCAGCTCTTTACACCATCTGCAATCACACAATCAGAGAGAACAATAAAAGAATGCCAAAAATCAAGGAAATAAGCACAAATTACATCCAAATTACACAAGAAGAATCCCAAGGCTGATTGAACAATTCAATACTCTTTTCTTGGAACTCCAAATCTCAAGCTTAAATTTCATTAAAACAATAGCCATACACTTAACTTTGCTTCCAAAAATTCAAATACATGATTTTGTGATGCTGTCATCTCATCTCATTAAAAGAAAATCTAAAATGAATAAAGAAAGAGAGGAGGCGATCCTGAGATTATAATTAGAATCAACAAAATAATCAAGTCACCTAAAGGAATAGATTTTGAGTTCTTCAATTACGGATTTAATATATAGAAAACAGGAGATGAAGAATAACGTACCCGATTGAGTTTTTGATGCGACCACACGGAAATCCAACAATAAAGTAATCCAACAACGATGAAGAATAACGTTTATAAAGTTGGGGGAAAACTAATCGGAAAAATGAAAGGAAGAAGTTTCGAGGAAGAAATATATGGAAATTAGGTGCAATTCTGGATATGGGGGCGGCGTACACGGCGGCTGGAATTGGGATTGGGAGAGAAAAAAGTGCGAGGAGGGCGAAAGTTTTGTAATCTTCCCGACAGAGTTGGTGACACACATTAACTGTACACAGCTTTGTCAGCAATTGACTGAAAACTAATGTTTTAGATAAACTATAAATGTCATCACCCAACTTTATTTTTTCTTCTATTTTGGTCACTAAAGTTTATAATGTTTTAATGGCATCATACCAAAATTAACCCTCGATATTTATCAAAATGGTCATTTTTTCTCTGTTCTATTTTTTTTGAGCATTTGGCCTTAGTGTATGATTTTAAGACAAAAAAACTTTAATATTTAACAGAATAATCAATTTGTTCTTATTATTTTTCTGAGGCACTTTAATCGTCAATATTTTATTTTAGGTTAAAAAGGCTCCTATTTTAGAGCGTTAATCATGTATAATTAATGATTTTAATATATAAAGGGAGATTTTTACACAAAGTGAAACGTTGGGGGCCAAAATGCTCAAAAAAAGAATAGGGGACAAAATGACTTTTGATAAATGTTAAAGGCTATTTTTGATATTATACCTTTTCTAATTTACTCTTTCAATTGGTTACTATTTTAATCACTTGTATGTTAAATCAAGAAAAATAAGTGACATGAAAGTCACGTGAAAATATATATATTTTTCGAGTCGGTCAGGTTGGATGAAAGATTTATAATTTTCGATTCGATTCAAATTCTGGTGAAGGATACATATTTTTTGGGTCGGGTCGGGTTGACCAAAAATCCGACTCAATCAGACACGTTGTCATCCCTATGCATATCCAAACTTTAGTTAATATATTTTAGGGTAAAACTACACAAATGGTCCCGATTATACGGTAATGCTCTATTAAGTCTCTCGACTATTAAAAGTTATAAAATGGTCCTTCAATTATAGAGTGTCTCTTTGTTATGTCTCTCGACTATTAAAAGTTACAAAATGCTCACCCCCAACTATTCATATATTCCAAATTCGTCATTTTCCATTAAAAAATCGACGGTCGTTTGAGCTAGACGTTCACACGATGATTGAGATATGATAGTCGTTTAAGATTCTAGGATCATACTTTTTCACATCATAATCAGCGGGTTAATGTCCAGCTCAGACCGTCGTCAATTCTTTTAACAGAAAACAAATGATTTGAAATATACGAATAATCGAGTGACCATTTTGTAACTTTTAATAGTCGATGGACTCAACAGAGCAACATATTATAGTCGGGACCATTTTACAACTTTTAACAGTCGAGAGACTTAACAAAACAATATCCTATAGTCGAAGGACCATTGGTATACTTTACCTTATATTTTAAATACACTCTACCTTAAATATAAATTATTATTTATTTAAATTAATATAAAATATGATCCATACGATATTATACTTTCAAAACTTTTCCACTTATCATTTGACTATTTTTCCCCCCAACCATGATATTACCAATTTTATCATTTAAAGCAAGGGAAACCTTTTCTTTTGACGGATCTATTGAATGTCAGCCCTTTTAGCCGCAAAGGGAGAAACAATTTCAACCTAATGGATTTGCCTGTCGAGTGACGGTCCAAGCAAAGACTGCAAACCCATGTGGTTATAAGGAAACTTTGACGAAGAATCTTGTTAAGCTATCTCAGTGTAGGGATGTAAAACGGGCTGGTCGGGTGTGGATATCCCCTCTTCTATCCTCAAATTCACCTAATATTTTTAAATTCACCATCCGTCCACCACCTATGGTAGTTAAAATTTTTCAAATCCACACCTGCTCATGCAGGTACATTCTCAAATCCATCCCCACACCACTATCCTAATTAGAGACGTACCTGGCTAGACCCGTCTGATAACAACCTTAAGTTATACATAAGCAACAAACACGTCCATTAAGAAACATAATAAAATAAATCAAAGATTATCTGAGTTAAGTGTTAACATAGATCTTAAAGTACATAAAACACTATAACAAAAGACATAATTAAAGCTGAGAAACATAAATGACAAACACATAATATTTTTGTTCTTTGACACACATAAATGACAAACCCTAAAATTATACCTAAATTTATGATGATCCAAAATTTAATGGGTATTTGCGGGGTGGGTGGATGTGTGGCGGGTCGATACGGGGTGGGCGGATGCGGGGCGGATAAGGTCTCAAACCCATCACCCGCCCACTACCCGCGACGGGTACCACTTTCTAATTCCACACCCGTCCACTACCCACTAAAGTTACGATGCAGAATCCACGAAATTGTACTAGGAATGGCAACGGGTCGGGTTCGAGGCGGGTTTTGCTCGCCCTGTCCCCGAACCCGAAATAAATCCCCATCCCCGACGGGTTTTTTATCGGGGCGCCCCATCGGGGATTTTTTTTGCCCCGTCCCCGAACCCGACCTGAAATATTATACCCGAACCCGAACCCGAACCCGAAAATATTCTATATATAATTAATATAAAATATATAAAATATTATATATATAATTAATATAAAAATTATAAAATATTATATATATATATATATATAATCGGGGCGGGGCGGGGGATACCTTTCCCCGAACCCGAACCCGACCCGAAAAAATCCCCGAAAAGAATCACCGAACCCGAACCAGAACCCGATATCATTCAACCCGACCCGACCCGAACTTGATTGGGTTTCGGGTTTTCCCGTCGGGTTCGGGTCATACTGCCATCCCTAAATTGTACCCATTTATCATCTCTATCTCAGTGATTAAAATAATGATTGTTATTTTTATAAATTTTAAGTTCGAACACTACATATTATAAGGGTATTTTAATATTCATCGTCAAACAGTCAAGAATTTTTAAAACATATACCAATTATGAGCAAAATTTTCATTCATTTCCCTAGATAAGAATCGTTTAAAAAACTATTTTTTTTACATAAGTCATAAACACGTCTTTTATTTATTTTAATAAAGATGGAATTTATATTACGAGTAAAATTTAATTATTCAATATCAATTTTGATATTTAATATTAATTAAGACTAAAATAATATTTCTTATTAATGCATCAACGAGTCATGTCCACATTAAAAGGTTCATTTGCGATTTATTTGAAGTATTCTATAAGACCAGTGGACATGTTGTGCATACCGGCGATTCAAGCCCACATATATCTAACTTTCTAAAATTACTGCCCAATGTAAATCCTCTTTTAAGTCTTTAAGTAATAAAAAGGAGATAAACTACGTATTTAATATCTAAATTACCAGTTGTCATATGTTTTAGTACATAAACTTTTAACTTTTTTAAAATCATATTTAATGTTTAGTTTTCATTTTATCTTAGTACTCTTTCGTTTAAAACTTAACGCGTTTAGTACCTAAACTATCAGTTTTGGTCAATTTTTGTACCCAACTTTCAATCTTTTAAAAAATTAACGTTAAATTTTGAGAGATGATACTAAAATAAAACAAAAACTAAATTTTTTAATGGTGTGATACTAAAATAAAATAAAAACTAAATTTAGGTATGATTTTAAAAAAATTAAAAAGTTTAAGTACTAAAACAAATCAAAATTAATAGCTACTAAATGCTAATTTACACTAAAAAGAAATTACAAGTGATGTGCTAATCTTATATAATAATGAATATTACTATTTGATATATTAATTACGGAGTTTTTTTTTATAAATCAGTGTTAAGTTATAATAACTAAAATTAAAACTGTTTGTGAAAAAATGTTCTATATTATTATTTAGTTCCATTTTTTATGGTCAATTATAAAATGATTTATTAATTATATATAATTTTGAGTAAACTACGCCTTTAGTACCTAAACAATCAATTTTATCCCTTTTAAACTTTCAATTTTTTTTCAAATTCATATCTAACATTTAGTTTTTATTTCATTTTAGTACCCTCATTGTTAAAAACTAACGTGTTTAGTACCCAAACTATCATTTTTTGTTCGTTTTAATACCTAAACTTTTAAAAAAATTCAAAAACTTAAGGCTAAATTTTTAACGAGGTATTGAAATAAAACAAAAACTAAACTTTAGGTATGATTTAGAAAAAATTGAAAGTTTAAGTATTAAAACGGACCAAAACTGATCATTTAAGTTCTAAATATTATCCACCCTGTATTTTTACATGAAGTTAATGTTTAATACATGATGATATATAAATACATAATCAATATATAAGATAAGAACGTGTATTTACAAGTAAATCAAATAAATGTATTTGACCCAACTCTTCATATTCTCAAAAATGAATGAATAAAATATTAACCCAAAGTTTTTTTTTTGAATTAATCAATGATATCTGATCTATTGACCAACTAATCTAGATTGGGTACTGCAGAAGCGAGGGCGACCCTCTCAACCCAGTTTGCTCCATTCGCAAACGCCAAGATTCGAACTCCTGACCTTGCTTAAGAGACCTAATGTCTCATCCCACTAAACCAACCGATTTCCGGTCTAAAACCCACTAATTTCTTAAATATAAAAAAGACTCAACTAAAATGGTTGTCCCTTGTTCCCATATGTAATGGGGTAAGGGGGAGATAAGATAGTAGACTGCCACCAATAGAGAGCAGCTTCCGTAGAAGACCTCCAAATTATGAAATACCCTCTGTAAGACTCGATCCCACGACTTCAAGATTAAGAACTTTGTGCTCTACCAACTAAGCTAGATAGTCATCTAAAAAAGGTTCAACTAGTTGTAGCAAAACCATATAATTCTTTTAAGCAAATAGCCAAGTAGGACTTGGAAAATTAGCTTAAAACACTAATTAGGTTAAGGTTAACTGAATTTGGACTTAAGACAAGTAAGGGTTTTGATTGTGACACCTAAACCTTGTACTCCTTTTTCTAGCCCCCCTTTTTGCATCCCATAAATACCCTTCAAAATCCTATCCCTTTCCTCCCTCGTGTTCTTTGAAATCAAATGGTAGAAAAGTAATTATCACGCAAACAAATGCTACGTCGTTGATAAAACTCGTCGGCTTTTGCTCGTGAAAGAAAGAAAAAAAAAAGGATTTTCGATTATCGTCGTCGATGACCGTCAAATTCTTCAGCTTTACTTCCGTCGTGGTCTTGATTGTGCTGGCGATGGCGCTCGTGGTGCTGCCTCTGTTTCTTCCTCCGTTGCCTCCGCCGCCGTGGATGTTCCTGCTGGTGCCGGTGTTGATCATGGTGGTCCTGGTTTCGTTGGCGTTCTCTCCCTCGGCGGAGCACGACATTGATTTCTCCTGCGTCTGATGTGTATGTATGGAGCATTTTGTTTTATCTTTTTCCATTGATTTGTTTCTTTGTTTTCTCGTACTTCAAGCACTGCCCCCATACATATTGAAGATCCAGGCACCTGAAAACTTTTCATGCTCAAACCTTTAATCCATTTAAAATCGGTTAAATTCTATTTTTGATCCCTCTACAACTCTCACATTTTCGATCTAGACTCCGTAGGTTAACTTAACTTATTCCAATCCTCTACTTTTACGATGTAATGCATGATTTGGATGTTCTAAAATTTTCGATCTAATAGCATTTTAGATCTATATCAACTTAAGTAAAATTACATTTTTATTCCTTCTAATTTCTTAGATTGAATACATAATAATATTATTTTGAACTTAGATAAGTTATCTCTCCCGATATTTGATCTTAGTTTCGTCATGTGAATGTTAAATTTGAGAGTATAATAGGACTAAAATTGCAATTTGACCAATATTTTTGTCTTCTAGTTAACGTTATAGATAGCTCCGAGTTCAGATTTCAGCTCCTTTTTTTTTTAAGATTTCTGTTTTTTCCTGGAAAATGGAACTATTTAATTATCAATTAATTGGAGTTAATAGTTCATAAATACTAATTAAATCAATGTTTAACGACACCATAATTAATAAAATTTATTTCCTTAATATTGGTTAACGTTTTCGTTAAAAAACATAATGAAAAGGCATGCAGTAAAAAATATAATTTTAGATATAATAATATTTAATTATATTTAAAGAGTTTATCCTTTAGAAGTTTTAAATTTTAAATTTTAAATTTTAAATGAAATAAATAATAATAGTAAATGGTGCAATGAGTAATAGTAGTTCAGAAATTTTATTAGGTTACGGAGAAGTAGGTGAAGGGAAGAGGAGTAAATGAAAAGGCATGAAGTGGTAGAGTAGAGGTGTAGGGTTAATAGGCAAATAGGATGAGGCCATTGGAATGGGTATGTACTCCTCGAGCACTGTGGCCTATGGCTAACTACACTCCATGCATGAATCTTCTCCATTTTAGATGCCACTTACCCTAGCTCAATTGCTCGAATCCCTTATTTTCTTGGGTAAAGTGCATAAATAGTCCCTCACTGTAGGACATTGTTATGTTGAGTTCATCGACTATTAAAAGTTATAAATGATCTTTTAATTATAGGATGTTGCTTTGTTGATTTCCCTAACTATTAAAAACTATAAAATGACCACTTGATTATTCATTATGTTCAAAATTCGTCATTCTATATTAAAAATTGACGACATCCTAGGTTGAATGTTAAGTTGCTGAGTCAGATATGATAAAATCTGATCTCATAGTCTCAAATGACCATCATATCTTAGTCATTATGTTAACATTCAACTCTGATGGTCGTTGATTTTTAATGAAAAAGGGTAAATTTAGAACATAATAAATAGTCGGGTTATCATTTTATAATTTTTAATAATTGCGTGATTTAATAAAATAACACATTATGGTTAGAGGGATATTTTATAACTTTTAAGAATTAGAGTACTAAAAAAAATCACCATCCTATAGTCAACGAACTATATTTTGTACATTTTACCCTATTTTATTTATTATGAATATAACGATGGTAGGATTGAAAATTTTGATACTTTTATTAATTGAGTATTAATTTGATTGATATCGCTATTGTTATAATATTTTAGAGTTTATAGTTCAAATATATTTAAATATAATTATGTTTAATACAGAAGTGAAGGGTAAGTGATAGATGTAATTGTGGTTCAAGGTGAGTATTGAAATCTAAATTTCTTTAGGTTGATTATTCATTTTATTAATAGTATTTACCTTAAAATTTTATTTATAATTATTTATTACGTAAATTTTTTATTGTTAATATATATTTATGTACCTTAAAAATATTTCTAGATCGGTCGCTATAAAAGATTATGGATATTTAATATACATAAAAAAGAAGTTTAGGCAAAGTAAGCGAATTGTCTCTCTTTACAAGTTGGATTTTTGTTAAATCTCTCGACTATAAAAATTGTAAAATAATTAAGTTATTTTTCATCCAAAAATTAACCTCAAATCAGGTAAAAGTTTATAAAATTAAGGGTAAATTACACTAGATACTACCGAACTTTAGGCATTGTGTCGTTTATACCACTGAACTTTTAACTTTGACAATTATAGTATTGAACTTTAATTTTCGTTTAAATTATACCACTGAGCTGTTAAATCGTTAACAGTCAGGTCGACACGATGTCGTTTTGGTGAGGTGTCTACGTAGAAAACCGTCAGCTATGTCAGTAGTTGTTAATCATGTCATCGTGTCGTTAACGATTTAACGGTCCAGTGGTATAATTGAAACGAAAATCAAATTTCAGTGTTATAATTGGCAAAATTGAAAGTTTAATGGTATAAACGATACAACACCTAAAGTCTGATGGTATTTGATGTAGTTTAGCCTAAAATTAATATAATACCATATATAACTCCCAACTTTTACAGTTTTATCGATTTTCTTTGGTTTTTCTTGTTCGAATGAAGTTGTGTGTGTTCTTCATTTTAGAATTCCAAGTCTAGTAAAGGAAATGCATGTTTTAAATTACCCTAAAAGTCCTTTAAATGTTTGAAAATTGTTATTTTGGATTCTATTTGTGATGAATTTCACTTCTTCCTTTATTTATGACTATATAAATTATCCATTTTAGTTATCTTTTCTTATATAAATGATGAATGCTTGAGTTGAATGATGAATGAATCATCACTTTCCACTTTCAACAAGAATGGAAGAATTATCCATTTAGTTCTCTTTTCTTATATAAATTCAATTCCTTTATAACTTCTTAAAAACGAATGTCAATTCTCTCTTTTGAAACCTTTAATCGAATCGATTGGACTTCAGGGGTTGGTCTAGTATTGAAAAATAGAAATTATGGGACTTACATTTCAAAAATTTTATTGAATTTGGTGTCATCGTTGACCGAAATTCGACGTAACACTACAACAAATTTTATCAATTTATGACATAATTACTATATGACATTGCGTATAAGGTCACAAATATACTATAAAAGTGACGTTTTTTTTTGTTTTCATCACATTTAGTAATTAATGGTATATTTTTTTATGACAATTTAAAAATGGTCATTGATTTTAGTCACTATATGTTTGATGTCAAAATTTCCCTCCAAAAAAATTGGTGGGAAACCTTTCAACGACGTTTAGATAAAATTGTGACGTTGTAAAATCGTCTCCAGTGAAACGAAAGTATTAATGACGATTCGATTTGAATTAGTGACATTCCAAATCTGTCACCAATAAATTTTATTTGTGACAATTTGATTCGTCATAGTTTATATGAAATAAAAGATGACGTTTCATTCTTGTCACAAAATAAGTTTAACATTACAAAAGCAATTATTTGATCCTCATGGTTATATCTCTTGTTTTTTGACGATATGAAAAATACACATCACACGGTTGTGTCAATTAATGTTTAGTGCCAATAATTAACATAAAAAATAGCGTAAAATTTTTTTAGAGACATATTGGATTTGTCACTAATTCAAAATTTTATTGGTGAAAACATTTAAAATAATCTTAGATTTTAAACTTATAATTTCAATCGATCCTATTAATTTTCTCAAAGTTGTGTGCTCTATAAATATTATATATATATATAATAATTTTTTTATTTATATATATTTGAAGGGTTAAAAAAACCCTAACAATGTAAAATAAAATTATTTCAATACTTAATTTTCTTTTTGCACCCAAGTAAAGATCAGATGAATAGCAAAATTGAAGAAGATTGAGAGTGGAAATTTAAGAGAAGTACCAGAAGTTGATGTGCTTTGGCCCATACTGTTCTTCTTTCTTTACAAGATTGTGTTTTGTAGGGCAATTGAAGCTAAAATGGAGGTCTTATAAGGAATCATGTGAACCCCAAAAGCAAGGAAACTTGTCCTACAGGGAGGGTATATTTCATTGGAAAACCCTAGGCATGAACCAATGCCCTTGGAAGGATTGAACATTCCATGCATGGAGAGAAAAGAATCTGTTTAGGTGGAGAATAGTTTCCAAAAAGAGTTATGCTTTTCTAAATCCTTCGGATTTTTTCACTTCTTGTGTAGTTTTTTTTTTCCTCGTAAATTATTACGAGGACGGAGTCAGGATATCATCTCAAGAGAAAAAATAATTAATAATAAAAATAGAGAAAAAATTAAAATAAATTAAAGAGACAATAGGTTTCCACTCAAGAGATAATCAAAAGGCTGTTATCTTAATAATAGAATCTAGGGTAAATTATGTATTTAATACTTAAACTATCAGTTTTGGTCTGTTTTAGTACCTAAACTTTTGTTTTTTAAAAATGACACCTAATATTTAGTTTTTTTTTTAATTTTAGTAATTTGTTGTTAAAAACTTAACACGTTTAGTACTTAAACTATAAGTTTTGGCTCGCTTTAGCACCTAAACTTTCAATTTGTTTAAAAATTTAGCATTAAGTTTTAAACGGGATACTAAATGAAACAAAAATTAAACTTTAAGTATGATTTTGAAAAAAATAAAAGTTTAGATATTAAAATAGACTAAAAATAATAATTTAAATACTAAATGCGTAGTTTATCTTCTAATCTATTTAGGTTGAGAATAGTTTCCAAAAAGTTATCTTAATCGTTGGTGAAGTCATCTAGGTGACATGAGTAGAGATGCACATAGCCGGATTTAAATCTGATCCGGATCGGATAAAATTGATCCGGTTTTTTCATTAAGCCAAAAAATTGGTTTATAAAAAAACCGGTTCGGATCATAACCGGTTTGGAGGGCCGGATGATGTAACCGTTGATAAAAAACCAGTTTTTAATCCGGTAAAAAATCTGGTCATCCAATTTTTTAAACCTCAGACCGATTTTTTAAACCCCAGACCGAATTTTTTCCCGGATAAAAAATTGGTTTTTTATCCGGTTTTTTTCAAACCGGTTTTTAATCCGGTAAAAAATCCGGTCGTTCAATTTTTTCTCAAACCCGTTATGCTATCCGGTTTTAAAATATCCGATCCGGTTTAAAAAAAACCGGTTTTTCCCAAATCCGGTTTCAAATATTTTTTGCGTAAAATCAGATATTCGGATTTTTTGTGCACCTCTAGACATGAGTATCAGTTGACACTTAATTTTTTTTTTAAAAAGTATTTAAAATAAATTAAAATAAAATTAATAGTATTTTGAAAATAATCTAAAAATATATTTTCCTTAATTACCGGCCGACAAGCAATAGCTAATTGGGAATTTGACCCAATAGGCCATGTGGGTTAAAAAAATTCTATTATATTAATTTCAAAATTAATTTGGAATCTATTATAGATATTATAGTAAAGAATAAACTTGTCACGCTAATATGATAAATTTATTTAAATAATATTTTTTTTATTTAAATTCATCGTATTGAAGTTATGAGTTCTAATAAAATGTAATTTTTTATTTGATTTTGTTACGTGAGATTTATGTATAAACACAAATATAAATATAGAAATAATTGGTGTCGGCTAAATGTCATGTGGGTGGGAGTTGGCACAAGTGCAATTGAAGCAACTGTGTTCCATTACAGCCTTTTCTATTATGGGTAATGAAGGAACGTGAGTTAATACATCACCGTATTTGGTCAAATTGCATGTTAGCCCTTAAAATAATAGGAACATCATTTAACCTTTTAAAAAAAATATAAAATCGTAAATTAATGTGATAGTAAAAATGATATTTTAATTATGATAAATAGTTGTAATTTAATTTCGATCTTTTTTCTGGCTTCACCCTTGTACGTAGTTAATTTTTTAATAGAAGCCGTTAGTATTATTAAAAAAATTAAAATATTCAAAATTACAATAAAAGTTTACGATCGGCATCGTAAAGTAAATGTATAATTTGGATATTATCCTACAACATTAAAATAAGACACTTTAGATCATATAAGGACCATAAATGAAAATTGTTAAAAAATCAACCAAAAGACTCGAACAAAAGTAGATTCGAACAAATCTACGGATACAAAATCACACATCCAAATTAAATCCGAAGATCAGTAGTTGGGAAGATCAACAAGATTTCAAATAAATATCATATTGATCAGTCGTGGCGTCGTCAAATTCAATCATGAGAAAACATAAATAAAAGAGTGGTTAATTGACCAAGAAAAAAAACGAAAACGTGCCACAGAGGCATAGATAAAAATTTCACAAAGACAGAGATAAACATGCCACAAATGTATAATTATTCTTATTAAAAAACTTAAAAACAAAGAGAAAATAGAATCGGTAGTCGACAACCAATATTAAAACTGGTGTCACTGTCGACTAAACAAAATCAAAGAAGAAAAATTTAATTTGATATATAAAAAACGACACAAACTCAAAGAAAAAAAAGGAGGGGGAAGGATAGCTAGTTTTACAATTAATAGAATTAAATTTTAAAATTAGTGAAATTGAAACCTTAATCTCTTTTTTTTATAGTTCAATGACTTTCTAAGACCCTATTTGTTTTAAAGTTAAATAATTTACCCCTCATAGTTAAAACCTAACTTCGTCCCTGATTATATGCAGGGGCGGAGCTACAGCTTGGTCAGGCTGGGCACGTGCCCATCCTAAAATTTTTTGTATGCTCTGAAATTTGAGTTTTCTTCGATTAGTTACTTATTTTACGGGCAGTGCCCACTCCGAAATTTTATTTGTACCAATCCCATTTAAAAATTTTATGTTGTTAACATATGTGTGCTCACCCGAAAAATATTTATGGATCCGCCACTGTTTATACAAAAGCTTATTTTTCAATATTATTATTCAACCCTTAAAAAATTGAATGAAATTTTAAAATTTAACGAATGATTTGATTTTTGAACGGATCTATCATCGAACATAGATTTAGATATATGTATATGATAAGTAGGTGGCGAGCATAATCCATTTGTAATAAAGAAAGAGCCTTAAGCTTCTCGTGAGCAAAGCGTTTTGACAGCTTTCGTGAAAGGCGTCGTCTGCCCATTTGCAGCCACTTGTTGCAATGCGACTACAGGAGGGACTAAGATTGGAAAAATTGCTCGCGTAGGGCGGTGAGAAAAATTATTCCCTCCTATAGGCTCTCGTCGGATTTATTTTCCGATACTGTGAATGTTATAGTACTTGTCGAAAGACGTCGAGAAAACAATGTATCCTTGAAACGACACGACAATCACAATGCGTCTTCAGTTTTGTTCTTATGATAATCTTGACATTTCAACTGTATGAAAAATGGGGAAGAATGGGAAAAACGTATTGTGTTCTCGGTGTTTTTCTCAACACTGTAGCGCGATCACACGATCTCAAAAAATAATTCCGACGAGACACAATGAGAGTCAATTATTTTTTCCAACATCCCACGCGAGTAATTTTACCTACTAAAATTCATTTTAAATTCATAAAATTTAACTATATTAGTATAAAAGTATTTTATAGATCAAAATCAAAATTAAAAACACACACAAAAATTAAAATTAATCAAAATAAAATACAAAGACTGAAATAATGCTTTAGGTATGAAAAAGATTATATATTCTAAATACTTATTTGTTATATAAACTTTCTTTTTATACATAGGTTTATAAAGCACTTACCTAAGCAAAAATACATATATAGATTTCTTTTATGATACAATTACTTATGGTAATGTACTGTAAAACTAAAACCTAAAATTAATTTAGTTTTATATATCCACGAATTAAGTGATTTTTGTCGTTAAAAGAATGATTATTATTTTTAGAGATTCTAAGTTCGAGTATCAACGATTGCTAATCTACAAATAATATATTCTATTTACATGAATAAAATATAGTAAATTAGATACAGCAGAAACACATTATCCATGTGGTCGGAACTGTTTATTCGTGTTGGTGGATTCCAGGGGCGGCTGGAAAATATTTGCAGAATCTGTGGTTACTAGGGTTCAAGTTGACACTAGAACTCTATCCCCGTACCCACTTGCATGCCTTTTTCTTAATGAATTTGTACCCCTTATGCAATATCCAACAATATGAAAGGGAATTTCAATATGAAAGGGAATTTATGAGCCATCTCTGCAATAAAGTGAAGTGTTATTCCCTCTAAAAATTTCGAGTTTAAGCAACAACGTCTGCATGACGTGTGTGCTTCTATTTTCAATTGATTAAGAAACTTATGAATAGATGTTACTCCATAAGCACCCTAAACTGATAACAAAAACAAGATGAAATAATGGGAATGTTGTTCTCTCTCTGTGATATGAAATTCGAACAACTTTATTTGCAGGTATACGTAAATTCATCCCGATTCTAATCGAACACTAATATTACCTTATAATCATTAAAGAACGATATATCATCTCAACTGATCAATTTACCACTTCAAATCTCACTTCAAAAACTTTTCCTTCATTTATTTCTTTCTCCGAGCATACTCTATGGGTATACCAGGGACGGAGCTAGTAAGAAAGCGGACGGAGTTGTGTCCCGTTCAAAATTTTTAGTATAATAGTATTTCGTGTTTTCTTTCATTTAAACATAAACCAAATAAGGTTTTTGTCTCTTTAACTTTTAAAATTAAATATTTAATAGATTCTTATTCTTTCGATGTAAATCAATTTTACACTTCTTAATATTCGATCTTAATTCCTTCCCTAGGAAAACAATGTGTGCTTTGTATCTATCAAGTAGCCTTACATCTTTTTACATAACAACAAATATGAGAAAGAGACATTGCCTTTGCATCACCATAATATGCCAAAGCTAAAGAAAAGGAAACCCTAGAAAATATTGTGTCTAACAATTAAAGGGTAACTATACACAAATTCATACCATATCAGTGAATCCCAAGTTATGTCAAAAGAGATAATAGTTATATTTAGTATTGAAATTATTTATTAATTTATTAATAATGTATTCTAAACATATATAAATAGATAGATATATAGATATGATGCATGTAAATAAAATGCATATAACAAAGCAACTATCTTTTTCTTTGTTATAGCATGTATCATAGTTTAATCCGAGAGTTCGATTTTGTAAAATATCAACAAAGATTGAATCTGCTGGTTATAGATTTAGACCCGAACCCGAACAAACCCGAAAAGACATGAAAATAACAAAGAGGTAACAACATTAAAAAAAAAGCAGCAAAAATGTTATATCCATGGATGTTTCTTGCAGCCCTAATAACAATAACAACAATAATGTAATCAAATTCATTCAAACAATGTCAAAACAGCAAAAGGATAAGGATATGTCACATATGAAATAATAAAATTATAAAGAGATATTAACATTAATTACTTATGTCATTAACGTACATATTAATATTAATTTCGAGTTCGATCTCAAACAATCCATTCCATTGATGTACCTATATATATGAAACACCCCAAAGAAAAAATAAAACCGATAAATAAGGCCCAAGAGAGCTTACCTTTCAAGCTTGTTTTATTCATATGAAATGACCTTGAGGCGAGATCCCTGTGAAATTCTCAATCATCTGCTGCGTGAAAACGTCGTCGTAGAAGGCGTCGAACGGGACACTCCGTTCGACGTCATCGGCAATGGTGGAACACTGTTGTTGGTCCGGGCTGGGGATCTCTTTTACACGATATTCGGCGACGGTATCGTTCTTTGCGGCGGTATCGGGGACCCTCTGATTGCCGTTGTCGATGTCTCCGCCGACATCGTCGACCGCTTCCTCGGCGTCGGTGAACTTGGTCGGGTCTTCAGGTAATTCGGCGTCTTGGCCGGTGAGTTTCTGCACTAAGGCCATGAATTCCGAGGCACTGGTCGTCACTTTCATGGGATTTGATATGTACACTACTTTGATAGGCTTCTTGAATTTGGTCTTTTTGGGTGATGAATTTCTTGTCTGCAAAGTACTGCTTATTGAATCATCCATTTTCGGTACCTGAAGGTTTGGAAAAAAGGGTAACTGATTTTCTCGGGAAAAGATTGCTGGGGAGAGTGATTTTATTTTTCTGAGGAAAATGAGAAAGTTTCCAGGAAATTGAGAAGAAAGGAAAAAAAATTAAGCATAAAGGAAATTTGAAGGAAAAAGGAGGAGACGTTGAGATTTAAACGATGGATATCAACAACAAAACGAAGGATTATTAGTGTACTAATCCATACGCTAAGCTTAAGCGCGTGTTACCCACGCCCTCCCTACTCCTATGAGGAAAAATAAAATGATTTAGTGTTTGGACTTGGAGATTAAACTAAGATTGATTTCAACTTAAAGTTTGATATTAATTTTTGTAATTTTCTTGTACGAACCAAACAGCTCCGGTTCCAAAATTTGTTGTTATTCATTAAAGTTTCGGGTCTGGACACCAATTAAGTAGGAATAAGAGTAATTATTATATTTATCTCAGATTTATTTAAAAATATAACTTACTTCTTAGTCCACTCGACTATTTTAATATAGATTTAATGGTATCTAAGGTCTTCAAACTTTTTTATTAAAAAATAAACGTATTCCTCAAATTATTTTTACATTTAATGTGACCCTCAAGTTTGAAAAAAAATAATGCAACACTTTAACTACGATATTCGTCGTTAACCATTACAATATTAACTTAATAGATTACGATACTAATGTGACATTAAATGGTGTTGACGTGATAATCTACAATGATATATATAACATGTACTATTTCAACACTTTAGACACATGTCTTGACACGTAAATAAAGAGCATTAACCGATAGTTAACTAATGATTCAATTTAACCATGGATTATTTTGTCTTAAAATGAAATGATAAGATTAAAGTGTTCAAAAATAAAGAACAACGATTAAAATGATTATTTAATCAAACGTTAAAGTTTTTTTTTATCGTAAACTCTATTTTAATTACACACATTTTGCGAGGGGGAAAAAGGGGAAAAGTGTATACAACGCTCTTATTTAAGGCGTGAAGATTGAAAACGGAGGAGGGAGCTAGGGTTATCAGTGGATCAATAATTCGACCACGTGGCCTCCAATGATAGCCCGATTAGATGTTCTGACGTCACTGCTTGCCCAATGAGTAACGTCATCTAATCAATTGTGGCCAATGGGGTTCGAGAATGCACGTCCTGACCGGCTTGGCTCGGTCGAGTCGACTCGGCTGGCTTTAATGAACCGGGAAGATGACCACTATTTTATCCATGATGTGCGTGCTGCCACATTTTGGGTGTACTGTGAAATTAAATTCGACAGTTGGCACAACCCTTGTTTGTTAACTGCAATAATATTACCCTTAAATTAACACATTAAATCATTCGTTTTGTAATTCATTTTGGTGAATGACTCCCAATGATGTGCTTTGTAAGGTATTTATAATCATATATTTATATGAAATGAGGATAATGTGTTAAAATTTAAAACAATATTGCTCTCGTGCGAATCGAATTATTTCGGTAGTTAAAAAATCGTTGTTATTCCTTCAGGTCTCAGATTCGAACGCTAGCAATTGCAGCATGGGTGATTGATCATTCATTGTCAAATGGTTGAGAATATTTAAAACATACACTACTTGTCCTATTAAATTTGTCTCATTCAGAATATCATATTAGAAAAGTCAACAAATAACAACACTTACATTTTTTACCCTTATTCTTTTACACCTATCAAAACAAATCTGTCAAATCAATCAATCAATTTTTGAGGGATAATTTTGTCATTTCTCTTATTTTTTATATGATGAAATTTATCTCTTAAAACTACGTGTTCTGTCAACATGAGACGTAATTAATGGGGTTGAATGTGTATGATTTTTATTAAAAAAGAAGTATTGTATAGATTATGCATTAAAGACAAGTGTATCTAGGGGTGTAAATAAGTTGAGTCGAGCTCGAGTATTGATGAGTTCAACTCGACTCGAAAACTTTGAAATAGAGCTCGACTCGACTCGGAAACACGCGAGCTTAAAATTTTCAAGCTCAACTCGAACTCGAAATCCTGAACCGAAGCTCGTGAGCAGCTCGAAAAGGCTCGAAATGAAAAAAAAATTCTTAAACTTAACTCGATTGAAATCTAAAACTCAAACATGAACCTTAAATACATGAAAATCTTACTGTATTTTAAAAAAAATCAATACATAAATATTAATATTATTAATAATTTATTTTTTTAAAATAAAATCTTAATATATTATATTTTCGAGCTGCTCGCGAGCTTTTCGAGTTGAATATCGAGTATTTATCGAGCCTTGATCGAGTTGATATCAAGTAGCTCGAGAACTGTCTCGTCTCATTTATAGCCCTACATGTTTCTGTATGAGATGGATAATAGAAAAACACACATTTATAGTTCTTGGCTCTTTTACTCGATTAATTAGTGCATATTTAAAAGGTTATATTCAAACGTTTGAAAAAGTTCATACGTAGACAATGTGAGATATGAGAATTTTCATGACAAAAAATTATTAATTTTGTGCTTTCAAAAATTGTTCTTAAACTTGATCAAACTCATATCGGTACGATATTCAAAGATAATCCAAGATATTGAGTATTTCAGAAGGCAACAATTGTCTCTGACAATCGTACTTACACGAATCTGATCAAGTTTAAAAATTATTTTTGACAACTCAAAATCAACAAGTTTTGACGACATATATACACATGTCACCACCGTCCGAACAACTCAAGCTTATGGTAGTACAAATACATTTCATCGACACGTATTGCGTGCATTGCTTCTATTTGAAAAATTCATATATATATTTTTAAAAATAGACTCATTATTCTAATTTATTTCATTTTGATCCTGAAAAATGTTAATATTAAAAACTTCGTTCGAAAAATCTGTCACGTCAGTAATGTGTATATGTCAAATTAGCATGCATTTGGCAATTTCAATCCTTCAACAAATGGAAGAATGATATTTTATGTTGGACCGTTGGCATCATGGTGCTTATCATATACTTTTTAGCCCAGGTGTTTGAAATTCAAGGTGGAACCTAATTTTCCATTGATTTTTTGGGGAAAAGAACAAATAATAATAAACAAGTGTAAGTACATGCATAGTTTGTGCATATGTCAACGACCAGACCAGCATGTGTTTTCTATATTTGACTTTTTGTTTTTCTTGTCAATATTACATATTTTTATATCTATGATTGAAGTTCATGCGAATTAAATCAAATTAAAATTAAATTATATTAAATAATACTTCAAATTAGTTTTCGATTTTTTTTTGGCTATGTAAACTAGTTCAATGGAAATGACCTTTTTGAGAGGAAGAAGGAAAGAAAATGAGTTTGTGAGGAAAAATTAAAATAGTTCATAAAAAAGATAAATTATGTGTTTAGTTCCTAAACTATCAGTTTTGATCCATTTTAGAATATAAACTTTTAAAATTTTTAAAATTATATCTAAAGTTTAGTTTTTGTTTTATTTTAGTACTTGTTCAAAAGTTAACGTTAAGTTTTGATTTTTTTTTAAGTTTATGTATTAAAACGGGCCAAAACTGATAGTTTATGTATTAAATGCATTAAGTTTTTAGTGTGGGGGTACTAAAATGAAATAAAAACTAAATGTTAGGTATGATTTTGAAAATACTGAAAGTTTAGATACACAAACGGACCGGAACTGATAGTTTAGATACTACATGCATAGTTTACCCTTAAAAATAACATTACATGCTAGTTTAGGCTTTCATTCTTTGAAATTATTTTGATATAAATATCAGTATCTCACCCTTTTATACGAATGATCTATGAGTAGAGAATTATTTTGTGAGAGATCCTCATAATCTAGTTTATATATTCATTATGTGAGCGATTCTCTCAACATGTGATTTTTAAAATTACAAAGAAGTCATTGAATTAAAATATTATTACAAACAAGACACTGATCGTTAAATATTGGATATGAGTAGTGACATGTCCTGATATAATAACAACTTTTCTCTCAAAACTTACACAATATGTTAATTTGGTCCTAATTCGAAACAATTCGATAAATTTAACCCTTTAAATTTAAAAATTTCATTATTTTAATAATTTTTTTCTCTCCTAAATTATTTGTCATTCTCCCATAAATATTATATAATTTCTATTTTAATAAAAGAAACTCCTAATATTTCTCACACCACCAACTCTTTGAACCAATGAGGAATTTGAAAGGAAAATCTTTGGTATGAAATATAAATCTCATTAAACTCAATAAACAAATCAAGTGATAGGCTTCACTTATAGCCTTTTCTTTTTTATCAATGCCTTAAGTTATTGCTTTGTTGCTTATTAATTGAGTTTTGGTGTGAAATGACTCCCTCAATCCTTTTCCATAAATTAATAAATTAATAATCCAGCTATATTTTAGTATTATCATATTTATATATTTATTATATCATAATTAATTTACTTTTAATGATTTTTAAATTTATATATATATATATATATATTTATGTCAATGATATTAAAGCGTTAACTGTAGTGGCAGATCCAAAAATATTTTTGAGGGTGAACATACATATATTAATAACATAAATTTTTTATGGGAGTATAAATAAAATTTCATGATGAGTACAATAAATAAAATAAGTCAATAACTAAAAAAATCAAGATTTTAAGATGAACACGTATTCACCCTAGATATGCAGTAGGTTTATCACTGGGTAACTGCAATTGTATTGCATTTTGAAAGAAATAATTTAAATTTAAACTTTGAGAAAATATTATTGAAAGTAATAATCATGGCTTATAAATATTAAAATGAACATTAAGAATATAAAAAAACATTATATTTATAACTTCTCCTATTTTTTTTCATAAATTTATTATTTTATTTTATATTATATTAAGTGTAACTACCAGCACCAATACCACATAAAAAGGTTGGGAAAATAGAAGAAAAAAATCTCAACTGCCCCGGTAACGAGGGCAATAATTCAAAGGCTGACAAGTAGTGACAGCCTGAATACACAGTACAGATTTATGAGGAAAGAGTTATTGTATTTATTTATCTATTTTAGATATTATTAAAGATGATTCTTGTGTGTTCGATCAGTGACTATGAACATAATTAATTTATTTTATAAAATTTAAAATTTTAAAGGGTTCTACGTATAATTATAAATTAGTTAAAAATTAAAAGTAAATTATCTAAAATAAATGCTAAACTATAACGGTGATCATTTAACTATTATCCTTTTCCATTTTCACCCATCATTTTTTAAATTTTATCAATCAAGTTACTCAACTATTTAAATACATTCAATTAAGTCACTTACTGTTAATATTTAGCGAAGAAGCTGGTGTGACAGTTAAAATATTTGGTATAATTACACATTTGGTCACTATTACTTATACATTCTATCAATTTGGTTCTAATTTTAATAACTTGAAATAAATTTAACCGTCAGAGCTAGTAATAACAACAAAAATTGTAAAAGTCATCCTTTGATGGATAAAAGGAATCTACATTGGATCTTGAGAAATTGATTTGGGAAATAGGTTGTTTTGACCAATAATTATAAAAGTCATCATTTGTTGGGTAAAAGAAATCGACATTGAAATTGTTGATGATTTTGACAAAATAAAATGAATAAAACAATTTAAATATTTTTTAAAAAGGAAAAGAAATAAATAAAAGCAAAATCCTAGCTAAAAAATATGTTTTGATTACATAATAAAATATAATGTTAAATATTAAAATGAAAAAAATTGTCACCCATAATAACTAATCTCGTGTATAATTTGATACTATTTTGTTAAAAAGAACAAGTGAAATGAATAAACTGCACATAGAAATAGTTTTTTATTAATGTACTTAAAAATCAAAACAACCTTTAGATATAATTAATTTAAGTATTAATTAATTATTGATTTATAATATGTTGGGGTTCCTAAGCCAAAGTCGAATGGTTAAATTTATTTTAATTTATTAAAATTAGAACCAAATTGATAGAATATATAAATAACAATGACCAAATGTGTAATTATACCAAATACTTTAACTTCCACATCAGATTCTCATGTGCCTTTCTATATATTTTGAAATTTTATGGGCCAAATACTTAAATAACAATGTAATATTTTAGGAGTTACTTACATTAACAATTTTGAAATTTCTAAGTCTTTATTGAATTGTTTTAAAAGATTTTATTCTTATTTTAATAGATTTTAAAAAAATGTTGTTAAAATATATTTTGAACACCTAGAATATCTGGGGGTGCGAGCGTTTAATGTTAAGAGGTTGATATATATAAAATATTACTTACAATAGTTCATGTTTAGTGGGATTTAAACACCTAAGCTATTTTTAAAAAATGATATCTATAAAATATTTTATAATAAGGTGAAATTACAAATATCAAAATTTATCGTATTACGATCATTTCTTATAAAATAAAAAAATAAATATATAAAACTAAAATAATGTCATAAAATAACTCTATAAACACGACAACTTATTTAAAAATTATCATCTTTTTGAACGCTCTTAAATATAAAATCATAATATATATATTTTTAAAGTGTGGGGCTCTTAGATTTTAAGGTAGTGTGACATGAGTTTAAATCTCACCGTGCACAATTCTTCGGTCTTGCACGAGTTTCCATTTTCGTGCATTCGAGGTACCTAATCTTGCAACCCTATGCTAGCGATTAACAAAGTCAAAAGATTATATCAATTGTTAGAACTCTATCCATTATTCAGAAAACGATATTTTACATATTTCTATTAATTAATTATATATATATATATATATATATATAAGTTTACGATCTATTTATATTGTGTAAAATCTTTTAGTTTTAATCATTTTCAAGACTATTAGATTGAGGAAAATCAAAGACTGAGATTAACTTTTCTTTTTTCTTATTGAATATATTCTCATTTATTACTATTAATCTCAGCCTTTGAAAGTGTAAAACTAAAAGAGTTTTACACAGTGTTAGTGAATCCTAACCCTATATATAGGATAGTTGGATGAGTCAATTTTAACCATATTTTTTCACTCATCAAACGGTTTTAAATCTATATGGTTTTAAATCTATATAAAACTAAAGAGTTTTACATTGTGTAAGTGGATCTTAACCCTATATATAGGAGCAATACCCGCTTACACTATGTAAAACTAACAAGTCTTACATTATTTTCTGGTGATTGGATTTAAATAAATAAATGACTTAGATTTAATTAAATTTTACAATCTACACATAAATATCTTTTAAGTAAGAGTAAAACACTATCTCTTTTTACCTCAATAAACCTTAAAACCCTAAATCATAAACCTTAAACTCTAAACCCTAAACTCTAACCCTAAAAAAAAACTACGGTGAGTTAAGAAATATTTATTTATGTATTATAATTTTAATTAAATCTAAATCATTTATTTATTTAAATTTAATAATTGTAATTTGGTGTAAGGCTTATTAATTTTACATAGTATAATTGGATCTTATATATATATATAACACGAGTTTATACTCTTCACTCAATCTTATTCCAACAATTTTTCTCTCAAGAAAACTTGACAAACATAAAGAAGAAACCAAGAAAGGACATGAGAGGCATTTGTGACCCTACCTATAGCATGAAAGATAAGAGTTGATTGACCTAGGGTTTAATATATGTGGAATTTGTGAAAAGTTACAAGGTTTACGTAATTGCAGAATCCTTTACTATTTTCTTTCCACAATTGACATGCTTGATGTGTTATTATTGCTTTGTGGCTTCATTTCATTGAGCCAAGTGGGAATCTTCCAAGACATGGGTTATAGACTTTGTAGCAAGAGTAGCTTTACACCATGATTGCTCTATCATTTATTTATGATAATATACATGCTTTTCAAAAAGAAAATATATTTATGATAATAAGAAAAATATATATTATATTCTTTTAATATCATGAGAAGATTTACAAGATAATATTTACTTATAATTGTTATTAATCATTAATAATGTATACATATATTATAGATATAACTGTTTGAATTTAAGACACTCATTTTAATCACTGAAGTTACTCAATAGACTCGTACAACTTCAATTAAATCATCGTAAGTTGATAAAATTATATCATAGAATAAATTTTATGTTTTAGGTATCAATAAAATAATAACACCTCATCAATCTTTTAAGAGATAAAAAATTGAAGTTTTTTCCAAATTAATATTCATTTTTATTTAATTTTTCAAATGATACATTTTTTGCCGTATAGAAAAAAATGTATTTTGTATTTATGTCTTTTAGAAAGAAGTATTTAATATGATGTGTGTTTTTCGATATCTAATTTTTTTTATATTTTTAAGATTAAATTAAAGTTATTTGAAATATGAAGACAAAAAAAAAAACAGAAATTAAGACAAACAATGTATTTAATGTGATATTTTAAATATAATTATATTATAAATTTTAAAAGATCATAACTCTATATTAGGATGATAATTTAACCCGAATCTGATAGGCTCTAACCTGATATGATCCGATAAGGTTGGATTTAAAAAAAATCAGGTTCGAGTCTGGTCGGGTCGAGTTTTTTAAGGGGTGAGATAGGATCGGGTCGAGTTCAGGTGGAGAGTGAAAAAAACTCCAACCAGATCGAATCTGAGGATAATAATGTAAATTCCTTTAAAAATGCTATTATTTTTTAATTAAGTCTTTTTATATCGGGTCAGGTTGGGTTGGATTTATACTCTAAAAATTCAGGTCAAGTTGAAGTCTATGGAGAATATATATTTTTCGAATCGGCTCAGGTGAAGCATATATAATTTTCAAGTTAGGTCAAGTTCGAATGGAGGATACATATTTTTAGATCGGATCGAGTTGACCAAAATCATGACTTTAACCCTGCCCTGTTGCCATCCCTACTCTATATTTGAATGTTCAATTGAGGTATTTATTTATTTTTAATTCTCACGACATTTTAAAATTTTACATTTTTATAAAACATATGTATATCATATTTATAGGATTTAATGACGTGTAATTTTATTAAATTTTTAATATTTTTTATTGTAATCCTTGTAATTTTAATTTCTTTCAATTTGACCATTGTGGTTCAAACAAAAAGTACAGCCAAACCAAAGTCGCTGGCAACTCACACTGCACCAGACAATGTCACAGTTGAAAAAAATAACGAAATAAAAGATTCAAAACTACTAATGAATACAAAAATATTTAATATTAAACACACAATTTTATTCTATTTTTCATTTTGATCCATGTAATTTTAATTTCCTATATAACTCTATTCCAATATACATATTACAACTTACAATGAGTTACATAGTATCATGATGCAGTACCTCATCCCAATCAACATCTCCTACGGAGATTATATATTGACGAGGCTCCTCTCAACCATGAAAAGCTTATCATGGTTGAAAATAGCCTCATCCTCCTTAGGCAACCCGTTCTTACAAAGACGGTCAATGGCGGTGCCATATGCTACAATATCAAGTTCAAAACCTCCTTCTTCCATCATCCTTAAAAACCCAACAGCTCAATCGATATTGTCGATCTTAAACAACCCATTTAAGTTTAGTACTGTAAGCAATTAAATTAGATTGAGAACTCACAGCCTAAAAAATCTTACTTGTTTGCAAAATTTTGCAGAAAATCCCCTATCAACCATTATGGCAAGAAGTTGGGTTGCCTTTGAGGTTGAGCTGTTTCAGAAAAGCCTGTATGATCACAATATAACAGATGCTATGAGGCAAACAATTATAATCCCCATGCTTGATTAGTGCTTAAACTATCCCTTATTTTGTGATTAATTACTCCTTTATTAGTTATTTTAAGTTGCTAGCTTGACCATTTTCATTCATTTTCAATGCATGACAGTAGATTCTAGAAATGTTGCTAAAACTGATGAAATTATGCAATTTTGGATTTTTTGGAGTCATGTCTGAATTAGTGGACATGACTTGGGCCATGACGTCGCTGACGTTGCGTCCAGTCAGCAACTTTTAGAAGGTCGAAACCGCAGTGGCATGAAGACTAAAGACTCATTCGAATTTTTAAATTCAAATTCAAAGTAGGATTTATTTTTATTTTTATTTTTTTAGTAATTATCTTTTAAATTTGAATATAAGTTCTTAGGGTTTTTGAGGACTATAAATACCCCATTGGGATAAGCCTCAAAGCATTGATTCATGCAATGAGCATTCAATCATTTTCAAACTCTCTTCTTTCTTTAGTTTAATAAAAGTTTTCCTTTTTCTTTTCGCTTTTATTTTCCTTTCTAATTTTTTACTTTATTTTCTTTCAAAATGCTAAGTATGATTTCTACCGTGCTTAGCTAAGTTTTCCATAGCCAAAGGCTAAAGTAATGACTCGATTCTAAATCATGAGAATTGAAAAGCACATCATACCCTTAACAGTTACATTTTTAGTTTTCAAAAATCAAGGATCGATAATCGACCATCCTTTTACAATCAAAGCGATTTTATTTCAAAAGTACACGTTGGAATAGAATTTTGGTTTCGATTAATTATTGGGAGTAAGGATAGCTAATGCTTCAGAAGGCGATCAACAAACTTTGTAGCCGTTACTGAATCATGAAACACGTAGACACCTCTCTTGAGTTAGAGTGACTGAAGCGTCCTTAAGTATCGAACGAGATAGCACCTAGTGAGAGGATAACCTCACTTTAATGAGACAATCTATGCTAAGGCATGGTTAGGTTTTCTTGGTTGCCTTAGTGGGACATTGGTAATGTGTGAGGCACTTTAGGAGATAACTAAGGTAGAGGACACGGACACTCACGAGGAGTAGGTTACATTGTCAGTGTTGTGTGGCCTTGGAGCCTTGGGTATGTACTGGTAATTATGAATATGAATTGCCTTAAGGGCATAAGACTCTAAAATACTGTTAAGCCTTTGCATAACGTTCCAAGAGAGAACGGTCAAAATACTAGTAAGTGAGGAAGCGTTCCCACCTTCTTTTATTGTAAATGATAATAAGACTAAAAATGAGAATGTTATTCGAACCCATTATGAACAACATTAAATTATGTGGCATAAGAATAGCTTTTGTTTGACACTTGGGAAACAACGAGGACACTTGAGATACTTGAGTGTATATATGTACTATTCGAATATGTGAGCAGATATATCCGGATACTCTCCCCTAGTGCTATGGCACTTTTGTATCAGTGCGATTGCACTTTTGAGCCAGTGTTGTGTCGGTCACTTTAATATCAGTTCTGTAGCGGGCACTTTAGTATCAGTGCTGAGGCACTTTTGTATATTAATGGCAATGTCTATATATATTATGTTTGGATGTGTATCATTCTTATCGCATTTTGTCATTTTGGTATTAGGGTTAGAGACCCTTTAGAGGTGAACTTATGGTGAGGCCCTTAGTGGAAGACTGAGGGAAGCATGAGATTCAGACTTTAGCGATTGAACTGTTAAACCCTAAGTAGGTAGCAGTTGATTTAGATCTTGCTTGTACATATGGCTTAGCACCATGTCTTTAGCATGCTTGCATTTGTGAACTCTTATACTGCTTTAGATTTGCGATTATATTGCTAAGCTCAACCTTCGGATGTTTTCCCTTGGTAGGTTATTAGCATGAGCAGTTCGTGGAGCATCGTCGTAGCAGGATTTCCAGCATCTCCGATAGAGTACTATACTATAGCTTAGTGGGCATATGTATCCCTAGGACCTTACTTATGCATTTCGTTTATTAAACTCAAAGTCTGTATTATATTCATTTTAAAGTGTTTGTCACGGAGCTTCGGTTTTGTAAAATATTTTATACCATTTATTTATGTTTTAAATTATGATATCATTCATTGTATTTAAAAGGAAAATGAATTGGTTTTTGAAAATCAGGGGTTGTCCCTACTGCCTAGTGTGACACTTTAGACCCAGTCGAGTTTAGGGTGTTACAGTAAATGTTTCCAAACAATCATTACATTATTTACAATTGCTTAATTCATGTTGTGTGTAATTTCTAGATATTATAAGAGAAAATATCAAGTGAGATATTGTTCTCACCCATTTCATTCAAAACCCCTTGTCATCTCCTTCGTCCGGGAGATACTAAATACATTGCCCTTAACCTTCAATTTGGAAAAGAGATTGAGCGCCTCCTTCAGCAACCCCTGTCGAATTATAAGAGATGCTATGGGGAAAACAATCATCATCTCCATGCTCCCAAAGAATCATTTCATTGTTTACAATCGCTTAATCCATGCTATGTGTAGTTTGCAGATATTATAGGTGACAACATCAAGTGAAATGTTGTTCTCCCTCATTGCATTCAAAAGCCTTGTTATCTCCTTTCAATGGCCCAAACTACACACAGCATGGATATAGTAATCGTAAATAACGACATCCGGTCTGTTTCCTTTAACCTTCGATTCGGGTAAGAGATCAAGAGCCTCCTTCAACAACCCGTTCTTACAAAGACAGTCTATGACGGTGCCGGATGCTACAATATCATCGTCATTAAAAACCTAACAGCTCTATCAGTATGGCTGATCTTATGCAACCAATCAAGTATAGTTCTGTAAGCAAATAAGTTAGGTCGATGCCCTTTTCTCAACCATTTCATCAAACAAACTCACAGCTTGAGAAAACTTTCTTTGCGAAATGCATTAATCGAAGTGGAAAAAGTTATATAGATTCCTTCCACCACTAACAATAGAAGAGAAAGAGCTGAGCTTGAAATGAAATCACGATTAACAAAGCACCAAAGACGAGAAGCAGAGAGGGAGAATGCCAAAGATGGTGTAAGAGGATGGCATTTGCCGTTTCTATTTAAACCCTGCAGATCCCTAATTAATTCCCAACAAAAAAAAGGGGTTAAAGTACACATTTAACATCTAAACTATCAGTTTTTGTCAGTTTTAGTACCTAAACTTTTATTTTTTTAAAAATCATTCCTAATTTCAATTTTTGTTTCATTTTAATATCTCGTTCAAAATTTAACGTTAAGTTTTGAAATAATTCAAAAGTTCAGGTACTAAAACGGGTCAAAACTGATAGTTTATGTACTAAATGCGTTAAGTTTTTAAAGGCATGTACTAAAATGGAATAAAAGTTAAACGTTAAGTATGATTTTAAAAAATTAAAAATTTAAGTACTAAAATGAACAAAAACTGATAGTTTAAATATTAAATACACAATTTACCCAAAAACCCAAATCGAACTACTAAACTGTGACTTGGTAAATAGATTTTTTTATGTTTTTTAAATTAAAAATAAATTCTTTTGAAAAAAATTAAACTATTTATTGTTCTATCATATATGAAGTTAATATGGTTAAAGAAATGAACTTAGTGAGTGACCTACTAGTTAATGAGAAAATTAATTTTTTTGAAGTTTTGAGCTTACGCAATTATGTTTTTAGAATGTGTACCGTCAATAATTAAAAAATTATGAATATATATTATGTTATAATCATCGGAAACTATAAATATTATATTTTTTGAATTTAAAAAAATATAAAAAACGTAAAAGAAACTGATAATCATGTAATTTACCCTAATTAAAATTACGATTGTCTTCCCAACTTCTTTATTCCTTTTGGGATATAAAAAACAATTTGTTTCTGTAAAAATAAATTACGTTTAGTTTCTGTTAATAGTATGGATTTTTAGGAAATTATATTAAAATTTTAATTTTATTAAAATTGGATTATAAATAAAAAAATATTTAAATTATATATGCGTATGAAAACTTTAAAAGGTGTGATCGCCCCCAATATCTTTTGATTTTTTTTATTGTTCACTCAAGTCGTACACCTGATTTTGATGGGTAAGTATCTCAGTAGGGATTTTCTGCATACATAAGAACTCGATCTCGAGACCTTGCTTAAACAATATCAAGTTGTTTACCACTTGAATCAACTCATATTAATTCGATCTATATTTGATTATATATATATATATAAACAATTAAAAACGAGAAGATGAAGTAAAGAAAAAACAAAGAATTCATCCCAACTATTTATTTTAATTCATTCCATAATCCTAAATCTATATAAAATAAAAACATTTTATATTATATAAATGAATTCAAACTCTAATATTTATATAATATTAGTGGACACATGATCATCACATGCAAGTGGCATGAAATTCATATTAAAAGCATGAAGAACTTATGAAAAATGCCGACCAAGGAAATAGTGCATGACTGGATACTTTATTTAATTCTAATGAACAATCAACTTCCAATAATGAGTGGAGTAATTCATATTATATTTCGGATGAATTATGTGTTTAGTACTTAAACTATTAGTTTTGGTCTATCTTAGTATCTTAACTTTTAATTTTTTCAAAATCATATTAAAGTTTAGTTTTTATTTTATTTTAGTACCCCTGTTCAAAATTTAACGTTAATTTTTGAAAAAATTGAAAGTTTAGGTACTAAAACCGACCTAAACTGATAGTTTAAGTACTAAACACTTTAAGTTTTTAATGGTTGATATTAAAATGAAACAAAAACTAAACGTTAGGTATAGTCTTGAAAAATTGAAAGTTTAGTTACTAAAACTGATAAAATCTAATAGTTTATATACTAAACGCGTTAACCTTATATTTTTTATGTGGCTAATATGTATTTAACCAAAAAATAATAATATACCTTAATTAAATGGTGACGTGTCACCGTCATATCAATGATTTAAAAATAGAATTATAAAACTTTCTAAAAGATTTAAAAATAGTATTTTAAAGAAAATATATATAGTATCAATAATAAAGCATTAAAATTGTGAAAAAATTGATTTTTTAAATACAAAAAATAAACAAATTAAAAGAAATAAAAAAACCAATAACATAATTAGTTGTTGGTATCAAAATACTAATATAATTTTTTTAACCATTTTTCAATCACACGATTGAAAATGTAATTGAATGTTCAAAATATTAAAAAAAAAGGAAAGAAAATTTTGTATTAGTGTAATTACAAAGACTAATTATGTTATCAACTTAGATGTAATATTACAAGAAGTAGAAGATAAAAAATGTAAACTATAGTAGATGGATTAAATTTTTAATTTTGACATGATTGAGGGATAAAAGTTAAAATTAGATCTTTTTCTATTTCTATATTAGAGTAAATTGTACAATTGGTCACCTAACTTTTAGGGTGTTTTCATTTTGGTTACCAAAATTTTAAAATTTTCAATACAACCACTAAACTTTTAATTCGCTTTCATGATGGTCATTTTTGTTAAAACTATTGACATGGCACGTTAGAATCATCTTCTTTCTCAAAAAATTATAAGTTTTTAGACCTCAAATTGACAACCATTGTTCTTCCTTTCAATGTCATTTTTTCCATTGTTCGATAGTTTTTCAGTTGCTAATATCATTGAACCACTCATTTTCTTCTCTTTCTTTTCATCAGTTCAAACGAGTTAAAAAATCTTTCATTCTCCTCATATCTCAATAAAAAATATAAATAGAAACTTTCTAATTCACCGTCAATTATCAAATCAGCTTAAAAATGAATCATAAAAATCTTATGGCCAAACATAGTCTTCTCACTGTAGGGATTAACCGACTACTGCGTCGTTCATCGTAAAATTACCAATATCGAGATAAATAGTTTTTATCTTCTCTATTTTTACGTCTTTATTTGATTTTGTTGTTGTTTATTATCTACTACTGTTGGTGGTTGTGATTATGGACAGTGACTGAATGAGATTAGTGAAGATGACTTGGGGTTTATCTTATCAGAAATGGTGGATGTGACTCATGATTGTAGTTTTTGGAACTTAAATTAGATGGTGGTTATGAATGATTCAACAATAGTAGAAAAATGATGAACTTTTTAAATATGGTGGATGTTTTGTTTAGAGGCGATGACGACAGTAAAAACAACAAGCAATGACTACACAAGCAAAATAAGGACAAATTAATTTAAGAGGCTTCAGATTTTTAGAAGAAGAAGAAGATGACCCTAACATGTGACATGATCATTTTTTGTGACAAAATAAATTTCTTCTTCTCGAATAAAAAATAAGGAAATTTAACGTAGTATAGGAGAAGTAGGGTCGAACCCATAACAACTAAGGAAATAGACAAATTACTTAGTTCTTGATTTAGGACCTCGGCGTGATTCGTTTGTTCACTTAATCCGTGCTACGGACAACTCATACAAAGCTTTCTGAATCTTTCCCAATAATCGTAAAAAACTTTCTTCTAGTTTTTGTCGAATCAAAAGAATCTCGTTTGCTTTGGCTGCTGGGAAGAACCTATCAAGAAAAATATGACTTATGCCAGCCCATGAATTAACTGAGTTTGTAAGTAAGTAAAATAACCATTTCGGCTAAGGAAAAAGGAAATGCTTTCAATTTTGTGTGATCTTCGAAAACTCCCTTTGGTTTCATGCTGGAGCAAACCATTTGGAACTCCGTCAAGTGCTTGTGCGGATTTTCATTGGGAAAACCTCGGAAAGTGAGAAGAAGATGAATAAGGTCGGTCTTCAATTGAAATGGAACTTTACCTTGTGGAAATGCTATGCAAAGTGTCGTTTGAGTAGCAGGAGCTGTGGCTAGCTCTCGGATCGTTTGTTTTTCAGCCATTGAGATCTAATCTTCGTTGTTTGATTCGATGTAGGAGTCAATTTCAAATTCTATTTCTAGATTTGGATCGGTTTCTGAACTATTCTCTTGTTTTTCCTGTCTTTTTTTTTCTCATAAAGTTTCTGCGTGGAGTCTTCAAGCTCTTGCTTCAATCTCCGGGTCAAAATCTAGTAATTCTCCTAGGTTATTCCTGGTCATAAATAAAAAACTAAAGAAAATATTATGTAACTGTTGTTAGTCCCCAGAAACGGTGCCAATTTGACGTGGTCTTTTTTCGTATCAAAATAAATTTCTTATTCTCGAATAAAAAATTAAAAAAAATTTAAAATAGTATAAGAGAAGTAGGGTCGAAACCATAGGGACTAAGGAGATATATGAATTTCTTAGTTCTTGATTTAGGACCTTGGTGTGATCTTGGTTGAAATAAAATGTGTAATACCCCCAAAATGTTAGTTAGTGACCAAAATGTAAGTTTTGAAAACCTAATAGCTAAAATATAAAAATTGGAAAAGATTTGGGACTAAAGTGATATTCCTAAAATGAATTTTTATTCCATAAATGGATAGTTTACTCTTGAGAGTGAGATTTTATTGAAATCAGATTCTTTATTCAAAATTTATGTTAAAAACTAGAAATAGTTAAAGTCTGGTATTAATTCGATAAATCGAATCGAATAGAAGTTTTGGGAAAATTTGAAGGATGATAAATTAGACTTAAAAATATTATTTCCACATTTTAAAATGATGGAGAATAATATGGATCATTGGATTTGAGAACTTATTTCCATGTTTGATTTGGAATGTTGGATCAAAGTGGCAAGATTGTAATTTTTGGAAAGTTGCTTGGTTAGATTGGAAAAGGGTGAAATATTTTGTTCATATTTGACTTTATAATGATGATAAGGGTTATGTGTCTTGGTATGAATGTAATTATCAAGTTTCATTAATGGTAAAGTTGTCATTTCTCATTAAATAAATTTTATATTCATTTAAGCTTAAATACATGATAAATTAACATGAAATTAACTAAAATTTCATGAAAACTTGGTCATATTTCTCCTCGATTTCGTGGCCTTCATACCCTAGGTAAGAAAATTTTTATTTTTCATTTTAAGCCAATTTATTAGGCTTTTGGATTAAGACGTGAAATAGAAAATTGTTCTATTCAATGAGCTATATCTTTGGTACCATTGTTGCATGCTAATCTTGATTGAGTTTAAAGATCTCAAATTTTAGGGTTTATGTTTGCATTAGGGTTTATAAAATTGATGATAGATTTTGAGGTTTTTGAGGTTGTAGAATCATTTCCAAGCTTGTTTGATGATTAAATCATGATCAAACCTCCTAGAAATGCATTTGATAGTTTCAGCCTAACATTAAAAATTAGGGGAAATTGTGATTTGATTGTAGAGACTTTATAAGGTTGAATAGAGGTTGATTTCATGCTAGAATTGAATCAAAACCAAGTGAAATCATGGAACCCTAGACTTGTACTATTCATCCTTCGCTTTTGATGATGAGAAAAATTATGGAAAAATTATGTAGGGGCTGAAAATGATATAGGAAGTATTCTACAAGCCTTAGGAAAAAATTTTGGGGACCATTTTGTAATTTTATGAAAGTTCAAGAACCTATTTGACAATTATGGAAAATAATGGGAACTATGTGTAATGGTTCAATAGTTGATGTACTATGCTGGAAATTAATGTTTGAGAGTTGAAATTGAAGTTAGGATGTGAAATTAGATTATTTTGGGAAGTTGGTAAAAGTTGAGGCTTGAATTATAAATATGGAAAAGTTGGAAGCTTAAGTGAAAATGTTATGTGAAATTTGGATTAAATGGAATTTGAATGGTCAATTGGAAGTGTTAAGGTCAACATTTATGTTGTGACATAGAATTAGTATTGAAAGATTTTTAGGAATTTATTTTCTAATGTGTGCCTATGTTAGTAAGATTCTAACATGTGGTTTGAATTTGTATATGTTTTGTAATGGTGCTCATTTACATTGTGTGATTGAAATCAAGATCAAACATTATTAAAGTTAAGGAGAAGCTTAATGATGAAATGTGAATCTCTAAGGAAGGTTTGCAAGATAAGGACACAAGGTGAGTGCAAATTTAATTTGTACTTATGTTATCGAACAAACATTGGCTTGCGATGAACCAGTGACATAGTTACTATGGTAAGAAGCGACTCCTAATTTTTAGATGTTTTGTGATTCATGCATATTTGTTCATTTGGTAAGCTAATCGAATTAGTGAATAAGCTGAAATTGCAAATTGGTGAAATCAGCCTAGAAATTATGTTCTCAACAAGTTTAGAAAATCACCATAAATTATACGGAAGTTATTAGAGGATGAATATTATATCGTTGTATTCTTATATCAGTATAGTTTCGTTTAAAATAAACGGATACTAATTTCAAAAAGTATACAAAAAGATATGAATTTTTAATCGAGAATAGGTCAGAAAATAGGGCAGCAGATTCTGCTCAAAACAGATTTTGTAAGTCAACTTTGAAAATTTACTATAAATTGTACAAATTGAACTAGAAGAAGTGTCTTAAATGGTTTGATTCATATTTGAGTCTATTTTTCATTGGTATAAATTTAATATTTTTTGAGTGAGTATATTAATACAAAATAATATTTCTTTAAAGGTAGTGCAAACTGCTAGAATACGAAATTGTGATGAACTTCTTAATAGAAGTGAATTTAAAGTAGAGGATCAAGCTTAAAGCTTAGTGAGGCTTATATTTTGACTTGTATAAATAGTTTTAAAGTGAGTGTATTTACTATGTAATGATATGATATGAGGATGACTTGCGATGAGTCAACCTCGAATGTTTTTACTAAGCATATTTTTAACGTATTCTGAAGTACTTTCATAATGTTTATGAAAATGATTTTATTGAAGGATTTTAGGGTATGAATTGTCCTAAAATAATTGGATGTATTTTACTCTATTTAACATCTATTGGTGTTTCAGAATAAATGTTTAATATGCGTTTTGGGATATGACAACCTATTGTATGTACATTGAGAGTCATAGGTGCATTTCGACATAAGTTGAGTATGATGGTTATCAATCGATTTTGTTTAATGCATTATTGCATTTTTGTACCAGTACTTTGTGTATTATGGCACTATGTGTGCAATAATGGTGTTCATAATGAGCACTTAATACCTTGAATAAGGTGGTTATCGATCAATTTTGTTTAATGCATTTGTTGCATTTTCGTATTAGTACATTTGCGTACTTTTAACACTATGTGTGCATTGATGGTGTTCATAATGAGTTTGTGAATTACCATTTCGATATATTAGTATAATGTTGTTGTTACTACGGTACCTATACTTTCATTTAACACTTATGCGCAATTTATGTACCTTGCATTCTCATCTGTCATACATTAGGCTATGAATGAATATTTTTGAATAGACAAGTTGATAAGTATGCTATGCATATGAAATAATGTTTCGTAGGTTATGTGATAAGAATTTGGCTTATCAAGTTAGTTTTATATGTTTATATATATATTATACGATATGATTCATATTTTGATCTTTTATACCTTACTTATGCTTTAAAATGTTTTACTCACTATTCTTATGCCTCACTAAGTGTATGCTTAGCGTGTGATGATTTTCACGCATAGGTAAATTAAAGCGGAAGGAGTAGGGAGTTGAGCTTGACATCAATCACTAAGGAGTATTTATAAATAACAATAATGACATTCAACTGTGTTTCAAAATTTTCTAGCTGTCATGTATACTAGTATGAAGTGTTTGCAAACTAGAAGTATATTTAGTATTAAATATAATTTAATATAAACAGATATTATAATACTAAACCATGCTTTAAAAGGAATTTTAAATTAGACATTTTTATTTATTATATGAACAAAGTCAAACTGCTTGTTACTACCCTGAGATCGGATTTGAATTAGAAGTTGAAATATTATATTTTGAATTCCTCTGATTATTTATTTTATAATAAATATACAAATATGAAATTTGGGAAAGAAACCAGATTTTACCTATTTTGGGTTAATAAATGTTTTGAATATTTGACGTGACGTCTTTAACTAGTAAGAGTACAATATATGGGTTAAGGGTGTTACAAAATGAAGTGGGGGTTTATGGTTGAAGAGAAATAAAATGCAAGAAAAAATGAAATTGAAAGGAAAATTGTAAAGAAAAGAAAAGAAAAGAAATTAACGAAAGCGAAACCTTGGAAAATCAATGGATTGAATCTGCCTTGTGCATTCACTCTGACTCAAATTCTTCGGATCATCGAAATAGATTTACCCTTCGGGATTCACGTCAGTTACTTTGTCTACAAGGACAGATCCTCGCGATTAACTTGTATACTGAATACCCAAGCGCAATTCTTCGATTTTGGATTTGGAATTTGATATAGTCAACATTAGTTGTTGTAGATCAAGAACCATTTAAACACATAAATCTGACTCGGATAGTTGTTTCCATAAAAAACATTTCTGATCTCAATTCCCACTTTACCATCAACTTGCTAATTGTGTTTTCGGGAAGTTCATTTGCTATCAATTAGCCGATCCTTCCTCTCACATGTTTAATCACAACAACATTCCGACCATCGACTATCTTTGGTTTTGAAAATTGTTTTGATTTGAAATAAGCATAAAAGAATTTGAGAAATGTATCCAAAGTTACTTCAGTGCTTTTCAATTCTCACATTAGAATTGAGTCATCGCTTAGCCCTCAGCTTAGAAGAAAATTAGCTAAGCATGACCATAGTCATACTTAGCATATTAAAAACAAAAACTTTAAAATAAAATAAAGAAACAAAAGTAAAAGAAAAAGAAAAAAATATAAAGAGAAAGCGAAGAACAAACTAGTTCGAATTGTTGAATGATGAACGAGTGATGATTAAGGCTTACCCTTAGAGGGTATTTATAGCCTTCTAAAACACTAGAAATGCACTCAAAATACAAAGAAAAAGATAAATCCTAAAAACTTGAATTTTAAATTGCTTGAAATGCTCTAGTCGTTCATCCATATTCTAGAAGTTGTTGATTGGATATTTTAGAAGTTGCCGACTCACTGCCACATCATTATTTCACGCTCAATATCTCAGCCTTGATTCCAGAACAAAAAGTGCAGTTTTCAAACCTATTAAACACATTTTTCAACAGAGACCTTCCTGCACAAAAACATAAAAAATCGTCTAATTCAATAGTAATCATGAACTAACAAAGAGCATTAAAGCACACAATGTAAAACAAAATAAACACTCGTCAACATGTCACACCGTCATTTCTTAACACAACTAAAGAGCGTTACCGTAATTAGAGTGAATTAAAAGTTTAATGATCATATTAAAAGTTTAGTAATCAAAATATAAATTTTTTTAAAAGTTTGGTGACTATTTACGTAGTTTACCTTTTGTATTAGTGTATTGACTAATTCATTCTTACATCTATAAAAAATGTATAAAAAAAAATGGAGGAATACTCCCTTTTAAAAAACATTTCTTACCCCTCAAATAAGCGTTGTTAGGGTTTTCCTTTTTCTTCTTCTTCTTCTTGTTTGTTATCTCCTTTATTTACTTTCTTGAGTAGTTTTAGTTTTTGCTGAGCAATTTCTTCTCAATTCAAGTCGTGTCTAATCGTTGGGCGTTAAGTTTTCAGCCCAGAGCAGAAACCAAGGTTAGTTCGTAGTTCAAGTCAAATTATTTAGCTATCTGGGTTTTTTTTAGATTTGGGTTTTTGTTTTTTGGTGGCAAAACTGTACGGATATGAATATAGTTCGATTTCTTCTTGTTTTTGGTTTTTGACAAGTTTGATTATATATAGCTTACAGATATCATTTTGGGTCACTTTTATCTGAGTTATTGGGTATTTTTTTTGGTTGATTCAGTGAACGAAATTGAAGAAATGGAATAGGGATTTGCAGTAAAAGGATATAAGACGAAGAAGAAGAGAAGTTTTTGGACGATGATATGTTTGGCCGTGATTGATGGGCAGTAGGACGGTGAATAATAGTGTAGAAAATAATAAGAAAGATTCAGCAGCTATGCCGAGCTACGTTCCTTCAGTACCCACTTCAAATCCCAGGTTTTTCTTTTGATTTTAGACTGTTCATGAACTTTTGATTGCTTTTTCTATGAATTCGTCGGTTTACCTTCTACATGAGCTTTGTACTGGATATATGTTTGTGTATTTGGTTGTTGGGACATCTTCAATTTCTTAGTTATTAAACTTGTGCTAAGGTAGAATTGGTCTGTGTAGGTATTAATGAAGCAGTTGAATTTAGACTTGTGATGGAAGAAGGAGAATTCGTGGATTTTAATGTTCGCTATAAGTATAGGATAAAATTAATATTACTAAGGGGGCGGAACTGGGAGATGGTATGTTGTTTTTTTGTCTTTTATGTCCTTAATAAGTTATCTAGGGAAAAATGATATTATATTGATTGAAAGGTTCATGTCGTGATGAGAAGCCCTTATTTTTTCCTATGTAAGTGTTAAGGTGATATGGTTATATTTGATAATTGCCCATCTCTGGGTGCACTTCAACACTTTTAAGATGGGCGAAGGAGAATTCATGGCCTTTTAGTTCGTTATTAGTATAAGATAGTATTACTAAGGGGTGAGGCAAGGAGTTAATCTATTGTTTTTTGTTGTTTATGTTGTCGGTTTGTCATCTGCGGACAGAAAGGTAATATATTGCTTAAAGGTAATATATCTACAGGTGTTAAGGTTGTAGGTTATATTTGATAATTGCTTGTCCCTGGCTTAACTTCAAGTTTGCAATTTTAAGCATCCATAGTAATCTGAAAGAATTAGGAATCTTTTTATATGCTGGTTGACATCTGTTCCGGAATGCCTTTGTTTATCAACTTTCTGTTTTCTTATAATTATTATTATTCAAGAATCTGAGAATTTTGCTTTTACTTTTAAACTGGGATGCTGGACGTTTTGTATTATTATTATTGTGAGAATATTCAGTCGGCCTCATTATAACTATGAATGTAGATTTTTTCATGCCCTGTTACTGTGAAATATTCCCGTGTAGCCTTTTCTTCTTGGCTAGGAATATAGACCTAATCTTGAACTTATTAAATTATACTGCCTTACAATTAAACATGTGGTTTTAATGACATGGATTTCAGTGGCACAGAGGCAAATGCCGTTCGTTCTTCTCAAATTCCAGACTTTGGAACCCTTGAGCATTTCCGCATAGAGGATGCTATTGATCTTACCAGACGTATGTAATTATGGGCTTCAATTTTCTTCGTTTATATCCTTTGTCTTGCTTGTTCAATTTTCTTGTGTCATGAAGTTGAAGTTACATGATTATTTAGCATTTTTTTCTTGTTTTCATTATGGGCTTTATTTGATATATATTTTCAATTGATAATGTTTTCTTCTTAGATCCTTTATTTAATCAAATAAAGGCAAATAGCCAGGCATTAGCTGATGCTCAGTTTGGTGCTTTAAGCAAGGTAGGCATCTATCTCCAGAAAGTTGTGTTTGTGCTTCAAACTTTCGACATAAATTCAGTTACTGAGTTCTTTTTGTGCTTGTGTATATGTGTAAGACACTTGCATCCGCAGACAGCAATCACTCTGCTGCTGTTGTGGGGCCCCAACCATTATCTGTTCTGAAGGATATCCAACCAAATCTTGCACATATATCAGTTGGTCGGGAGAACTGGGGGGATTCCAATATGGTGGATGGCAGCCCCAAGACCGATACGTCAACAGATGACACTGATGAGAAGAATCAAAGGGTGATGCCTCTTCAAAATTCATGATCAAATGTTTTAAGATCGTAGTGTTTAAAACCTTTGCTTTGTGGGGGTTTCGTTTTCATTTCACCTTGTTGACAACTGAATTTTTTTCTTTCATCATTGTGAAATAATCAAAGGAAAAATGTATTTACATATATAGGATGCGTATGTCCATGCATGTATTTATTGTGTTGGAGAATCTGCTTACTGGCTGGTAGTGAATCTTAATTGACCATCCTTTTGTGCAGTTTGGAGGAGGTCAAACAAATGCTACTGCGGCTTCCGATTTTAGTGACAGGTCAAAAGATAAAACTGATCAGAAGGTCGGTGTTTATTATTATTATTGCTTTTAAATTGAGATAGCATGAATGTTATATTGTTAAATCAATTTGTTCTTGTATGGTATTGATGAACTAACCATATTTCCTTTTCAATGACTATTTTGCAGACATTGCGTAGGCTTGCTCAAAATCGTGAGGCTGCAAGAAAAAGCCGGTTAAGGAAAAAAGTATTTCATTGATAAAACTTATTTAATCTTTTTAACTTTATCATGCTTTGATACTCTAGATTTGTTATGTTCTTGTGGCAACTATGTATCAAAGTACAGTTTGTTTGTTTGTCTGTGTCTTATTAAAAATTCAGAGGCCACTTATAAAATTCACTGTAAAATTGTGTTGGAATTACACAGTTATGTCCCCATCGTAGCCTTACTCCTATTGATTTCCCCTTTTGGACATAATATCATCTGACCATGTGACAGAGGATGAAAGAACAAAGTTGTGACCCTTTATTTATTTATTTATCACAATAATTAAAGCTTGTATATTGAAATTATTAGTGTATATTCCTTTATTCTTAACCCTTTTTCTGCTTTCAAAAACTAGGCGTATGTGCAGCAGCTAGAGAGTAGTCGACTGAAACTGACACAACTTGAGCAAGAGCTGCAGCGAGCTCGTCAGCAGGTCGGCTTTATGTTAACCCATCATTATTGTGATGTATCATATGCATTCTTTGATTTTCCTAATAATGCTGTCTATTATGCCTTCATTTTTCATTGTTTTTGCTTCTTTCACTGTAGGGTATATTCATTTCAAGCTCTGGAGATCAATCTCATTCAACGAGTGGAAATGGTAAGTAAGCTTTATTTTCGTCATTGAAATTTGAAAAATGATTTTGTGATTTGCTTATAGGGGCTTGGAGTTCAAGTAATTATAATATGCTATGACACTGGCTTTTGGCCTGCTGTACAGGTGCTCTGGCATTTGATGCTGAATACGCACGGTGGCTAGAGGAGCACAATAGGCATATAAATGAGTTGAGGACTGCGGTCAATTCACATGCTGGTGACACTGAACTTCGCACTATTGTCGACAACGTCACAGCACAGTTCGATGACATTTTCCGTTTGAAAGGTATCGCTGCAAAAGCTGATGTTTTCCATATCTTATCAGGAATGTGGAAAACACCAGCCGAACGTTGTTTTCTGTGGATAGGTGGCTTCCGTTCATCTGAGCTTCTTAAGGTTGGTAAATTCTTACAACCTCTATGTTATGATCCCAAGTCCATGCAGTGTTGTTATGATAGGGTTCCAAGATGTCTCTCCCATGTTGGTCTATGCATTATCTTTGTGCTTCAGTCGACCCTTATAGGATTTGTCACTCAAAGATGTACCTTGGTTCAGACAAAGGACCTCTCACATATGAGATTTTTTTTTTCTGCAACACGAATACTGATCGAGCTCCTTCGGGTGACAAATCCTTGAGGGCCATTTGCCTGAAGAATACAATATTTTTTATATAAGTGTATGCAGATGCTACAGCCAAATCTTGATGTGTAGCGTGACGCATGGGAGATATCCTGCAACCTGGTCATAACATGCAGTCCTTAATTGTCAACCATGTTTGTTTATCTATAGTTTTCTAAGCTTAACCGGTCTTGCTCGCAGCTTCTTGCAAATCAGTTGGAGCCTCTAACTGAGCAACAGTTCATGGGTATCGAGAACTTGCAGCAATCATCCCAGCAGGCTGAAGATGCTTTGTCACAAGGGATGGAAGCATTACAACAATCATTGGCAGAGACGTTGGCCAATGGCTCACCTGCCCCATCGGCACCGTCTGGGAATGTGGCAAATTATATGGGTCAAATGGCCATGGCCATGGGAAAGCTAGGAACCCTCGAAGGGTTCCTTCGTCAGGTACTTCTTGGCGTGCAGGGGAGAACGGGAAAGGTTTTTTGTGTTAATGATTTAATAAACATTTGGATTTGGGGTGATTGCCAGATTAATAATCTCTCTTCTTATAACATACCAGGCTGATAATCTACGCCAGCAGACACTTCAACAGATGCACCGGATCCTGACTACCAGGCAATCAGCTCGTGCCCTTCTTGCAATAAACGATTATTTCTCTCGGCTTCGAGCTCTCAGTTCTCTCTGGCTGGCCCGGCCACGCGAATGATCAGTAGATATAAAATCCATCTCTATGAAACCCGAGATTCCATACCGCTGCCGTTCTTATTCAACATCGACATCCTGAATCTTCCGGTAAGCAATGGCTACCTTTGATGTGTCTAATGTCGGGAACGATAACGCTACGTTCGATTATAATGTTGTTGGTAAAGTTGTTGTACGTTGGCTACAGATTGTTGTAAAAACGATAGACGATAGGTCGAATAATAATGTGATTAGTTTGATGCTTAGAATTCAGGAATAAAAATTGTTTATGTATATAATTTTATAGCATGGCAGAGAAATCCTATGCAAGTTGGAACATAGGGAGTATCAACATGTGATTAACAAAAGTTCTGGCTCAATCGATCCAAGTACTCCACACAGATACATACACTAATCCTATAGATAGGGAGGGCAACAGGTGGGGTGAGGGTTGAATTTTTGGTTAATTCGACCTGACTTGAAAATATATACCTCACCCGAAATCGATCCGACTAAAAAATTTTATATCTTCCATACGACCCAAAAAATATATACATCCCACCCGACTTCGATCTGATCCGAATTTTCGGAGTATAAATCCGACTCGATGTGACCCGAGATAAAATAAAGACATAGGTGTTGTTTGTTTGCCTCTTAATGGAACCATTCAGTGTGAATGTTAAACCGTTCAACATTTAGCGCGTTTGTTTCGTACTTCTGAATGATTAAGTGCTGACTGATTCAGCAAAACATTGTTGAATGATTTAGTACATAAGTACATTCTAATGATTCAGAGCCATTATCAAACAGCATGTCACATTCAGAGTTAATTCATTTAGAGTCTTTGAATCATTTAACATTTGAATCATTTTGCGCTTAATCATTCTGAAGTAAACAAACAACCCTTTAATTTAAAAAAATAATAAAAATTTCAAGGAAAATATATTATTATCCTCAGATAGTGTCAGGGTTTTTTCACAATCCACTCGAATCCGACCCGACCCGATCAGACTTAAAAATCAAGACGAGTCGAATCAGAACCTGTTGGATTTCAGGTTAAATTGCGATCCCTACCTATGATATAATTGTATAGAAGAGTCGTGTACTATGCATTTTTTTTTACAAATATCATAATTTTATTCTTTTTTGGTCTTTCTATTTTTATAAAATTAATACTTTTCGCCCTAAAAACAACTTGTTTCATTAATTCTATTAGATGGAGTAACTAATTGTGACTTATTTCACACAATGTGTACCGTTGGACAAATATTATGTACAATTTTTCTCGATTTATCGTCTTTTCTAAATGTGCAAGTGATTTGTTCAAGTATACAAAATATATCATAGACAACGTTTAGCTTTTGTTTCATGTTAGTATCTCGTCGTTAAAAATTTAATGCGTTTAGTACCTAAACTATCAGCTTTGATCCGTTTTAGTACCTAAACTTTCAATTTTTTTTTCAAAACTTAATGTTAGATTTGAATAGTGGTACTAAAACAAAACAAAAATTAAAATTTAGGTATGGTTTTGATCGATTGAAAGTTTAGGTACTAAAAGGGACCAAAACTGATAGTTTAGGTACTAAACATGTAATTTATCCATTTATTTTATTTGTTTACTATATATTAAATGATTTCTTCTAGAAGTAAAAGTATAGAACAACACATTCACATACCATTGTTAGGAGGTTCAATGAAGAACTTGTGGTGTAGGGAGAGTTTGGTGGTGGTTGTGGTGGTGGTGGTGGGTGGGTGGGTGGGTTAGGCCAACAAAATGAAGGGTTTGGCTTTTATTAACGGCATTCTCACCGATCAACACCCCTTCATGTAATCTTCATTCATTGCGCCCTCTTAAATGTATAACCATCCTATTCAATGGGACATTTATTGGCACCAATTCACTTTGGACACAATTTTTTTTTTTACAAACTCATAAATCAATTCATAATTTCATAAAGTTTAAATCGATTAGATTTTGTTAACAACTTATAGAGTAAGCGGTTAACCATTCTCAACTGACATATACCATTTCCTTAGGTTGTGGGTCTAATAAACATTTTTTTCGACGTAATTTGATTTTTAATTGAAATTTTAAATTGGATTAAAGAATATGTTTTGCAAAGCACATGAAAGATATTATTTTAATAAGTAAATTATTAAAATCCAAAGATTTGGGTAAGCTTAAATCTTGCATGCCCATTCAATATTACTATTTGGTAATTCAATTTAAGAATGGCAACGGGTCGGGTTCGGGGCGGATTTTGCTCGCCCCGTCTCCGACCCCGACCCGATCCCCGACGAGTTTTTTATCGGGGCGTCCCGTCAAAGATTTTTTTGCCCCGTCCCCGAATCCGACCCGAAATATTATACCCAAACTCGAACCTGAACCTAAACCCAAAAATATTTTTTTATATAATTAATATAAAAAATATAAAATATTATATATATAATTAATATAAAAAATATAAAATAATAATATATATATATATAATCGGGGCGAGGATACCTTGCCCCGATCCCGACCCGAAAAAATCCCCGAACCCGAACCGACCCGAACTTGACCGAGTTTCGGGTTTCTCGGTCGGGTTCGGGTTATACTGTCATCCCTAATCCAATTTTGAGCTAACTTAGATCCCGAGCTGTAAATGAGATGAGACAGATCGTGAGTTATTTAAGATCAACTCGGTCAAAGTTTGATAAATACTTGACCTGAATAGACTCGAATCGAGCTCGAACACGACTCAAGTTCTTAACGAGCCGAAACGAACTACTTGATACTCGACTCGAAAAACTCACGAGCAACTCAAAAATATAATATATTAATTTTTTTTTCAATTGAGTTTGAGTTATGAGTTTGAGCTTTAATCAAGTTTAAGTGTAACCCCCTAGACCCGGCCTATGCGTTTCGACTAAGTCTAGTGGATCACATTATGATTATTAAAGATATTTTCCGAAATCGTTATTCTATCAATATAAAATCACATTATAAATAACGTGAAATTATAAACAAATTATACTATCAAAATCCAACTCGTAAATATAGTACAATTAAATAATAATTTAATTTAAAACATGTCTTCAAATTCAAAATCACAATAAACCGAGCAGTAATAGCAAAAGAGTCATCATTATAAAATCCGATATTTAAAATAAGGTCCATGTCACCAAAATAAAGTCAACTTGCAAGATAAAAACATTACAATCTGATTTACTTCAAGAGATATGTTGATCCTCCAAGTGCTCGAACCGATGTATCTAACCAACAGTATCTGAAAGGGGGAAAACATTTTCAAAAGGTGAGCTAGGCTCAGTGTGTCCCAACATTTCCATAAAATGTCAATAGGTACAAATCATAGTCCAGTAATCTCACAAATTCGTAAAAGAGTTTAACTTTTGAAAATCATAGTTTAAACCATTTTCTGGTACACCATCAGTAGTTCCCAAAATTATTTTCCATATAGCTTGCTTTATGCACATAGCAAAAAGAAAGCAGACTTAAGGATAGGCTCTGAAGCTTGTATCCTTAAGCCCAAGTCAATAAGTCCATATAGCTTACCCAAAGCACACAGCAAAGGAAATCCGACCTAATGAAACATCTTGGGGCCCTCAAGAGTCACATTAGGCCCATTTAGCTTGATCAGAGCTATTCCATCGTAATTCAATTCCAAAATTCAATTGCACCGTGACATAAATTTCATAAATCCAAAAACATGGTAATCATATACCATTTCAAAACAAAAATTAGATAGCAGCCATATTCCATAAATTGTCACATTAAATTGGTGCATCCATAAAACAATAACCAATGAATTCGGTGTACCACATATTAAAACCAATAAAACAGTTCAGTAATAAGTAGGGAACACACCTCGACAATAGGTTCAAATAGCAAATCTACTGATTGCTGGTTTCACCACGCTCTGCTACAGTTTTCGAACGCGTGAATAATGGTGGTTTAACTGATCTAGAAGAGCTGGGTCGAGTTGTCGAACAATCCGGAGAGTCTCTTGTACCTTCAAACAATAATAATCTATCAGTCCCAAATCCTATTTAATTGTTCAAAACTAGACTTCTTAAGTATATAAGCATTTTTCGGGTTTGACTATCAATTTGGGGTATTTCGAGTATGAATTTGGCCAAACGAATTGCGGAATCGGAATCAGGACGTCGAAAAACATAAAGTATGACTTTTCGAAAATTCAGATTCTTGGTCAAAGTAAAAGTAAACTATTTTGACCGTCGATTTGGAGTCCTTCGGGTTCGAATTTGACAAAACGGACAGCGGAAACGGATTTGGTACGTTGAAAACTATCAGGATAGGTATACTCGGAAAAGATTAACGGTCGTTTAATGCTCGGTCAAAGCCATTTTAAGTTTTGGTCAAAGAAAGCAACGGTCAACGGTCGGGTCGGGTCGGGTCAACGGTCGGGTCGGGTCGGGTCAACGGTCGGGGTCGGGTCGGTCGGTCGGGTCAGACCAGTCAAATCGGTTCGAACCGGTCGAAACCGGTCAAACCGGTCAGAACCGGTTTCCAGCAGCCACTCGCCCTGCGGCGGCGCGTGAGGCGTCCTCCGGGGCCCTAAAAATCCCGAAAAAATTTCTAAAAATTATTTTGAGCGATTTCGAGATACTTACAACGATCGGTTCAAATTTTTGAACGGCGGAGAGCTCGATTTCAAATCGGTCGAATCTTTGACTGTACTACCTCCTCACACGCCGCCGTCTACGGCGGACAAGGTTGACACCGGTGAACTCGAAACGACACAAGGAACACGATGGTGCAGGAGGTGTCGTAAACTGAGCAACGATCGGCGGTGAATTTGAGATTTTCTCGGCGATAGAGCTAAAAAAAAATGTCGATGCTTTGACTTGAAATTCCTGACGTTTAGCAGCGTTTCGCTTCAATTAATTTAAGGGGATTGTTCCTGACTCGATAACGAACACGATGGTGGTTTCAATTTGACGATCGGATGTCGAACGGCGTCGGAATCGGACTTGAAAGTCGAGGTGCGGGAGGAGTGAAAATTTAAGAAAAGCTTTTGTGTTTTCTGATTGAAATCAGAAAACACGTTAGTTATAACCAAACCTGCCGACACTTTTAGGGGAAATTCAGGGCTTGGTCCCTGAATTTCCTTTACTTTGAAAATGGCATACAAGTTTTCATAAATTATACTTTAGTCACTTAATTTCACCCATTTTCACAATTTACCTCCAATTTCAATTAATATTATTTTGTAAATAGTCGGGTTGTTACAATTCTCCCCCTCTATAAGAAATTTCGTCCTCGAAATTTACCTTATGAGAATAGTTGAGGAAACTGAGCCTCCATTGACTCCAATGTCTCCCAAGTAGCTTCTGAGGGGCCTCGATTACTCCACTGAACTTTGACCATTGGAATTCGCCTATTCCGAAGAACTCGTTTATCTCTCTCTAAGATCTGAATGGGTTCCTCTTCATATGACAAATCAGGTCTCAGCTCTACTTCTTCAACCTGAATAATGTGACCTGGATCTGGACGGTATCTCCTCAACATTGATACATGAAAGACATCATGAATACGACTTAGCTCAGAAGGCAACTCAAGCTGATATGCAACAGGTCCTACCCTCTTCAAGATACAAAATGGTCCAATAAATCTTGGACTCAATTTACCCTTACGCCCGAATCTCAATACTTTCTTCCAGGGTGAAACTTTCAAAAAGACCTGATCTCCCACTTCAAACTGTATATCCTTCCTTCTCTGATCTGCATAAGATTTCTGCCTATCAAATGCCTCTTTCAGACGGTCACGGATTAATCTGACTGTGTCCTTCGTCTCTCGCACTAACTCAGGTCCCAACGTTTTCCTATCACGCAACTCAGTCCAACAGATCGGAGTGCGACATTTACGCCCATAGAGTGCTTCATAGGGTGCCATACGAATGCTGGTCTGATAACTGTTATTGTAAGCAAATTCAGCCAACGGCAAAAAGTTCTCCCAACTACCATGAAAATCGATTACGCAACCCCGCAACATATCCTTCAGAATCTGAATTACTCTCTCAGATTGACCATCAGTTTGTGGATGAAAGGATGTACTATAATCCAATCTTGTTCCCAAAGCCGTATGTAACGCCTTCCAAAATCTAGAAGTAAATCTCGGATCTCGATCAGAAATAATAGACAATGGAACACCATGCAATCTGACAATCTCTGAAATATACAATCTTGCCAGCTTATCCAAAGTATAATTTACTCGCACAGGAATGAAGTGAGCTGACTTTGTAAGTCTGTCAACAATCACCCAAACTGAATCTTTTCTTGAAGGAGTCATAGGCAAGCCAGAAACAAAATCCATAGTAATACGCTCCCATTTCCATCCAGGAATCTTGATAGGCTGTAACAAACCTGATGGATGTTGATGTTCTGCCTTAACTTGCTGACAAGTCAAACACCTAGCCACAAAGTCAGATATGTCTTTCTTCATACCAATCCAATAATATATCTCTCTCAAATTCCGGTACATCTTATCTCCTCCGGGGTGCATAGCATATGGACTACTATGAGCCTCAGTAAGGATAGTCTGCCTCAACTCAGCATCAACAGGCACACAATATCTACCTTTAAAGCATAAAACTTCATCCTGATCAATTGCATAATCTGAGTTTGTCCCCTGCTCTACTTGCTCAAAGATGGAAAGCAAGGAGCTATCAAGGGGCTGCTTAGCTTTGATCTCATCAACCAAGGTCGGCTTAACTTTCAATTCTGCTAACAAAGTGCCATCGTCATATAAATTCATCTTGGCCATTAAAGACCTCAACTCCGATACCGTCTTTCGACTCAAAGCATCTGCTACAATGTTAGCTTTATCAGGGTGGTAATCAATCACGCAATCATAATCCTTTAGAAGCTCTAACCAGCGACGCTGTCTCAAATTAAGTTCCTTCTGGGTCAGAAGATACTTTAAGCTCTTATGATCTGTGAAAATGTAACACTTCTCTCCATAAAGATAGTGTCTCTAAATCTTCAAGGCAAAAATTACTGCTGCCAACTCTAAATCGTGAGTAGGATAGTTACTCTTTACTCTCATGCGACCGCAGCTGACGGGATGCATAAGCCACCACCTTACTTTCCTGCATTAAAACACAACCAAGTCCTGAATGTGAAGCATCACTATACACTGTAAAATCCTTCCCGGACTCTGGTTGAATCAACACCGGTATTTGAGTCAAAACCGCCTTTAATTTCTCAAAGATCTCCTGTTGTGCCTCGCCCCCAGTCAAACAGCACATTCTTCCTTAACAACTTTGTCAAAGGAGAAGCAATGATCGAGAAGCCCTCAACAAAACGTCGATAATAACCAGCCAAGCCCAAGAAACTGCGGATTTCAGATACGTTCTTAGGTCGTTTCCAATTCATAATAGCCTCTATCTTGCTGGGATCAACCTGAACACCTCGCGCAGAAATAATATGCCCCAGAAATGACACTTCTTGAAGCCAAAACTCACACTTGCTTAGTTTGGCATATAGACGATGCTCTCTCAAAGTCTGCAGAACGATTTTCAAATGCTCGTCGTGCTCTGCCTCAGTACGAGAATAGATCAGAATATCGTCAATGAAGACCACCACAAATTGATCCAAATATGGTCGGAACACCCGATTCATCAAATCCATGAAAGCTGCAGGAGCGTTCGTCAAACCAAAAGGCATCACTAAAAATTCATAATGACCATATCTAGTGCGAATGGCCGTTTTAACAACATCAGATCCTTTAACTTTCAATTGATAATACCCCGAACGAAGATCAATCTTAGAGAATACAGTAGCTCCTCGCAATTGATCAAATAAGTCATCAATCCTGGGTAATGGGTATTTATTCTTGACCGTCATCTTGTTCAATTTCCGATAGTCAATACATAATCTTAGCGACCCATCCTTCTTTTTCACGAATAGAACTGGAGCTCCCCATGGTGAAGTACTATGTCGGATAAATTCTCGATCGAATAATTCTTGCAATTGGACTTTCAACTCCTTAAGTTCCTTTGGAGCCATATGATAAGTTGCCATAGAAATAGGTGAAGATCCCGGATATGTCTCAATCTCGAACTCTACCTCTCTATCAGGAGGTAACCCAGGCAACTCCTCCGGAAAAATATCAGGAAACTCGCTAACTGTACGAATCTCCTCGATCGTGGACAATGCACCTTTGGTGTTCAAAATACAAGCAATGAAGGTCTCATATCCCTTCCGGATCATATGATCAATTTCCATCGCTGAAACTATATTGGAGAGATAACCACGCCGTTCACCAATTAACACAACAGTCCGACCATCTGAAGTCTTCAAAGTAGCCCGCTTGTATTCGCAATCCAGCTTTACCTTGTGTTTATTCAACCAATCCATTCCAAGAATTAGATCGAACTCCCCTAAAGGAAGTTTCATAAGATCAGCGAGAAAAATTTCTCCCTGAACCTCGAGAGGACAACGCCGAAATACTTTATTCACTAATACCGCTTGTCCTACTGGCCTTGTAACTGTAACAGTATTTTCAGTGTTCTCGATTGGAATCTGAAGGTTTCGAGATACTGAGCTCGATACATAGGAGTGAGTGGAGCCATTGTCCAATAATGCAAAGTATGGGTATAATAAAATAGTAAATGTACCTGCAATAACCTCAGGCTCATCTCTGTCATCACGACGTCTAGTTGCATAAACCAAAGCTGGCTGTCTAGCCTCAGAAGCTGTTGGCCCTCTATTTTGTTGAGGTCGGGCTCTACAGTCTATCCTGGACGCTGATCCTCGAGTCTTTCCTTGACTACGATCTCTAATTGGGGTCTGTACTGTAGTCTGCGAATGCACAGGAGTTTGGGTAGTGGTCTGCTCAAACGAAACTAGCTGAGGACAATCCCTCCGATAATGACCACTAGATCCACACTGATAGCAAATATCCATCTTCTTACGACACTCTCCTGAGTGCTGTTTACCACAATACTCACAAAGGGGCCCATTATAATACGACGAGTAACCGCCTCGACTGTCAACTAACGGTGAGGATGCTGCAGGCCTGAAACGTGTATTGCTTCTCTGAGGGGCTGAAGTACGAGTCCTCTTCCCGGACTGTGCTGATGACTCCATCGGGCCTGACAATTTTTTAGATCGTTCCTGATCAACACGCTCTCTACCAGAAGCTAAAACCTCCACCTCTTCAGCATCTTTGGCTCTGCCTACCAGCACATCAAATATTTCATCCTGATGGGTTACAACTTGCCTACGCAGCTCGTATCTGAGTCCAAGGGCAAATTTACGACATCGATCTCTCTCAGTAGGTACCATACTGAATCCATACTTCAGCAACTTCAAGAACTCGATCTCATACTCAGAAACAGTCATGTCTCCCTGAACCAAGTCTTGAAACTGTTGTCGTCTCTGAGCTAAGTAGCGCTCTCCCAGAAAACGACTCCGAAAGCGATCCTTAAAGAAATTCCAGGTCAAACGATCGGTAGGAACACTACTGATCACTGACTCCCACCAAGTGTAGGCATTACCATCTAACATTGCTACAGCACCCAGATATCTCTTAGTTGAGTCCAAACCCAACTGATCCATGCGTCTCTCTGTATCCTGGAGCCAATCCTCAGCTTCAGTAGGAGCTCCACCAATCTGTCCCCCAAAAGTTCTAACTCTATTGGCAATCAACGTCTGTGAAATAAGAACCTCAGATACAACACCAGTAGCTCTAACTGCTCCCTGTATTAACTGCAGAAACTGTCTACTAAAATTCTCATCCAATGCAACTCCAGTAGACTCTGACTCAATATCGGTCGCTCCTATGATCGGTGTAGTCATGTCAATACCATCGGTAGGTGGCATATTCGTTGGGGTCGTAGGAGCAGGATCACCTATCGGAGGTGGGGGATCTACTCGTATCTCATCAATCGGATCTGCAAATCTAGTCACTCGACCTCGTCCACGACTAGTTCGACGACCACGTCTAGCACTCATTTTGGTCTATCTCGAGATTACTACATAAGATAAACTTAAGGTTAGATAAGCACTTGGAGTCTCGAACATAGTTAAAATCTTAATAACTTTGTGACATGGCCTTAGTAACTCGTTTTGTAAAATATTTCAAATCTGTATTTTCAATGTGGACTCATACACAGTCCGAGGGTTAAAAACCAAAAGCTCTGATACCAATAAATGTAACCCCCTAGACCCGGCCTATGCGTTTCGACTAAGTCTAGTGGATCACATTATGATTATTAAAGATATTTTTCGAAATCGTTATTCTATCAATATAAAATCACATTATAAATAACGTGAAATTATAAACAAATTATACTATCAAAATCCAACTCGTAAATATAGTACCAATAAATAATAATTTAATTTAAAACATGTCTTCAAATTCAAAATCACAATAAACCGAGCAGTAATAGCAAAAGAGTCATCATTATAAAATCCGATATTTAAAATAAGGTCCATGTCCCCAAAATAAAGTCAACTTACAAGATAAAAACATTACAATCTGATTTACTTCAAGAGATATGTTGATCCTCCAAGTGCTCGAACCGAGGTATCTAACCAACAGTATCTGAAAGGGGGAAAACATTTTCAAAAGGTGAGCTAGGCTCAGTGTGTCCCAACATTTCCATAAAATGTCAATAGGTACAAATCATAGTCCAGTAATCTCACAAATTCGTAAAAGAGTTTAACTTTTGAAAATCATAGTTTAAACCCTTTTCTGGTACACCATCAGTAGTTCCCAAAATTATTTTCCATATAGCTTACTTTATGCACATAGCAAAAAGAAAGCCGACTTAAGGATAGGCTCTGAAGCTTGTATCCTTAAGCCCAAGTCAATAAGTCCATATAGCTTACCCAAAGCACACAGCAAAGGAAAGCCGACCTAATGAAACATCTTGGGGCCCTCAAGAGTCACATTAGGCCCATTTAGCTTGATCAGAGCTATTCCATCGTAATTCAATTCTAAAATTCAATTGCACCGTGACATAAATTCCATAAATCCAAAAACATGGTAATCATATACCATTTCAAAACAAAAATTAGATAGCAGCCATATTCCATAAATTGTCACATTAAATTGGTGCATCCATAAAACAATAACCAATGAATTCGGTGTACCACATATTAAAACCAATAAAACAGTTCAATAATAAGTAGGGAACACACCTCGACAATAGGTTCAAATAGCAAATCTATTGATTGCTGGTTTCACCACGCTCTGCTACAGTTTTCAAACGCGTGAATAATGGCACACGTGGTTTAACTGATCTAGAAGAGCTGGGTCGAGTTGTCGAACAATCCGGAGAGTCTCTTGTACCTTCAAACAATAATAATCTATCAGTCCCAAATCCTATTTAATTGTTCAAAACTAGACTTCTTAAGTATATAAGCATTTTTCGGGTTTGACTATCAATTTGGGGTATTTTGAGTTTGAATTTGGCCAAACGAATTACGGAATCGGAATCAGGACGTCGAAAAACATAAAGTATGACTTTTCGAAAATTCAGATTTTTGGTCAAAGTCAAAGTCAACTACTTTGACCGTCGATTTGGAGTCCTTCGGGTTTGAATTTGACAAAACGGACAGCAGAAACGGATTTGGAACGTCGAAAACTATCAGGATAGGTATACTCGGAAAAGATTAACGGTCGTTTAATGCTCGGTCAAAGCCATTTTAAGTTTTGGTCAAAGAAAGTCAACGGTCAACGGTCGGGTCGGGTCAACGGTCGGGTCGGGTCGGTCGATCGGGTCAGACCGGTCAAACCGGTTCGAACCGGTCGAAACCGGTCATAACCGGTTGAAAACCGGTTAAATCGGTTTCCAGCAGCCACTCGCCCTGCGGCGGCGCGTGTGACGCGTGAGGCGTCCTCCGGGGCCCTAAAAATCCCAGAAAAATTTCTAAAAATTATTTTGAGCGATTTCGAGATACTTACAACGATCGGTTCAAATTTTTGAACGGCGGAGAGCTCGATTTCAAATCGGCCGAATCTTTGACTGTACCACCTCCTCACGCGCCGCCGTCTACGGCGGACAAGGTTGACACCGGTGAACTCGAAACGACACAAGGAACACGATGGTGCAGGAGGTGTCGTAAACTGAGCAACGATCGGCGGTGAATTTGAGATTTTCTCGGCGATAGAGCTAAAAAAAAACGTCGATGCTTTGACTTGAAATTCCTGACGTTTAGCAGCGTTTCGCTTCAATTAATTTAAGGGGATTGTTCCTGACTCGATAACGAACACGATGGTGGTTTCAATTTGACGATCGGATGTCGAACGGCGTCAGAATCGGACTTGAAAGTCGAGGTGCGGGAGGAGTGAAAATTTAAGAAAAGCTTTTGTGTTTTCTGATTGAAATCAGAAAACACGTTAGTTATAACCAAACCTGCCGACACTTTTAGGGGAAATTCAGGGCTTGGTCCCTGGATTTCCTTTACTTTGAAAATGGCATACAAGTTTTCATAAATTATACTTTAGTCACTTAATTTCACCCATTTTCACAATTTACCTCCAATTTCAATTAATATTATTTTGTAAATAGTCGGGTTGTTACATTAAGTTTAAGATTTTTTTCATTTCGAACTTTTTTGAGCTCTAATAAGCTTTAATTCATGATTTTGAGTTCAAGTCTAGCTTGAAAATTTCAGGCTTGCGAGTTTTCGAGCTGAGTCGAGTTTTGTTTAGAGCTTCTGAGTCGAATCGAGCTCAACAATAATCAAACTTAATAATAATCGAGCTCGACTCGGCTCGTTTACAACCCTACCTACCACTATTTGTCAAAGGACTTCTTCTTGCTTTACAAAACCAAATTCCTAGGCTTAGGACATGTGGGTTCTCACCTTATACAAATCTTACACAAACCCTTATCTAGTCATTCCTACATTATTTTTATTCATATTTTTAGTGAATATTTTTCAAATGGTCAGTCTCGATCGTCTATTTGCATTTATAAAATTATGGGTGAAATTAAAAATTTATTCATTTGTCAGAAATATAATTTTTTAATTGAAGGCGATAAAATTTTATTTTATATATTTCATATAAAATATAAATTTTCAGTATTAATTAACATCAAAGACTTAACTAGCCAGGACCAAGGTTCCTGCTGGTCACGACTTAGTTTCGTCCCTACATTAAATAATCCTAAATCTATATAAAATTAAAAAAAAATATATGTTATATAATTGAATCTCATCTCTAAGGTTATATATAACCCCTAAAATCAAACAAGTTAGATGTAATTGACGTTTTATTTCATGGTCTTGTCGGCTATGGTGTCAACACTGAACATATGTCTCACATTATTTTACGGTAAATTATGTGTTTAGTATCTAAACTATCAATTTTAGTTTTATTTTAGTACCTAAACTTTTAATTTTGTCAAAATTTTACCTGACGTTTAGTTTTTGTTTTATTTTAGTATCTAGCCGTTAAAAACTTAATGCGTTTAGTACCTAGACTATCGATTTTGATTCGCTTTAGTACCTAAACTTTCAAAATAAATTCAAAACTTAGAGTTATGTTTTTAATGGGTACTAACATGAAACAAAAACTAAACATTAAACGTTAAGTATGATTTTGAAAAAATTGAAATTCTAAGTACTAAAACGGATCAAACCTGATAGTTTAGATACTAAACGCATAGTTTACCCTTCATTTTATTTATTTATTTACATTATGTGCTTTGAGATGTCCGCTTTGTTTTGCACTTGACAACTCAGACCATTTCACTTTCTTTACTTTTATAATACCATTAATTAATCAACACAATTATCATGATTAATCAAAATATTTATCGATGTTAACTAAGAATGGTTTTTAATATTAAATTTAAGTGAAATTTATCTTGTTTTATCTTAATATTTATATATATATATATTATAATATTTAAATTAAGCATCTTTCTTTTTGCCATCTTCATTCTTCACTTCACTCTTTCCTTTCCAATCATCTTTTCATTCTTCAATTTTTGAAAATAAAAATCTCAATTCGAAAGAAATTATTTTCAAATTAAATCGGGTCAATTTTCGAATTTAGAATTCTTTAAGCATCATTGATATTGACGGTTCAAACTAATAATACACTATAGAATTCGATGACAAGGTTATGTCAAATTAAAATATAGAGATTAGATATGAAAATTATTATAATTAAGGGACCATTAGCATAATTTACCCAATAATCAAGCAAAGTGAAAAATAGTAAAATACACCAAACCACATATATACCTCCTACGTCTCTTTGCTATCCTTCTTCTTCATTGGATTTCTTTCTTTCTTCTTCTTCTTTACATAAAAAGCTTAAAAAATCCTCATGTTCCCGTTACTAATATCATGTTTCTCACTTCTCAGTCATTCTTCTATCAAAGTCTTTGGCTTCAAAGACCCACCAAAGGATTCACTCCAAATGGGGATTGTTTCAAAAGGGTAAGCTTGGAATCTTGAGTTTCCTTCAAATCACCCCGTTGAAGAAGATGAAGATGAAGATGAAGCTTGGGTCGTCGGAGAATCAAAGCGAATACCACAATACGTCGTCTTCGTCTTCGTTGCTGGACTTGCCGGAGCTGACACTCGAATGCATTCTGGACCGCCTTTCACCCGCCGGTCTGTGCGCCATTCCGGAGTCTTCTCGTCGTTAAGGGATCGTTGTACTTGCGACCATTTATGGGAGAAACACATGAAGAGAAAATGGGGTGAAGTGATTGGGGATGCAGCTTATAGGGAATCGTAATGGCATATTGCTTCAAAAATGAGACCCAAAAATCTCTTGGGTCGAAGTAACCAAAGAAGCTTCATCGGTTCCATTTCTGAATTCTTCCCTTTTCTCTCTCGGTTTAGCTTTGAACCCGGAACTGAAAATGGTGAGAATCAGCTCAAGAAAAGTGGTTTGCCTGTCCATTCGACCATGGCTTGGTACCTGAATCTTGAAACCGGTGAATTCTGGTTCCCAGCTCAAGTTTAAAACCGAGAGGTAATATTAAGATCGTTTCATGTTGCTGATAGGGTGAATATTCGAACGAATTGAGTAAAAAAATTTAAAATTAGTCAATTTTTTAAAATCACGAGTCGAGTCGAGGTTTTTAATGTTAAATTGGGTTAAAAAATTCGATTATTTTCCTCGTAACTGACTTTTCTTCAATCCTAATTACTGATGAAACATTGATTTGGGTGAACTAATGATGTTTGTGACTGTTTTGCAGAATGGACATGCTGGGTTTATGTTATCATGTTATGATGCCAAGCTTAGCTATGATTCCAAGACTGATACCTTTCAGGCAAGGTAATTTATTTCAAGGCATATATGTGATATGTCTGTAATCAAAATAGATTCCGACCCGAAAATGCGATCACAATTTAAATCTCAGGATTAACTTCGACATCTGTACTCTTTTTCAGGTACTCGCCTGACGGACGGCGGATGACCGAGGAGAATATATCGTGGGATAGGCTGAGAGTTCCGCCCGTCGATACTTGTTCATATGATCTTCACAGTTCGGATTCGTTGCTTGATTTGAAACCTGGTGACCATATCGAGATCCAATGGAGAAAAACCAAGGAATTCCCCTATGGTGAGTTTTTCCTATTCGATAGCCAGATTGCATCTCTGTTGTTTCGAAGTCGAGTTGAATTTGGACTCTAAACATAAGACTCGAAATCGAAACTTGAATACTTGTACTTGTTAAAGACAGTATGGTAAAGATGTGTGAGCTTGATTTCATTGCAGGGTGGTGGTATGGCGTTGTTGTTCACATGGAATCATGTGGTGGGACTAAGACTCATTGCCGTTGCCTATATACAGGTAAGGAAAAAATCACTCTATCCGATTTGCAGCATATCGAGATCGAAGTTTGGGGTTAGGCGAAAGATTACAGATGTCGGGAGTCATTCTATGACTCGCGAGTACTTTGAAGAAAAATGAAAAGTCGGAGCAATATAGCCGGCATTATATATTCTTAACGACGAGTTTTAAAGCAGAGGCATTGTATTTTTGTTGACACAGACACAGTGATGCTGACATTCAAGCAGTACCTGTCGAGCTCGAGATGGCGGAAAACATCGATAAACAGGAAAGATCATAGAGAAGTAGGCAATGAAGCTGATGGGTTTTATGGTGGCATTAGAAAGCTTTACAAAGAAGAAGAGATCTCTAAGTGGAAACGTCTGTCCTAACCATATGTTAGAGTAGAAAATATTAATGCCATTGCCACTTCAACCTCTGTACGGTTATGCCAATACCATTTTTTTTGGTTCAAGATCTTTGGGATAGCCACAACGACTCCGAATAAGTTTGGAGCCGAGCCAGGTCGATCCTGATTAACGGGTATCGAGCTCATTATCACTCGATCCAGCTAGAGATTGGTCGTTGCCGATTTTCTCCTTCAATTGTTAATGAGAGAAAACGAAGAGTAGAATGACCAAAATGCAAATTACAGATTCAACTGTGTACCAAAGTGCAAGACTGCATATTATTCAATCTCTCAAATTATTCAGACAGATCCTCAAAACATCATAGCTTTGACCAACTTTTAACAGCTCATTTTGTTCCCTTATATAACAGTAGATCCATAAGAACATCTCATATAATTTGTGCAAGGGAATTCCAATTCTGTAACTTATTATTATGAAACACCAGCAGTTTACGGATTCGGTTTAAGGTATATATGGTAGATGATACTACACCGTGCTTATGTCAACTCGGCTTTTCTGCAGCTGAAAGGCAGGTGTGATCCAGCTTCCACAACTGCATTGGATGCCTGACCAATTGAAATAACCCAAGCGAGCATCGCAATGAGCGCACGACAACTTCCCCTCGATCCCACCTTCTTCAACTGCGTGACACCGGAAATCAAACAGCATAACTATTGCTTCAATTTACAATCAAGTGGGTGGACATGACATGATTCGATTCATAAGTAAAATAGATCCAATATGACTAAACGGAAGTGTTTTCTCACCGATTGTCATCCACCGCAAGGGTTCAACAAATATCGATGAACACTCGGATTGAGCAGACTTGTTGAAAGGATTACCACTTCTCCGTTTATGCCACTCAAAAGATGTCTCACCCTCGCCGGGAGTATGATCAACAACATTTTCCTGCAATGCTACAATTCTTCTGCATTTCTTGCAACGGTATGCAATGCGGTTAATACCTTCTTTTGGAGATGCCTCAACAACAGAGGAACTTTCGATAGGCAAGCCGGGATCAGCACCTAATTTAGAACTGTCTATTTTTTCTCCTCGGTTATAACAATCACCTGAAAACACAATACAGAGAAGACCTATCTCAAAGGATGATAATCGCAGAAGAAAATTTTCCATTTTTTCAGTCAAATTCACGACAAGGATTATATACACTAGTAATAACGAGTTCAATCATGCAAGATGGAAGTTAAAATGTTCAGATTACAGATAGGGAGTGTACCCAAAACTTTCAAGCGAAATCGCTTGTATATTGGGCTAGCGTGATCAACCTTGTAACCCATTCCTTCAAACATTTTCAACTGCAATATCGGACAAATTGGAAACTCTTTAAGAAACTAGAATCATTAGCCACAATGATATGCCTCAAAATATAAATCAGTTAGTTTTACAGTGTCCCTTTCCGTTACCTGCTCTAAAAACCCATCATTAGGGCAAACAAACTGGCAACTTAGCTTTAGAGATTCAAGGGCATCTGCAAGAATGGAAATGAAAAGTTTCATTTAAATATCATATACAAAGTCATTTCAATCTCACCAGTCAAAAGACCAAAAAAAGACAGGATCCGAATATCTTAAAATGAAGTAATAATAGCAGCCAGCATGTGTGAAATTTGGACCCACATTACTCCCAAATAAACAGAAAATTTGTTCAAACCTTCTTGAGATAGTTGCTCGGTTCTCATCAAATATGCCATAATTATAGCCGCACTGCACACAAACATGCAAAAAAATGTGTAAATCCTGAAGGCTTGATAATTAAGGGAACTGGAATATCTCTTACAATGTATTAATGTTTTAGAGATTTTCTTATAAGCATTGGAACGTTAGAAAAATATTCAAGCGTAATATATAATATACATTTTTCCCCATAGGAAGTAGTCTTAATGCAACTTCTGGAACCATTTGAACTAAAGACTGATCCCATTAATTCCCTCAACTTGTATTATGTAAAGTGAATGCAAATCATAGTAAGTTGGCACTAATCTAAAATTAAAAGTTTAATAGCTACAGCTGTTAATGATACGTAGATTTTATGTCACAAATGGGGAAAAGGAAATACTAACACTAAATACAAACCTTCAAAACTTTACCATACAGAATGAAATAACATGAATCAAACTAAAGGAGAAAAAAAAAGAAATTATGATCATTTCCTTTCTTCTCCTCAATGGCCAGATTAGAAAGGTTATCGAGTAAAATGCTATGTAATCATATGTTCTCAAACTAGTATTCTAAGTGAGCCTATTCAAGTAGCGTAAGAAGATGACACTAAAGAATGTACATGTACCTTCTTGACACTCCAGCAAAGCAATGCACCAAAACAGATCCCTCTTTTCTGCTTTGATCAATGAAATCAAGACCTGGGTCTAGGTAATCCAACAAATTCTCGCTCTCCATATCTCTAATTGGCATTGCCATTCTCACCAGTTTCAAATCCTTCCCTGCATATTCCAACAAGTACAACAGCTTCTGGGGTGCCAAAGAACTCTTAGAATCATCATGTGAATGATCCGCGGGAGCTGCAGCATCACGAGACCCACCTACATATACCTTTTTAATTTCCTTGGTAGGGATTGTGAGACCACTACGCCATTCAGAGAAAAATGATATTGATGCAGAGCTCAGAACAGATAGAATGTGTGTGATCTCTGTGCTACCATTTTGCAAAACTTCAGCAGCATCTCCTATGTTTCCAATAAATAGATTCTCACGAATAAGGTGCATGACCACCAACCACAAATGACCGTTTGTATTAAAATATTGTGCCCTTTTGATTTGCTCTCCTGCAAAAATATATAATACATAAATATATTAACCAATGCCAAAGTGTAACGAGAGAAAAAGGATAAGGTAATGCACTCAAACGATGGGAAAATAGCATTCTCTTAGGGAAGGATTATTGGAATGTATATTTGACCAAATTGTCCTTATTATATATTTTTTAACAAGTTGGAAAATATTTATAATTTTTTAAAAAAAATTAAATTCATAAAATTTATATAATTTTTTTTACAAAATTAAAAATATAAAAAGGTTTAATGGAAGGGTAAAAATTTATTTTAACCCCTGAACTTCATATAAAATTTTAATTATAGACTTTTTTTGTAAATCTAAAATAGTTTAAGGATAAATTTGTAATTTAACCTTCGTAGAATTTTTATTATTCAATGACAGAAGAATGATATTTTTGAAATAAAAAAAAAATTAAGGGCATTTTAATCCAAAACACCGGTAATCCAACAATACCTAAGGAAAGGGAGATAATGACATTCCCGGTAATATACTCCAAAAAATCCACTATTGGTAATGTAAGATTACCAGGAATAACATTCCCGGCCAACCAAACGGGGGAATGTGGATTTCATTCCCATGGGAATCTCACATTCCTCCAACCAAACACACCCTTAATGCATTAAGTACTACAAGTTATTGAAAATAACCAATTAAGGGTAACCTCCAAAATGAAAACCAAACGCATTGAGAATTATTTATCATTTACCAAAAAACACCTAACTATTTCATTTTTAACGTTCATAACCAATGGAAATATGAAAATAAAACACTATTATTTACTGAAGTCAGGTGACAAAAGCAAGTTCTTTTGCAAAGTGAAAAAATTGTTTCAAGTTTGCATTTTCCTCCAATTTTCCTTTGTTTTCTCGGTTACCAAACAGGAAGTGAACTAACTGTAGTCAAATGAGAGTAATGTTAAGATAATATGTCCAAATGATGAAAAACAAATACCATTCCCTGAATGCATTAACTACATGTTATTGAAAATAACCAATTAAGGGTAATCTCCAAAATAAGAAACCAATCGCATTGAGCAATTACTTATCACACCAAACAGCACTTAATTATTCCATTTTTAACATTCAAAACCAAAGAACTTGAAATGCTAACTGAACTCAGATGACAAAAGCAGGTTGTTTAGCACAGCGAAACAATTGTTTCAAGTTTCCATTTTCCTCCCACTTTTGTTTACTTTATTGGTAACCAAACATGAAGTGAATAAACTGTAGTTAAATGTGAGAAATGATGAGGTAATGTAGTCAAATGATGAATAAAAATAGCATTGTCCGAATGCATTAAGTATCACGTGTTGTTGAAAATAACCAATTTAAGGCTAATCTTCCATATGGGATTGACAATCACTTATCATTTACGAAACAGCACCTATCTGTTCCATTCTTAGCATTCAAAATCAATGAACATAAAACACTACCCTTTACTAAACTCAGGTGTCGCAGGTTCTTTAGCACAGTGAAACAATTGTTTCAAGTTTCCCTTTCCTCCAATTTTTGTTACTTTATTGGTAACCAAACAAGAACTGAACGAATAGTAGTCAAACGCGATAAATGGTGAGGTAAGGTGGTCAAATGATGAATAAAAATAACATTGCTTGAATGCTTTAAGTATCACGTGTTATTGAAAATAACCAATTTAAGGCTAATCTCCTATATGAGATTGACAATCAATTATCATTTACCAAACCACACCTAACTGTTCCATTCTTAACATTCCAAACCAATGAACATAAGAAACAATCGTTTTCAACTTCCCATTTTCCTCCGATTTTCCTTAACTCTAGTGGTAACCGAATGAGAAGTGAACTAATTGTCATCAAGTGAGAGACAATATTGTAGTCAAATAATGAAAAACATGTCATTGCCTGAATGCATTAAGTACCATATACTATTGAAGAAAAAAACTATCTCGAAAATAAGATCGAGAATCACTTATCATTGCCCAAACAGAACCTATTTGTTCCGTTTTTAACATTCAAAGCCAATCAAATTAAACTACCAACTTAAGTAACTCAGACGAACAAAAGCAGGTTCTTTGGCACAGTGAAACAATTACTTCAACTTTCCATTTTCCTCCAAACACTACTTTCTCGGTAACCAAACAGCTTGTAAACTCCTTGTCTAGTAAAAACAACAGCCCAACCAGCAATCCAAAAAATACATACAGAACAATATATATATATATATATATATTCACACGCACACACAAAAACTTCTAATTCGTATGCCAAAAATAACAAATCAATAATCTGTTCCGTTTCCCCTTTACTACTGTATAGTTAAATAAGAATCTAACCTGAGAAAAAGGAATATTCCGGCGAGAAAATCTGATCAGATTTCCCCTTTTTCTTTTGTTATTAGCTTGCGTTTAAATACGCTTTGACAGGCCTGAGGGCCATTTAATGTGAAAGTACAGAGTATGAAGAACGCGAATGACACGTGCGGATAAGTTCTTCGTACGTGCGAGAAATTATTTGATTACAAGCGAATCGGTTCGGGTTGATAATCGGAGGACAAATGGGCCACTCGGAAATTTGGAGGATTGGGCCGGAAGTGGGGTCCATAAGAGGTTTCGGTTTCGGTTTCAAACTATGGAGGTGGCAGGCGGCGCCAATTCATTAAGATATGCGTTAAATTTGATCCCAATCACTTCTTCATGGAGCACAAATCGAGGTCGGATCTCGAGTGGAGATTCCTTTGTTTTCGGGTCCGGTAGGATGAATTAAAAAATTCGATTTAATCCGACCCATGGTCATCCCTAATTGGGATAATTTTATCTTATGATGTTTTATTAGTATGATTTTTATAATTTATTAAAATGAATAATCAACCAATAAAATAAAAAATTTAATATTTTTTAAATTTTTATAATATATTGCTACATGTAAGTTATAAAACAAACTAAAATTAAGAAAAAAAATAAGAAGGGCAATTATGTCATTTTACATTACTGAAATCAAATTCATCTAACATGTCTGCGAACCGAACATAATATGGAATTGAATTCCAATTCAATTTCCTGCCAATCAAACAGGTTTCAGATTCAGATTCCAATTCCTACAGATTCCAATTCATTTACAGATTTCAATTCCCTCAGAAACATTCCAGCGAACCAAACGCCACCTTAGAAGTGTTAACATTCCATATAAAAAAATATCATTATAAAATTTACAAAAAAAATATATATATATAATCTTTTAGATATTTTACTTTTATATTAACTTATAATTTTACTATTCTTTATGAAATTAAATTGAAATCTTATAACTTTCCGGTCATATTTGCCGCCGGTGGTGGCGGAAACAAACAGGTACAATTTGCTGTAGAATTTGCATCATCATCCCTGCCACAGGCAGAGAAAAAAAATATTAACGAAAGCTACCAAATAAGGGATATATAAAATTTCTACAGAGTAATAAAATTATCTTTAAATTAGTGGTTTGCTGCAAATATATTAAATTTCTTTTATTTTTTTGGTAAATTATGTATTTAGTCAATCTTTTATTTTTATGATTTCGTTTTTATCAATCAATTAACTTTGAAAATTATATTTAACGTTTCGTTTTAGTTTTATTTTAGTCACACATTGTTAAAAAATAAACAAAACTATTGATGTGGTATTTTTTTTTACATTTTAAAGATGATGTAACATTACCTTATGGTGACATCTCATTACCAACATTAATGTTTTAGTGACGTGTGACAAAAACGTGAAATTAGTCATGATGTAAAAAAATTAGTAGTGTGACCAAAGCGAAACCGTGAGAATAAATAGATGACTAGATACTTGGTTTACCCTTTTATAATAGGAAAGAATGTTTCTTTTATTAACTAGTTTAACTGAATTGAATTGGGAATGGAAAATCATTTTTGGTTGTATTTTTAAAGTAGGTAAAGTATGGAAATGATCACTGACTATAAGATTTTTTTTATTGAGTCCTTCAATTATTAAAAGTTATAAAATGATTTTCTGATTATAGGGAGTTATTTTGTTGAATCTTCCGACTATTAAAAGATACAAAATGGTCACTTGAGTGTTCATATGTTGAACACTCGTCCTTTTGCGTTAAAAAAATGACGATTGTCTTAACTGTACATTGACCTAGTGACTGGATACGATAAAATTATACTTTAGTGATGTTTGCTAGCACTGTCCTTTCTTTCAAGCATGGCTCAACTATATAGTGTAAATAGAGATTCGGTCCACAAAATACAACTCAAACAGGTTTAGGATTAGAGTTTTATCTTATCCAAATGAACATGTTAGTGTCCAGCTCAGGCGACCGCCAATTCTTTAACGAAAATGATGAGTTTGAATATTACCGTTAAAATTGGAAATGCTCATATAGGAAAATTATGAAAATACCCTTAAGATACAAATATGACATGATATACCTCTGATAGTGGAAATAACATGAAAATTTATATTTGACCTAATATAAGCCTTGCATAATTTGTTTAAGTTCTTGATCTGCTGGAAAAGGACTCGAATAACTCGTATAAGAGACTAGAAGACTGATAAGAAATTATTCAAGTTTAGTGGTTATTCGATAAAGTAATTAACCTCAGAATTCTTAGATTTTAATATCTCTCGTTAAATAGTTTTTATGCCGGAAATATAAGAGTAAGAAACTATGCCTTGTGAGATAAAAATGACTCGAAATGACCCTAAAAGTGGAAACAGTGCTTAAAAAAGCCATTCTTGATCTGATGAGCTACTAAATCTCCTGTTAAATATTCAATATGTTCATAAAAATCTTAGTAACCAATTTTAACCTCTTAGATGTTAAAGGACTTAGAATTTTTCGATTATGGAATTAATAATCACCCGATGACTAAATTTACTGGAAATGATTCACACGATTGAATCTAAGAGAATGATTGAAATACTCTTGAAGATTGAAATGACCAAAATGCCCTTGAACCTGTATGGGCCAAAATACCTTCAACTCCAAATTAACTAAAATAACCTCGAGTGCTGAAATGACCTAAATACATCTGCATTAAGGGAAATGCTTGTGTATGAGTTTTATAGGTACAACGAAGCTTTAAATGTTGTGATGACACCAAAGGTTTTGAGTACAACCTAAGTGTGTCGGTCACCTACTCACCTTTGCTACTATTACAATATTTGGAAGGAATATCGTCTGAATACATATCTGCCTTCTCGAGTTATGCTAATAATGGGTTATAAAGGTGATTTGTTCAAGTATTTAAGCAGTCGATAGTAAGAAATGAATATTCATGAAGTATTTATGTCTGAATAATCGGTAAATACCATGTTATTGAAGCCTGGTTGGTTCGATATGACTTAAAAGCCTAATAATCATTAAAAATTTAGAATATCGTAAATTATTGTTTTATCCTCTTTGACCAAATTACCATTTTTCTCCATGTAGCAAAATAACTAAAATGCATCTATGGTCTGAGTAATGGAATCACTCCAATTACGGCTCTGATCAAGCTGGTAATTCATTACGGCCATATGGTGACCCTTGGGTAGGCTCTAAGTCCCCAAGGTACTCCCTTGGGTTGGCTCTATGGCCCCAAGGTACTGTCTTAGATTGGCTCCTACGCCCAATGGGTCTAGAGCAAGTTTGTATGGATGCAGTTCAGGGGAACTACATATGGAGTGTTTGGTTGGAGTGTATTATTGTGCTTTTAAAAATATGTTTTACTAAAATAACTACTATTTATGATTTTATTGGAATACACTAGACTCTCGAGCTCCATCTTTTGAATATATCTCTGAACAATTCCTTGGAACTATAAGCTTCCTGACTGTTACTGAAGAATTAATTAGTGAAACCTCAACTCATCTCTATGTCATGTATATGCATGGATATCTAAGAAAATTTCATGTTTTATCATATATCTGCTTGACCTTTAACATCATCTGGTAGGTCACATTGTGTTTTTATATAAGTGTATAAAACTTGTTTTGATATTGTATATTTTTTTAATTCTGTTTTAACGTCAAAATGATTCTTGAACTTGTATTTCATTTATAAATTATTTTACGATTTGAAATGGTTTAACAAAATTTTTAATTTTTCATAGATTTGATTGTGGGTCGCTCCGGTGGCCTTAATGTGATACCTCGGATCGGATCAAACCACTTATATCTATCTAGGGGTGTTACAGATACGTCCCAAAACGTCTCCAAAATTCTCTCTAACGTACCCAACTAATTCTAATCACACCCCTTCAATATGGCACGTCCTCGATGCGGTAACTCAATATCATTTTAAGCATCCAATAAGTCCTCTAAATGGGTACGTGATGGATACAATTTAGATACGTACTCATTCCATACACACCTCGGACTATTATTATAGTCTTTAGGAATTTATTATTTATAAAAGCATAAATGGCTGTCCCTTTTTCCCATATATATGGGGTAAGGGGGAGGTAAGATAGTAGGTTACCCCCAACACCAGGTTGAGAGTAGCTTCCGTAAGAGATCTCCGAATTATGAAATGCCCTCCGTGGGACTCGATCCCACGACCTCAAGGTTAAGAACATTGTGCTCTACCAACTGAGCTGGATGGTCATTTCATTATTTATAAAAGCATCTTATATGCAAATGAAATGTAACTATTCGGAAAATGTCAAAATTATTATCGGACTACTATCATATTTTTTATTCCCAAAGATAGGTTCAATTTATATTTTATATAAATATTATTTTTTATTTTTTAAATATCAATTTTAAATAAATTATTTCAAATTAGAGAGTAGCACATGAAAGTACATTAATATATTGGTTGATACAAATTAATAACATTATAAAACTTACAGAAAGTACATATAATCTTTCAAACACTCCAAACACAATATAATAGAGAGAGAAAACACAACAGTCCGAAAATCAGTGAATCTTTAAGCTTGTTCAAGCAGAAGAATTGAATTATAAGTCTTTAGATAGATCAAACTATAATTTTATTTTCTTTGACGAACTCAAACCGAAATTTTACCATTTTGGGGATGTACGTACCGCTCCTGGTGGCGAGCATGTAGACTTTGCGATTTTATCCCTACCACAGACAAGAAAATCTATTAACCAGGGTGATCGTATAATAACTATTAGGGTAAATTACACATTTAGTATCTAAATTATTAGTTTTAGTTTCTTTAGTATTTAAACTTTCAATTTTTTAAAAATTATACCTAACGTTTAGTTTTTGTTTCATTTTAGTACTCACCGTCAAAAACTTAACACGTGGTACCTACATTATCAGTTTTAGTACCTAAACTTTCATTTTTTTTTAAAACTCAACGTTAAATTTTGAACGGGATTACTAAAATGAAATAAAAACTAAACTTTAAATATAGTTTTGAAAAAAATTGAAAGTTTGTATACTAAAACAGACCAAAACTAATGGTTTAGGCACTACACGTGTAATTTACCCTAAATATTATATAGTTTTAACATGATAACATCCATAATTACGACATCATAATCATATATAGAATTATGACTATAACTATAATGTAGTACTATAGATTTAAATGATTAAATCAAAATCAGAAAGTGTAATCCTATTAATTCAAATTTTGATCCGATTTATGTCTTAAATTGTGATTTAAACGGGTAAAATTGATCAAATAGTGTTTTGATAAAAATATTTCCTCATATAGATGGTAGGAAAATTATTTTCCCGTGTGTTAATGTTACACTGTCCTATGGAAGACGTCCGAAAGGCCTGACAACCGGAAAACGCTCAAAAGACTCGACGATTTCTAAAAGATTCATGAAAGATCGTGTCGTCCGACATGCATGTAACTTGCAGAAATCGTCGTATTTTCTGAGCGTTTTCTAAATGTCGTCAGATCTTCGAAATGTATTGACAAGGGAATATTATATGAGAATTTTTTTAAAAAATAATTATTTGACCAATTTTTGTCAAATTCTACGAATTAGTAACGATTGCAAGAGTAGTAGGTAGACGAAATCTTACTTGACTGGATACATGGTGTAATAAGTCTGAAGAGCACTGAGAAGAAGTGCAACAATGGCGCCCACAGTTGCATAGAAAATACGACTAGAGGAGTCTTTATAATAGTTTCGAAAGGCTTGCATTGGATAATTGATGGATTGATAGCCTTGCATGGCACTACTGATCCAAAAGTTCCGACGATGATTCTCGACCTGCAATTTCACGTCGGAGTAAATCATTGGATTCGGAACCAAATCAGTGCTCATCTTGTTTAACAGATTAACCACTTCTTCGTCGCTTCGCAGTCCACTGTAGAGTATCTTGGCGTCTTTCAGTTCCTTGACATCTATGTCGTTGTCAATGAGCGAATTGAGGAAGCAAATGTAGGAGGTGACAGTGTAATCGTTTTCGAAATCCGGGCACATTTCGTAGGCTATCAAGTTCATGAACTTCAGCGCCGTCGAGTCGTCCACCGTGATCGGCGGTAGACATAGCTGTCCTCTAATGAGCACGTTGCTGAAACTCACGTCGGTGAGACAGCTGGTCGAGCTCGGTTTTAGCCAAATCCCGGCGTTTCTCAGCTCCGTCACGTTACGGAACGTCTGGGGATACTGATATTGCCATCCCTCTCCCCCGCCGTTGTAATATTTCATTGCGGTTCTGAAAATCCGATCGCACCCAGATTTCTCCAACGGCTGTCGCCTCTCTACTTTCTTGAAAATCAGCCTTTTCCGAAAACGATCCAGAAGATGAACCGCCTCTCTTTCCTCCTCCTCCAGTTGGTGCTGCGACGGCGGTTGCTTTCTCATCTCTGCCGGAGCGATGACATTGTTATTATCAATGAACCTACTGATCGATTCCATGAAAACTCTTACTTTCCAGCTCGTGCTCGTAAGCAATCGAAGAACATCGTGAGGCAATTGGTTTTCCAACACGAACAGATCCAAGTACACTGACGTGAGCACATCATTCTTAATATTCATTTTGCTCCACGGAATTTGCTGTGCATGATCATCGCCTTGTAGAATAGCTTGTAAGATTGCGCATCCGTCTAGGAAGAACATCCAGGCCAGCTTCTTGTCATCGTACGGCTCCAACTCCTTCGGATCGTAGCATTTCTTCAAGCTAAAAATCTGCTTCTTGATCCTGTTGTATAATATTTTCTTTTCGACCGCAATGTTCTTCACGAAATGTGCTGCTAATCCAAGCTTTAGTTGCTCGGATTGTTTGAGATCGGGATCGCCGTGGTGGATGGGTCCGATCGAGATCACCCTCGGCTTGAAATACTTTACGAAATCTTCGGCCGTGTGTAATAGGATTGATGGGACCCTCTGGATCAATGGTTTGAGCTTAGGCTCTGTAGTGGGTTTGATTTGAGCACCAAAATCTTTATCTAAGGACTTGAGTTGCTCTAACTCATCATCGCTGAGATTGACCTCCTCCTCACGTTCGAATGAAATGATTGCATCACTGGAATTGATGTTGTTGTTGATATTTGTTTCATCAGTGGAAGCAGCTCCGGCAGCGGATCCGGCATTGGCTCCGGCAGTGGCGCTTCCTTCCTCCTTGGGCTGCATTTTTGGCCTCAACGGTTCAATGTAGTTAGCAAGTTGATCTTTGAAATTGGTATTGGCTGAGTGATATTTGCCAGAACAGAGTAAACGGTGATATCTGATGATAGCAAATATTCCTTCACGATGGACTTAAGAAGTGGACCGATATATTTAAATTTTTTTATATTTTTATTAATAATATTTTTTTTTTGTCTTTTAAAATTTTAGAAATTCATTTTGTAACGTCATTTGATTAGCGGATTCTCTTTTCTCTCAACCTAGTTTTCTTTCGATATAATTTTAATGATGGTTGTTGATCGCCGAGGAATATTGGTTCTTTTATTTTTATATTATTTTTTTTTAGTATTTTTAATTTTGAATAAGCATATATGTCATTGTGGCATATTTTTCTTTGCTCTTGTGGTACGTATTTCCTTTGCTTTTGTGGCATGATCCTCATATTTTTCTATATGTTTTTTCACATACCTTTGAGGTCATTTTGGTTCTCGCACAAAAACCATCACGACATTTATTTAGTAATTGGTTAGTCGGTGGTCACGTATAGTCATATCCCTTCTTTTGATAAAAATTCGTTTGCTTATGTAATCAGAATTGTGCAGCGAAGTAGCCTGTCAGATTATCTGGTTTGTTCATCACTCCTATATCACTTCATCAAGCGCTTCATTCGACATAGAGAATGAGTTTGTATGAAGATTATTGGGTTTTGATATTGGTCGTCATTCTCAATGGAATGTTTTAATTTTCTTCGTAATTTTAGGTTTATTATTTACTTTTGTTTGAGTATTTTGGTGGTTGTTGCCTCCAAATTTATCTCTTTATTTGATGCTTGTAATTTTGATTCATTCTATTATTAATAAAATCCTATTGACATTGTTCAATAAATAAATAAATAAAGTCAATTGTTTATCCAGGTGCTTTTCTATTTTGTAAATTAAAATATGAAAAATTATTTGTCATACATGGTCCGACTAATAAAAATCATTTATCTTATTTTTTCCATGTCATTTTTTTTCTAGTGATGAATCTTATTTTTTTTATGTAAATGTAGAATTGAATGGTTATTTGAAAATTAGTTCGAGTTCGTGTCGGGATAAATTTTTTAAAAGATAGGATCAAATTGGATTGAATTTAAGTTTAAGGTGAAAAATCACAACTCGACCCGACTTGGGTCGAGTTTATATTACTTAAAAATTTGATGTAATCTAATCCTTAATCCCTAGCATGATCTACCATACTATTCCTATTCCTAAATATTTTTTCCAATATGTATATATATATATATATATTATTCCTTTATTTTCTTCCTGGGTATCTTCTTTTTATAACTTTAAATTAAAAGGTCAGTTACACTTCACCAAACAAAATGAATCTTACTTTGTCTTAACTTTGTGGTGAAGTGTCAATTAGGCAACGAATAGTTATCACATGTGAAACACATTTTACTTTTTTAATACTTATTTTTTTAAAAAATATTCAATTTTTAAAATATGAAATAAATTGTAGACGTAACACTCTAATTTCGATTCGTTCTCGAGGATTTATGAGTTGGATGGTGGTGATGGATGATGATGGTAAAGATGATTGTATGATGTAGGAGACGAACGGAGATGATAGAGTTTTGGAATATCGATACTGTTGAGATCATGGGTAGAGTCACCCATTTAATAGAGGTGTTGATTAACATCTTAGTTCTTTTGAAAAAAAATGATTTTGTTTAGTTGACGACGACGCGAATTTTGACATTGGTTGTCAACCGTAGGTTTTATCTTTTTTTTTTAATTTTTTAATAAAAATAATTCTACATTTGTGAATTTGTTCTTTTATTGTGGAACATTTTTCGTTTCTTTCTAGGTCATTTAGTCATTCTTTTATTTGTATTCTCTCAGTTTTGAATTTGACGATGCCACGACTGATCAAGATGACATTTGTTTGTAATCTTGTTGATCTTCCATACTATGAAACCTCATATTAAATTTAGATACACAATTTCACATTAGTGGATAGTTTCTCACGACGTTCAGCTATGATTTGCAATTCTCGGTAGTCTTTCAATGGCTTAATCTCCTTTTGTGATTCATTTGCTAATGCAACCAGATTTTTTTGTATCTATTTTTTGTTCGAGTCTTTTGATTGGGTTTTTAACATTTTCCTTGTATAGTTGTTATATGACAATGTTATAGAAAAATGTCCAAATTACGTATTTAGTTTACAATTATAATTGGGTTTTTAGTTGTAATCCAATTTTTTTAGATTTTTTTTTTACTTTTATATTAACTTATAATTTTACTATTTTTGATGAAATTAAATTGGAATTTCAGACAGAAGAAAATTTATTAACGAAAGGTACCAAATAAGAGATATATAGAATTTCTACAAAGTAATAAAATTACCATTAAATTAGTGCCTTGCTGGAAATATATTAAATTTTTATTTTTCAGGTAAATTACGCTTTTTGTTCGTTGTTTTATTTTTATGATTTTATTTTTATCAATAAATTATTTTTTAAATTATATTTAACGTTTCAATCTGGTTTTGTTTTAGTCGCATATTACTAAAAAAAATAAACAAAAATGTCGATATGGTATTTTTTAAACACTTTAAATATAATGTAACATTATCTTATGATGATATCTCAATATCAACACTAATTTTTAAAGACAAGTGATTAAAACGTGACGTTAAGCGTAATTTAAGAAAAAAAATTTAGTGTGATGAATGCAACACCATGAGAATAAATAGATTACTAGATACTTAGCTTACTCTTTTTATGCTAGGAAAGAATGTTTATTTTATTAACTAGTTTAATTGAATTGAACCGAGAATCGAAAATCATTTTTAGTTGTATCAAAATAAGTAAAGTACACAAATGATCATCGACGAGTGGTTTATCAAAACCAATGTCATATATATTAATTTATATGATTTTTGGGTATTTAAATATTTCAAATTTTGAATTAAAATCGTTTTTTACTCAACCATGAATCTAATTATAATTTTTTTAATATATTATGAAAAAAAATTATTACTTTCTTTTCTCCCTTGGTATCTTCTTTTTATAACTTTAAATTAAAAGGTCAGTTATTATATTCACCAAACAAAAATGAATCTTACTTTGTCTTAACTTTGGGGGTGAAGTGTCAAATAGGCAACGAATATATATCACATGTGAAACACATTTTACTTTTTTAATATTTAATTTATTCAAATTTTAAAATATGAAATAAATTTCTTAACAAGTCTTCTTATAATAACGAACATATACTCCTGATTTGATATTATGAATAGTTAAGACTTAGTTCGATTATGACTAATAAGTAGGGATGTCATCAGGGACGAAATTAAGAATTTATTATAGAAGGGTCAAAGTATTTTTCATTTTTGATAAATACAGTTTTTTCCGTTGAGGGGGAATGGTAAATTTTTTTTATTTATTTTTAAAAAATATATTTTTTAATATTAATTAATACTTAAAAAAACAATTGGTGTGGCTAAGGCTCCCCTTAGCCCCCGTGATGTTCTACCCCGGATGTCATTAATTATGATTGAGATGAAAATGACATGAAAATAGATATTATAGATGTAACACCCTAATTTCGATTCGTTGAAACGGTAGACTTACGATGTCATAATTAAACTTTTAAACGACTAAAAATTGCACTATAAATTTTCATACTTAAAAATTTTAAATTACTTTTTAGTTAAAATCATCATTCATAATTAGGGTTGTAAATGAGACGAGATAGTTCGCGAGCTACTCGAGATCGACTCGGTCAAGGCTCGATAAATACTCGGATCGAATGGACTCTACTCGAACTCGAGCTCGACTCGAATTCTTAACGAGTCGAAATGAGCTAATTGATACTCGACTCGAAAAGCTCGTGAACAGCTCAAAAATATAATATATTAAGATTTTATTTTTTTAAAAAATAAATTATTAATAATATTAATATTTATATGTTGATTTTTTTTAAAAATACAATAAGCTTTCATGTATTTAAGGTTCAGGTTCGAGTTTTAGGATTCAATCTTGTTAAGTTTAACAATTTTTTTTTCATTTCGAACCTTTTCGAGCTGCTCACGAGCTTCAGTTCGTGATTTCGAGTTTGAGTCGAGCTTAAAAATTTTAAGCTCACGAGTTTTCGAATCGAGTCGAGCTCGACTCGGCTCGTTTACACCTCTATTCATAATATATGTTAATCAAAATATTTGACTACTCCCAACGCCAGGTTGAGAGCAGTTTCCGTGACCCTAAGATTAAGAGCATTGTACTTTACCAACTGAGCTGGATGGTCATTTTTCTTTATAAATTTAATGGCTTATATTTATGACAACTCTGAATTATATTGGGGAAAAAAATCAACACTACTTTAAATAAATATTAACACGGTCTTAAAATTCATTGACGTATATTAAAAAGAAATTGGCATCCATAATTTACCCCACCAAATGACATTCGTGATGAAAGAATTTATGTTATTCAGGACTCGGATTCGAATATTATAAATGTCAGAGATGTGAACGTTCAATATTAAGAGGTTAAGAATCATCTTTAAACATATACTGAATGATCAAAATAAGAACGATTCGAAAACTCAGTGAATAAATTAGAAAAATTGAAAGTACAAGAAATAAAATATGAAAGATAGTAGATTTATTCAAAATTTGAATTCTTTTAGATATTTTAATTTTATATTAACTTATAATTTTACTATTGCTTATGAAATTAAATTGAAATCTTATAACTTTCCGGTCATATTTGCCGCCGGTGGTGGCGGAAACAAACAGGTACAATTTGCTGTAGAATTTGCATCATCATCCCTGCCACAGGCAGAGAAAAAAAATATTAACGAAAGCTACCAAATAAGGGATATATAAAATTTCTACATAGTAATAAAAGTTATAAAATGATCTTCTAATTATATGAAGTTGTCTTGTTGAGTCATTCAACTATTAAAAGTTACAAAATGTTCTCTCAACTATTCATATGTTCAAAACTCAAAATTTCCTATTAAAATTTGACGATTGCTTGAGCTGAATGTTAACCTACTGATTGGATATGACAAAATCATATTTTAATAATGTTTACTGACATTGCCCTTGCTTTCAATCACTGACTCGATGACATAATGTTTCAAGCATTGACTTAACGACATAGTGTAAACAAAGATACGATCCACAAAATACAGCTCAAACAGTTATGTGATTAGATTTTTATCTTATCCTAGTGAATAAATTAGCATCCAGCTCAGGAGACCGTCAATTTTTTAACGAAATAGTGTCTATAATGTAACTTTTAATAGTTGCGGACTCAATAAAATAGTGTTTTATATTTGGGAGGCCGTTTTATAATTTTTCATAGTTAATGACTCAAAAAAATAACAGCCTATAATTAAATACCATTTTTGTACTTTACCCATTTAAATATATGCTTTAAAGTCTATAGTAAACTACGCATTAAGTACTTAAACTATCAACTTTAGTTCGTTTTAATAGCTAAACTTTTTTGATTTTTTTCAAAATCATAAGTAATGTTTAGTTTTTGCTTCATTTTAGTATCTCACTGTTAAAAGCTTAACGCGTTTGGTACCTAAACTACCAGTTTTTGTCTGTTTTAGTACTTAAACTTTTAATATATTTTTTTTTAAAAATTTAACGTTAAGTTTTTAACAGGTACTAAAATGAAACAAAAACTAAACTTTAGATATAATTTTAAAAAATTAAAAGTTTAGATATTAAAACAGATTAAAACTGCTAAACCTGTAGTTTACCCTCAAGTCTATGACGAATAAAAAGGGTTTGCAGAGATGAGTAAACGAAATCTTACTTTACAGGATTGATGGTGTAATATGTCTGAAGAGCACTGAGAAGAAGTGCAGCAATGGCGCCGACAAATGCTAAGAATGTCCAAGGACTGTTAAAATGTGTGTAATAAGCTTGAGCCGCATACTTGATCCATTTGTTCTCACAATGATTCTGGATTTGCCGTCTCACGTCGGAGTAAATCGTCGGGCTTGGAACCAAATCAGTGTTCATCTTGTTGAACAGTTTAGCCACTTCTTCGTCACTTCCCAGCCCATTGTACAGTACTCCGGCGTCTCTCAGTTCCTTCACATCTTCGGCTTCGTCGATGAGCGAATCGAGGAAGCAAATGTAGGAGGTGACGGTCAAGTCGTTTTCGAAATCCGGGCACATTTCGTAGGCTATCAAGTTCATGAATTTCGGCCCCGTCGTGTCGTCCACCGTGATCGGCGGTAGCCTCAGCTTTCCCCTACAGCACACGCGGCTGAAACTCACGTCGGTGAGACAGCTTGACGGGCTCGGTTTCAACCAAATCCCGGCGTTTCTCAGCTCCTTCACGTTACGGAACGTGTGCGAATAATGCCTTCCCTTGTCACCGTCGTTACAAGGTCCCATCGCGGTTCTGAAAATCCGATTGCATCGAAACCCCAATTTCTCCAAAAGGTTTTGCTTCTTCAATTTCAGCCTTTTCCGTAAACGATCGAGAAGATGAACCGCCTCTCTTTCCTCCTCCTCCTGTTGTTCAGTCGACGGCGGTTGCTGTAGTTGTTGCTCTTTCATCTCCGCCGGAGTAATGACGTTGTTATCGATAAACCTTTTGACCGAATCCATGAAACTTCTTCCGTTTCCGGAGCTCGTAAGCAATCCAAGGTGAGGCAATTGATTCTCCAACAAGAACAGATCCAAGTACACAAACGTGAGCAAATCATTCTTAATATTCATTTTGCTCTTCAAAAATTTCTGTTCATCGTCGTCTTGTAGAATAGCTTGTAAAATTGCGCATCCGTCGAGGAAGAACATCCATGCCAGCTTATCCTCGTCGTACGGCTCCACCACCTTCGGATCGTAGCAGTTCTTCAAGCTACCAATCTCCGTCTTGATCGTGTTGAACAATATTTCCTTTCCGACCCCAATGTTCTTCTCGAAATGCGCTGCTAATCGGAGCTTGAGCTGCTCGGAACCCTGGAGGGCGGGATTATCGTGGTGGATCGGTCCGATGGAGATCACCCTCGGCTTGAAATACTTGGCAAAATCTTTGGGGATGCAGAGGGTTGCTGGAACCCTTTGGATCAACGGTTTGGCCGTCGGTTTCTGCTCGCCGTCGAAAGCTTTGTCGATTGAATTGAGTCTCTCTATGTCGTCGTTGCTGAGAATGAAGTCCCTCTGTTCTACTGCAATGGCTATCTCGTGGAACTTTTCGCTTTTGGTATTGGTTTGACCGGTTGAAACCGCTCCGTCGGGGACGGTGGCGGCGGCGACTCGTTCATCCTGTGACGACATTTTCAAGCTGATTTAACAAGGTGGTTTTGCAACTGGTTTTGGCTGACCGAGTGATGTTGGATAAAACTAGCAAATGGGCAGAATATATAGGGAAATCAGAAAATATTTTTGTTTTGCTATTTTTAGAAATTAATTTAGGAATCCACTTATCATAGCTAGATTCACTTTTGTTATCTTTTATTTAAAACTAGGGTAAAGTACACAAATAATCCCTTGACTATAGAATATTATTTTTAAGTCCCTTAATTATTAAAAGCTATAAAATGGTCACTTGACTATTCATTATATATGTTCCAAACTCGTCATTTTCTGTTAAAAAATTAACGAAAGTCTGAGTTGGACGTTAACCTACTAACTCAGATATGATAAAATCTAATCTTATAATCGTTTAAGTTGTATTTTATGAATCAAATTTTATCTTATCTCATCGAATAAATTAGCGTCTAGCTTAGACGGTCGTCGTTTTTTTTAATAAAAATGACGAGTTTAATGAAAAATTTGAAATTTAAATATTTGACAAAATAATAGATACCAAAATAGAAAAAATATACAATTTAGGCATCAACTTGCCAATTAAACCTAATAATAACTATAATGTTCAAACTTTGCAAAGTCTCCAAGTTTGGAATTTGTTCTTACTTTTCCCCTTTTTTTTCTGCTTTCATTCCTTAAGAAGCCATTGTCACGACTTTATTTTATATTTTTTTATAATAATCGGTTTCTAATATATCGATCGATTAATTTGAATAATATATATATATATATATATATATATTAATTGAAGGTAAGTATAAGGTGATATCTATTTAAAGATAACTCTCAGTTATTTGACATTGAATGTTCTTACCACTGACGTTCCTAGTGCTCGAACTCGAGACCTCAAAGAGATATATTTTAGATCATCTTTCTAATCTAATTTGTTTAATTTATAATGTAAAGATTTAAATCTCCGATTTTATTTTTTTAAAAATTAAGATTTCATTTTATTAAATCAACTAATAATTAATTATTTTATATTTTTTTAATAAAGTAAAGTTGTGTTTTGGTTTTAATTAAAAAGTAATTTACTGATTCTAAACTTGCTCCAAAAAAATAATTCTTTCGTTGTTTTAACTTTAGAGGTGAAGTGTCAAGTAGGCAACGTATATATATATATATCACATAATTGCTTTGTTCATCCAAAAAAAGGGACTATTTTAGAAAAAATAGAACATTGAGTACTAAAATATATTCTTAGCACAAAAGCCTGAATTTGTAATTTCCCCCAAATAGTAAAACGATTACCTTCAATTTGAGCTTAGGCCCCATTAAAGCCCAAGTGTTCAAAAGGGTATTTATGTATTTCCCTAAAATAGATTTTTTTTTACCTTCCTTCCCCTTTTCTAGGGTTCTTATTTTGTGTACGAATCGTTCTTTAATTAGCTGTGAAATTTTCTGCGAGTCCTTCTAGCAAATCGAAGATCTTAAACCACCTCAGACGACGCCATGTACGGACCCAGAGGGTAAGTTCGTGAAACCCCAATTTCTTTTTAGTTTATTTAATTTTGGGTTGGTGTTCTTGATTGGAACTGATTTTTTATTGGAATTTGAATAAATAATTGAATATAAAACGGGAAAAATACATATCTCCAAATTATATTTAGGATTAGATTCCACTTTTTAAAGAAGCTTTGTTCCGAGAGCTAATATCAGGGGTGAATTCGCTTTTCGTTCGTTTTTTAGTGGAATTAGGGTTTTCTATGCTCTGATTTTGTGTTGGGCTTTGAGAAAATAATTGAATTAAATTGAAGATAAAACAGGAGATTTTCGGGTTTTCAAAATTTCTGTTAAGACCTTATTTCATGGGTGAATTTGATGTTATTTGCCTTTCTGTATGATGAATTTCCTTTTACTTTATGAAATGAAACATAATAATTGGGATTATACTTGCGTTATTTTGTATCATGATATGAATCTTAATGCGTTAACGAAATCGTTTGTATAAGATGTAAAAAGGCATGATTTTGGTTCTTGTGAATATAATAAAAAGAGATTATGCCCCATGGTTTGAATTATATGCATGATTTCTTTTATGTTTACTGTTTGAAGGAGGGTTGTGAATATGGAAAATGTTTTTAGAATACATGAACTTAGGAATTTAAGAAATTAGGTATTTGGGGAGTGTGGGTTGGGTTTGGATTTATTAACAGGTTTAGTGGGGGATTTTCTTTTTTTGCTTGTTTTGGGTATGGATAATTGAAGGGCAATGTTGGGAAGCGGGGGGGTTTCGGACGGGTACGAGGTCGGCTCAAAGAGACAAAGAATGATGGAATCAACTCCCTACTTCGCAGTGAACAGCAGTATGGGCGGCTATCGACCTTTTGGTTATGGTGGTGGTTACCAGCCACCTGTCTTTCCTGTAGTCCGTCTGAGGGGTCTTCCTTTCAACTGCACTGACATCGACATCTTCAAATTCTTCGCTGGACTGGACATTGTTGATGTTTTGCTGGTCAACAAGAACGGAAGGTTCTCTGGAGAGGCCTTTGTCGTCTTTGCTGGGTCCATGCAGGTGGAGTTTGCTTTGCAAAGAGATCGGCAGAACATGGGACGTCGCTACGTTGAAGTTTTCCGGTGCAAGAGGCAAGACTATTATCATGCCGTGGCTGCGGAGGTGAATTATGAAGGAATCTATGATAATGACTTCCATGGAAGCCCCCCACCATCTCGAGCAAAGAGATTCAACGATAAGGATCAAATGGAATACACCGAGATACTCAAGTTGCGTGGTCTTCCCTTTGCGGTGAAGAAATCAGAAATCGTCGAATTCTTTGGAGATTTCAAGATCGTCGAGGATCGTATTCATATTGCATGCCGCCCCGATGGGAAAGCTACTGGAGAGGCATATGTGGAGTTTGCCTCAGTTGAAGAGGCAAAAAGAGCAATGCGCAAGGATAAGATGACAATAGGGTCTCGGTATGTGGAATTGTTTCCTTCAACACCGGACGAAGCTCGACGGGCTGAATCGAGATCGAGGCAGTAATGCGGTACTGTTATTTGTGTCATTCTAGCCAGAGATGCATCTCCCCTGGATTTCTATGGGGTAATCTTATGTGTCTCAAATATCATCTCTAATGCCCATTAGGTTAAATATGATTAGCATGTTGTTTTACTTACCTTTCTAAGATATTTGAATTTTGGCTTTAAGAATATAACAATATATTCAGATAAATGTGGACTTTTTACCTTTCAGTTCAGGTTCATGATTATATTATATCGAAATTAAGGTTGAATCAAGACGGATGGGGACTCTTAAATTTCGGACCGGAGCGATAAAAAAATGATCGGTTTTGAAAAAGATGTGATATTTTTTATTAATAATCGAACTTAGTTATGTCGTCCCTTACAAGTTCACGGATAAATTCTGGACAAATGTAACGGAAAGTGAACGGTTCATTACAGTCGAAGCCGAAAGAAGCTAAAGCATGGGCAACTCTATTGCACAACCTATGAACGTAGCGAACTTGCACATCTTCAAAAGAATTCATCAACTGTTTTGCCTCTTCAAGAACTAAGCCCAGTATGGAGAAATCTGGCAATTTGCTCTTCAATTTATTGACCACGGCGAGTTCATCGGATTCAATAATGACTTTCTTGAATCCGTTCGAACTAGCAAACCGTAATGCGTGGATCACGGCCTGTGCTTCTACAAACTCGGCCGAGTGGGCTTCTCGTATAAAATGTGCTCCCCCACCCTGCAAAAAACCTGCATTATTACGAAGAACAAAGCCGACAGCCCCACAACGATCCTCGACCCGGAATGCACCATCCACGTTGAGCTTCAACACCGGGAAGCTTGGAGGGCACCATCGCACAACTTTTGGCCCCAAGGGAAGGAAAGATCTTGTATGATTGTGACCATGGTATTCCTCTTGAGGATCACTCCTCTCCTTTCCAGAAGCCACCGGTGACTCAATGGATTTTCCCTACATTAACAAAAGCATTATGAACATTCTAAAGTTCCCAATGTAAACTGATAAAGCATTACAAGCAAATGTCCTATCTTTAAAGAAAGAGTGAGGGCCGTACGTACCTTTTCAATAGAGAGCAGTGATGTTTCAGGTTGGGAGACTAAATGCCCGAATATCTCCGTCTTTCTGCAGCAATTTGTAATAAACTTTTTTAGCACCGGCGATGCGATTCTATGCGTTCCTGGATAGAAACATGTGAGGTTTGGTAGATTCCAAAGCCCAACGAAGGACAACTGAATAAATTCAAACCAGATTTCCCGTTCTTCACCTTCAACCTTCTTTGAAACAATCTCCTCCACCCCACAGCTATCAACCCGCAGGCTTTCAAGTAGCTGAAGATCTTTGGCTATCGAAAATGGGAACAGAGTTTTCAACCTCCAACACTCCCAAACAAATGCTTTTCGAAGATTTCCGAACGAAACACATCCATTGGGATCTTTGTTCCAAACATGCTTCAACTTTGGCAAGCAAATGAGATTCACTTCTCTTAATTGACTGCCCACCACATTTGTTTCTTCAATATCTGAACCATGGACTTGGGGTTGGAACACTTCTTCTAGTGAAGCACAATCAGTTACTGTTAGTATTTCCAACCTTCGAAAAACTTGCGACACAAGAAATGGAAAGATGTTGGACAATGCATCGCAGCACTCAACTTTCAACTCTTTTAGCTTAGAAAAAGAATCGGCATGAAGTTGATTACACCATATCCTCTTCACATTTCTCAAATAAGAAATAGCGATTTTCTCCAATTTTGGGAAAATAACCTACATAACAATCCATTATAAAAATTTAATTAATTTTGTTTTTCAATAAAATGCATTGATAAAGACGAGTCAGTTAAGGGTTACTTATCACTTAACAGAGAAAAGATTATCATCATTAATCTTTGTTTCATATAGCATTATATCCTTTAAACAACTAAGAATTTAAACTTGTTACTTCTATTATTAGTTTGGATTGGAGATGGTTAAAAAAATTGAGTATTTTTTTTATAAAAATTTGAGGTCTCATTAAAAAACCCCATTCATACTTGTATACTTGTAGGCATACCTTTTGAACAATATATTTATATTCAACACTAAATTTTGAGTAAATACCATATATTTTATACCATTCAAACTCAATACTTATTGGATTCAAAATTAAAAGTTTATCAATCTAGGTTAAAGTTCTAATCCAATTCAGTGAATTCCCTAATTGAAGCCATGAACCAGGAATATATATATATATATATATATATGGATAGGAACCACTTTAACTCTGTGTCAGATTCCAATATTCTAAATAGGGAAATCTGGTTGTATTAGCTAAGATTATGTAAATATGTTAGTGATTGTAATCCCTAACTTTAAGGGATTATTTTAGGTCAAACATTCCTAGAATTTGTCTCTTTCCTTATTTAAGAGTTTCCTAACTTAGGATTACTATGTCTATATAAAATGTAAAATTCCTATTGTAAAAATCAATCGAATCAGGTCATTTTGACATGGTATCAGAGCTTTTTTAGCTCAATTTTGGGAGATTTTTTACTCGTTTTATTGACAGTCTCTTCTCTCCCAATTTGCCTTTGAATCGATAAGAATTTGTTAAAAAAGGACATGGCTAAAGGCATTGAAACCAATAACATTGAGGCTACTTCAGAAGTCTCGAGTAATAGAGGAAATCACTCAATTTCAACAAGTGATTTGTAAAATATTCAGTTAGTTTATAGACTAAATGGGCAACCAAAGGGACAAGGGCAGGCACACATAGCAAAACAACAAAGTGGAGAGAGCAATTCTCAAGAATCACCTGTTGAGTTAAATAGAGAAGAGATTGAGAAGCTAAAGAGCCTGCTAAGATCACTGAAAAAACAATCTTCAACGGGTACTTGCGATTTAGCTTTTTCAGGTATATCGTTTTCTCAACCTTTTAAAGCTTCGGATATACCCACCAAGAGGTCTTGGGTCATTGACTCAGGAGCCACCTACCATATGACTCACTCTTCACAAAACTTTACTTCATATACACCTTGTCCTAGTAATAAAAAAATAATTGTTGTTGATGGTTCGATAATTACAGTGGATGGTCAAGGAGATGTTGTAAGCAAAACCTTACCCTTAAATATGTCCTCCATGTTCCAAAGTTGTTTACTAATCTTCTCTCTATCTGGAAAATTATCAAAGATTCTAACTGCAACGTGATTTTTTACCCCACTCGATGTGTTTTTCAGGAACAGGGTATAAGGAGGATGATTGAACATGCTAAGGAAATAAATGAACTATACCATTTTGAAGAATCCAGTGGGCAAGTTAGTGTTCTGAATTCCTTACCATTATCCTTCCTTCCCAAATATGTTAAAACAAATAAAGAGCAAATTTGGCTTCACCACCTTCGCTTTGGCCATCCATTTTTTACGGTCCTTAAAATCATGTTTCCTTCATTGTTCAAAGAGTCAAAAGTTAAAAACTTTCATTGTGATATTTGTGAACTCGCAAAACACAAATGTACTTCTTTTCCAGCAAGCAATAAAAGAATTTTCTTTCATTTCACTCTTATTCATGGTGATGTATGGGGATCATCTTCTATTCCAAATATTTTTGGGGCTCGATGGTTTGTATCATTTATTAATGATTGTACCCGTGTGACTTGGGTATTCCTCCTAAAACAAAAATCAGATGTAAGTTCTACCTTCCAAACCTTTTACAACATGATTAAAACCTAATTTAGGACTGAAATTAAAAGGGCCCGATCTGACAATGCCAAAGATTACTTCAACCAAGTCTCTCGCCTTATTTTCGAGAAAAGGGGGTCATACATGAGTCTTCTTGTGTCAATACACCCCAACATAATGGTGTCACCGAGAGAAAAAATGGTCATATTCTTGCCACCACAAAGGCTCTCTTGTTCTAGAAAAATGTTCCTAAACAATACTGGGGGAAGTTGTCTTTACTGCCACTTACATGATAAACAGACTGCTTACAAAGGTCCTTGAGTCTCAAAGCCCTATGCAAGCTTTAACCATGTTCTTTCCTAATTTCAATACCTCAAATAATCTCATTCCCAAAATATTCGGTTGTGTGACCTTGTCCATGTACATTCTTAAAATAGGGGGAAACTTGATCCATGGGCAATCAAATGTGTATTTCTTGGTTATTCTTCCACCCAAAAAGGGTACAAGTGTTACTATCCTCCCACAAAAAATACTTTGTATCTACTGATGTTACTTTTATCGAAGGAGAAAATTACTTCACCCATCGTTATCTTTAGGGGGAGATCTCATTCATAGAAAATAAGGACAAAAATCTCTTCCTTCTTAATTTTTCAGAACCTACAATACCTAACCACCACCAGCCCCTTACTACTCACCATCCTACCAGCCAACCTGAACCAGTCCAAGTTACAGATATACAACCCGAGACAGAACCTAACCAAAAGCAACCCCTTATTACACACCAACATGCACCAGTCCAAGTTGAAGCCATACGACCCGAGACAGAACCTTATACCCCAAAAACAAAGCAAAAGGTTCAGGATACTACTTGCCCTCTACTGGTTTATTCAAGAAGAAAGGTACAAGAGCATGTTCAATCATCATTCTCTCCTACACAACCCGAGGTAATTACTATTGAACCTAATCCTAATAATGATAATATTACTGCCACTGAAAATCATGATTTAAATGATTTTCCTATTGCTATTAGAAAAGGAACCAGAGCTAGCACAAAACATCCTTTATACTTATTCATGTCATACAAAAACTTATCCTCCAACCATAAAGCCTTTCTTGCTAATCTAAACTCTATTTTCATTCCCAAAACTACATCCGAAGCTTTAAAAGATGAGAATTGGAAAAATGCTATGAAAGTTGAAATGGAAGCACTTGAATAAGACATGAGACTTGGTGGAGTTGCCAAAGGGAAAAAAATCAGTGGGATGCCAATGGGTGTTCAAAGTAAAGTACAAGTTTGATGGTTCTTTAGATAGGTACAAATCAAGGGTAGTTGCTAAAGGATATACCCAAACGTATGGAATAGACTAACTCGAAACATTTGCTTCCGTTGCAAAGATGAATACTATGAAAGTGTTGTTGTCACTAGTTACTAATCGAGGATGGAAATTGCAGCAATTTGACATTAAAAATGTCTTTTTACATGGCTAGCTTGAGGAGGAAGTCTACATGGATGTCCCACTAGGATTTAGTCCAAATACTGGACATATGGTATACAGGCTAAAGAAGGCTTTATATGGTCTGAAACAGTCTCCGAAAGCTTGGTTTAGAAGGTTTACCAAGGCAATTCTTAAGTTGGGTATAAACAGAGTCAATGTGATCATACTCTGTTTGTAAAACACTCGTCTTCAGGGGGAGTAACAACATTGATAGTCTATGTAGAAGATATTATAGTAACAGGAGATGATTTGGAAGGAATGAAAGATTTGGAGAAATGCCTAGTAAAGAAATTTGAAGTCAAAGAACTCGATAAGTTGAAATACTTCCTTGGCATCGAAGTAGCACATTCTCGGGAAGGAATCTTCATATCTCAGCAAAAATACATTGTTAACCTGTTGACAGAAATGGGCAAGCTGGGATGCAAACCAACAGAGACTCCTATAGAGGTCAACCATAGACATGGAGATGCATTAGGAAAAGCAGCAGTTGATAAAAGTTCCTATCAGAGGCTAGTGGGAAAGCTCATATACTTGTCACATACTAGGCCATATATTGCCTATGCAGTTGGTGTGGTAAGTCAATTCATGCACAACCCCAATGAGTCACATCTTAGGGTTGTGTACCAGGTCCTACAGTGCTTGAAGGGCATGCCAGACAAAGGAATCTTATTTAAAAAATGGGAGAAGCTAACTATTGAAGCATATACTGATACAGTTAAGTAGAGTCTATAGTTGATAGGAGATCAACCTCAGGCTATTGCATTTTCCTAAGAGGCAACCTTGTGACTTGGAAAAGTAAAAGACAAAATATCGTGGCTAGATCCAGTGCAAAGATTGAATTTAGGGAAATGACACTTGGGATTTGTGAATTGTTATAGCTAAAAATTATTTTAGAAGATCTAAAAATCAAATGGGAAGGTCCAATGAAGCTATATTGTGATAATAAGTCTACTATCAATATTGCACACAATCCAGTGCAACATGACCGTACAAAGCTTATTGAAGTTGACATACATTTCATAAAAGAGAAACTTGACAGTGGCCTAATTTTCACTCCTTTTGTGTCCATTGATGGCCAACTGATAGATGTACTCACCAAAGCGTTGTCTAGGAAGTGTTTTCAGAAGTTAGTAAGCAAGCTGAGAATGGATGAAATCCACTTCCCATTTTGAGGGGGAGTGTCAGATTCCAGTTTCCTAAATAGGGAAATCTGGTTGTATTAGCCAAGATTATGTAAATATTTTAGTGATTGTAATCCCTAACTTTAAGGGATTACTTTAGGTCAAACATTCCTAGAATCAATCTCTTTCCTAGTTTGAGAGTTTCCTAACTTAGGCTTACTATGCCTATATATCAAGTGTAAAATTCCTATTGTAAAAATCAATCGAATCAGGTCATTCTGACAGTATGTAAAAGTCTTTAGTTTTACACTGATTTAGGATCATAAAAATGAATGTAAATGGATAATTGAAATTAAAGAGTTTTACACGGATTAAACAATGTAAAACTAAAGAGTTCTACACAGTGAAACTGAATTCTACCCCTTCTCTATATAATGATATGAGAGAAATGTGAAGAACTACAAATCAAATATATAAATATTTCATTAGGGGAAGAAAAAAAAGCTAACCTTGTCGGAGAAAAATGTAGCAACATTATCATCTTCATCACCAAATATTGCATCTTCTCCCCCGTTTTTGAAGAATGTAGAAACAAAGGTAGCCATGTTCGGACAGTCGGCTACCATAATTTCTTTCAAGGATGGACATTCAAGAGTTGCACTTCCCAGGTAAAAGCTAGTCATATGTGAACATGCCTCCACATGAATGGACTGTAGACGAGGGAATATGCTAACGATTTTATCACCATCTGTTATGATTGGTTCCTCAACCACTGTGATCGAACTCTCTTCTCTAATGACTTGCTCCATATTACTGCATCTCTTGATTTCTATTTGTTGGAGTCGTCTCAGGCTCAAGGCCATAGAGAGGTCAAAGATATATCTCAAGCTGTTGGAATCACAGACCTCCAGAAATCTAAGATTTCTAAAATCCAACATTTCTTGCGGATTCCTGCCCCATATGTCTATCAGCTCCGGAAATTCCGAGAACTTTAAAGCTTTTAGGCCACGATATTCGACCTGAATAGCAACACATCAAAAAGTTAAACTTTGGTACCAACATATTTAACAGAAGCCCTACAAGACTGGTGAAAATAGATTCTGCAAAAGATAATAAAAAGCATATGTTCTTCAGTAGATTTTCAATCATTACCGGTTTTTTGTATAATGGCTCCACAGTGGCATTACGGTCCCCAGCCAACCGTGCCCTAAAATCTGCTTCTGTAATAATAAAGAGTCGCATATCATTAAATATATATTTCTATGAAATAAATTTAATTACATTGTACCTTGTGTGTATAACTGTTTAATGGTGGCATTAAGGTCACCAACCCAATCTCTCCTACTAAAACCTCTTCCTGTATGTTGAACCCCACGTAGCTTTGGTGTGTCTAAAGCTCCATGGCAAAAACTCTTCAGTGAGGGACATTGACTCACTGTTACTTGAAGCAATGATGGGAACCTCATAGCGTTATATCCTGAACAGAAGCTTTTGAGGTTTTGTAAATAATGAAGCTCCAAACATTTCAACTTCATGAAAACAATCTCATGATATGTTGCATCATCTCCAGCGCTTCCAATCACTTCTCTCATTGACTCACATTCTGTTATCTTTAGTGTAACGAGCCGCTCCAAACTTTGGGCTTTCGAAGATGTAATCAACTCTACCAACTCTTTGCATTCCCAAACATCCAAAGTTGTAAGATTTTGAAAAGATGAGGAAGCACATGATAAATTACTTAAGCTGCCACATTCATAAACTTGCAGAGTTTCAAGATTTACACACATGTGGTCAAGGGGAGAGCCTTGGTTCCATAGATGTGTTATATTGTCAAAATCTTGCAATTTTAACTCTTTAATTCTTGGCAGCATCATTATCACGTCTGTTTCCTGACCAGCACCAGCACCTTCGTAAGGAGAAAACTCTTCAAAATCGAAAGAAACCATCTCAAGCATTTCCAAATTGGAAAATCTTTGGAGGAAATGAAACGGAAAAACTGCTGATTCATCTAGGTAGTCGGTAACACGAAGACATTTTACATTGCAAAACGACTCTATCGCAAACTGACCATCACTTATCATTGCAATGTCGTCACTAGTAAATGAAACTTCTTCCAGTTGAGGGATGATCTGAGTAATCATCAAACCAAAAACCAATGATATGATAGTGATTATTTAATTTTCTTTTTATTTCATAGATGATTCAAGTAAAACATATGAAATATATTAAATAAATGGTGAAGGGTCATACCTGTTCAATGATGAACAATGGTCTTGGGAGTTGGGACTCTACATGCCCAAATATCTTAATCTTCCCACACCAATACGTGCTCAACTTCTTTAATGCAGGCCATACTGTTTTATGCGTTCCTGGGTAGAAACAGATAAGGTTTGGTAGATTCCAAAGTTTAAGGAAAGATAACTCACTAAATTCAAACCGAATTTCATGTTCTACTCCTCCATCAATCTTTGAAACAATCTCCTCCACGCCACAGTTATCAACAATAAGGCTTTCGAGTTGTTGAAGATGTTTTGCTAATGAAAACGGAAACAGTGTTTTCAAACTCCAACACTCCCAAACATCTACTTTTCGTAGATTTTCAAAATAAAGATATCCACTAAGATCCTTGTACCAGATATGCTTCAACTTTGGCAAGCGAAAGAGATTCACTTCTCTTAATTGACACCCCCCTGCATTAGTTTCTTCAATATCTAAGCCATGGACTTGGAGTTGGAACACTTCTTCTAGTGAAGAACAAGAATTTACCGTTAGTATTTCCAGTCTTTGAAATACTTGCAGCAAAAGAAATGGAAAAATATTCAACAACCCATCGCAGTACTCAACGTTCAACTCTTTTAGCTTAGAAAAAGAACCCGCATGAAGTTGATTATTCCATATCCTCTTCACATTTCTCAGATGAGAGATTTTGATCTTCTCCAAATTGGGAAAACCAACCTATAATACATTATCATTTTCAAATGATTATAGAACTATGCTTTGATCTTCAACAAATTCAACAATATAGTCTTCATGGTAAAGTACCCTACAGGTCATTGAACAATGCTCAAATGATCGTTTAGGTCGTTGAACTTTCAAAAGTTGCAAAATTATCATTAAATTTATTGAAATGTTACAAAATAGTCACTGCAATGGTATAATAAATTATAAAATTTCGATAAATTAAATGACTATTTTGTAACTTTCAAAAGTTCAATTACCTCTGGTGTACTTTAACCCAAAATGAAAAGAAAACTAACCTCGATGGAGAAAAATGTAGCGTCATTATCGGTTTCATTACCAACGATTGCTTTATTGTCCTCGTTTTTCGAAAAAGTAGAAACAAAGGTAGTCATGATTGGACAGTCAGATACCATAATTTCTTTCAAGGATAGACATTCAAGAGCTGAACTTCCCAGGTAAAAGTTTGAAATATTTGAACAGGACTCCAAGACAATGGACTGTAGATGAGGAAATATGCTAATGATTTTATTACCATCTGCTATTATTGCTTCCTCGGTCACTACTGTATTTGAATCCTCTTCTTTGATGACTTGTTCCATATTACTGCATCTCTTGATTTCTACTTGTTGAAGTCGTCCTAGGCTCAGGGCCATAGAGAGGTTAAAAATGCATCTCAAGTTGTTAGAATCACAAACCTCTAAAACTTCAAGACTTTTAAAGTCCAAAATTTCTTGAGGATTTCTACTCCATACGTCTATCAGCTCCGGGAATTCTGAGAACTTCAAATGCTTCAGGTCACGATATCCAACCTAAGTAGCAGCATATCAAAAAGTTAAACTTGTCATCATGTTTAACAAGAGCCCAAGTGCCCAACAAAGCTATGATGCAAATAAATTATGTAAAATATAATTAACTGTATATATTCTTCAATGAATTTTGCATCAGTACCTGTTCTTTGTATAACTGTTCCACAGTGGAATTCAGGTCCCCAGCCCACCGTCCCTTGACATCTGTTTTTGTTAGCTGTACTTTCTGCAGTTTTGGCATGCTCAACATTCCTTGATAAAAGGTGTTCATTTTAGGACATTTGCTCAAAATGACTTGTTCCAAAGAAGGAAACGTAAATGTATGATTTCCTGAACAGAAGCTTTTGAGGCTTGGTAAACAAAGAAGCTCCAAACGTTTCAACTTTCTGAAAACAATCTCATATGTTGTTTCATCCCCTTTACTTGCAACCACTTCCCTCATCGTTTCACATTCTTCTATCCTCATTGTCACAAGGCACACCAAACTTTGGGCTTTGGAGGATGTGATCAGCTCTGTCATCTTTTTGCATTTCCACACATCTAGAGTTGTAAGATTTCGCAAACTTGAAAAATATGATCCTAAATTGATCAAGCTGTGACATTGCCAAACTTCAAGGCTTTCAAGTCTTGCAGAAACATGATCCTCTTGCGTCCATACAAGTTGTGGGTTGCAAACATAATCCAGTTTCAAGTTTTTAATATTTGGGAGCATGATAATCACGTCTTTGTCCTCACCTGCATTACCTTTGTAAGGAGACAACTCTTTGAAATTGCAAGAACCCACCACCTTAAGGGTCTCCAGATTGTAAAATCTTTCAAGGAAACGAACTGAGATAACACCCCATTCATTGAAGAGGCTTCTAACGTGAAGATGTTTTATATTGCAAAACATGTTTGCCTCAAGCTGAAGGTGATTTATCATCGCAATATCACCAAAGTTAAACGAAACTTGCTCCAATTGGGGGATAACCTAATGAATCAACAAGAAAGAACAATGAGATGATATATGTATAAACAGATTGACTTATATTAGGATGATCCTAAAAACATTAGTTTCCAGGCACCAATGAAATAATGTCATGTTATACATTTTTAAAGGCATTAAATTATTATTATACACTCATCTATAACCAAATCCTCTCCAACCCAATTAACTCTAATTAGAAAATTATTCAAATTTAAATTGAATGCATTAGTTATGAGAGATAGTAGATGGTTCAAGTAAAACAGATGAACTATCTTTAAGGAAATGGTGAAGGGTCATACCTGTTCAGTGATGAACAATGGTTTTGGGAATTGGAACTCAACATGCCCAAATATCTTGATCTTCGGACATGCATATGCCCTTATTTGCTTTAACGCAGGCCATAATGTTTTATGTGCGCCTGGATATAAGCATTTGAGATTTGGTAGTTTCCAAAGTTTAAGGTAAGATAACTGATTAAATTCAAACCAAATTTCATGTTCTACTCCTCCATCAATCTTTGAAACAATCTCCTCCACTCCACAGTTATCAACAATAAGGTTTTCAAGTTGTACAAGACGCTTGGCTATTGAAAATGAAAACAGAGTTTTTAAACTCCAGCAATTCCAAACATATACTTTTCGTAAATTTTCAAAAGAAAGATTTTCACTGAGATCCTTGTTCCAGACATGCTTCAACTTTGGCAATCGAAAGAGATTCACTTCTCTCAATTGACTTCTCACCACATTTGTTTCTTCAATATCTGAACCAGGGACTTGGAGTTGGAACACTTCCTTTAAGGAAGCACAATCAGTTATTGTGAGTATTTCCAGTTTTTGAAATACTTTCCGTAGAAGAAATGGGAAAATATTCGACAAAGCATCGCAGTACTCAACTTTCAACTCTTTCAAATTTGAAAATGAATCCGAACGAAGTTGGTCATACCATATCCTCCTCACATTTCCTACATGAGAAATTTTGATTTTGCGCAGGTTGGGAAAAGCAACCTATAATGCAGAATTCATTCCAATGGAAACAATCATTAGAAGAGTTAAATTGAAAGAGAGATAAAAGGGGAAAATGTATAGCGTAGAAACGAGTACCGTTTTATTGAATAAAACACAATCAGTTGGGAAATCTTTGCTCATGGAGTTATGGATGAATCCCTTCAACTCCGGACAGTTTTCTATCTCAATAATCGTCAAGGTTGGGAATTCAACAGTATAATCTTCATGGCAAAATCCGATGAGCTTCTCAAGACCCTTCAATTTGAGGGACTTCAATCGAGAGAAACATATTACGAGAGCTCTGTTTCGAGATGCTTCTTTCATTGATATTATCTCCCGTATGCACTTACATCCACTTATTTCCAAGGATTTGAGCTGCTGCAGATATTCAGCCATAGAGTCGGATAGCACGTGCTTTAAGTTGGTGCAGCCCTCGATGATCAAGCTCGTCAAATTATGAGTTGAACAAAACGCTTGGGGAGCCCATATTCTTTCCATGCTAATTGAGGATAGTTTCAACTTCTCCAACTTTGGAAACAATATCTGCACACATGTACTTGTTAACTTACCAGATCAAATCTTTTTTTTTTGGAATGAGAACTTGCAGAAATGAGACAAAAATGCAAACATTGGGAGAAGAAAAGGAATTAAATACCTTTTGGTTGAAAAGGGTCATTTCCTGTGGCTGTGGAGATATGGAAGTTGAACCTTTATTTCTGGAGCAAAAGCTAATGAGGTTAGGCAGACCCTTAAGCGTCAAAGACTTGAGTTGAAGAAATTCAATTCCGTGAACATCATCATTATCTTTCAGGATATATCGGATCAACGCACCATTTTCAATATGCAAATTCTTCAACTGTTGAAAATAATCCCTATACTCATCATGAGACAACATCTCCACACCTTTCACTTCATCTATATATAAATTCTCAGCTTTCTTTATTAGAACTTTGATCCCGTTATTCAGAAAGCTAAGGCGTGTCTGTAGGTTGAGCCTTACTGTCTTGGAATATTCACAAACAAAGTTGCAATCCCAAACCCAATCCCAGTCACTAGCTTCTACCATGAAAATAAGGTATCTTTGCAACTTTCCAAAGAATAAATCTTTGGGAATAGTGTTTGCATTAGGGATATGAATTTCTAAAGCTGTTAAACAGGTTAAAGCTTCTAATTCGGCAAGGCTAGAATTGCTTTGTTGACTAGAGTGTCCCTCTGCTCCCCATTCAACGAAACTGTTGCGCATATAAAGTTCTTCTAATCTATACAATTTGCAGAAGACCCCAAGTGGAATTCTTTTGAGTTTGGAACAATCACGTAAATCTAACCACTTTAGCTTAGTCAGTTGCCCTATTTCTTCGGGCAGCATTTCAATATCAGAACCCACAAGGCATAGAATTTCCAGATTCTTGAGCTCCCCAACAAGGGAAATATCTCCCAACACACAACAAAACAAGCATAATGTTCGAAGGTTTGCTAGCAAGGAAATTGATGAAGGCAAGGACGGGAAGTTCATGTCAGCCAAAATTAGGACTTTAAGATTTTCCATATCCTTAAAGAAGTTTGATGGTATTTTCACCCGAGGATCCTTGCTACCCATACAGAAAAGAGTAAGCTTTGAACATTTCAACTGATCAGGAAGCATGCTGATACTAGCATACCGCAAACTAATTTTGTTGCACTCTTTCATTGCTTCGTCATCTGGCCAATCATTTAAAACATCCCCGTGTTTTAAAACAAACGCATGGTTGCATTTAGAAGCGATTGACACAGCCACATCACAAATAAGATCATGCATATCAAAGCGGTGATCGCTATAGCTATCAATCAACAGACAAGAGGCTTTTAGATGACTCACCACTGTCAACATTCTGTTCCGTGTTTCTTCAATTGTGTTGACACCACGAAATATCCCTAACCCAATCGAACACATGAGCAACTCATCCAAGTAAGCACCATGCCCCATTAGACTGCAAAGCAAGAAAGTCTGTTTATGTTCTTCAGTTGGTAAACGATCATAGCTCAATTCTATAGTTGAATATGCATCTCGTGGTACTCCGCTGAAGTTGCTTGACGATGGCCTGTTTAGTTGGCGCAAAGCATCCACCCATTCAAACAAAGGCTCATCTCTCAAAGACAGTGCAAGTGTTCTAATGGCGATTGGTAGACCGCCACATTTTTTAGCCACCTCCGTAGCTACAGGTGACAAATCTGGTCTTTCGACACCGTCCCCTGCCATCTTCTTGAAGAAAGCCCAAGCTTCTTCGTCTTCTAAAACTCCGATCGCAAAGCTTTTTTTAGCATCCATACCCTTGGACAGAACACGAAGATTTCTGGACGTCAGCAGTATGGTGCATCCCTGATGCTCATCTCCCAAAGGAATCCCCATTTCCATCAGGTCCAATCTTTCCCAAATATCATCTAAAACAACAAGAATCTTCTTCTCTTTCGTCAACCTTTGGCACAATCGACTTGCTCTTCCACTCGCACTCTGCTCCTCAAATTTCAATCTCAACATATCTGCAATCTGGTCTTGGATTTTCAGGATGTCAGGGGTATGAGTCACAACAGCAAAAACCACCGAGTCGAATACCTTATCCTCTTTGACTTGTCTTATAACTTCTTTAACAAGCATGGTCTTGCCAACGCCAGGCATTCCGTGCACCCCTACAATGTTGACATTAGGATCTTTCACCGCCTCCATGATGTAGTTAAACGACTGCTTTCTTGATTCAAAGTCCTCAAAATCTCTAGGTAAATCCACAATGGGTCGTGGGACACCGGGATATGATATTCTGTCAAATCCACCTTGCCGGAGGAGTTCATCAACAACACTAGCTTCTTCTATAGCTTTCTTGCAAAGCTGATAGCGAGCCTTGAAATTAGGGCACAAGCCGACGAAACACTTGTTGGCTGCTTCGTCTTCAAGACCCTTAACTTCGTCATACTTCGAATTGATAACGTCGCCGGCTTTAATCAGCCAGCTCTTGACGTCGGGGTATACAACGTCGCCGTTCTTTTCGGCAGCATCAACATCCAGCAGCACTCTGTCTCTCTTTCCTTTCAACATCTCAACTTTATCCTCGAAGTCCGAGACCGTCTTTCTATAGTTGCGCACGTAGCTGAAGCCAATTTTGATTTTCTGGAACACGAATCCGGCAACACCAGTAACAACGTTGCTGGCGCTGCCTGTAGTAATCTCCATTTTCAAAAGTCAAGTAATGAAAGGGTTTATTTTGTGAATCAGGAGGGAAAGGAGTAAAAGTAGCTGAGATCTGAAATAGAGGAGAATTACCTGAGATTTATTCAAACAAAGATGATGCAAGAAAATTACCAGGAAACTGCAATGGCAACTCTTTATCGATTTAAATAATATAAATCCTCATTTCATACACTTTCTATTAAAAAGTCTATTAATTTAAACCACAAACACATCATTATTCAAAGTCAACTCTCCACACGGTATCACCATCAACAAGCTTCCATTGACTTAACTGAATGATAGAAATTATGCTGTACTTACACGGATAAAGGGACGGATTAGGGGACGAGGACCGAAAACGGTAATTTAAGGTGCGGAGACAGTAAATGTACTATATATAAATAAAATTAAAATTATAAATAAATGTAAAATCTCAAGATTCGATCATAATATTAACTCTAAAACAATAAAATATATGTATAAACTATAATATTAAGTCTAAAACAATAAAATTCATAAATAAATCATAATATTAAAGTATCAAATCTCAAGATTCGAACCACAATATTAAGCATACAACAATATTAAACAACAAAAATCAAACATTGATAATGATAGTTTAAAATCATTTTTAATTCCAATGAAGAGAATTGATTTGATAAAAAAAAAGTTCAATCAAAATAAGCACTTCAACATGCTAATTTGAACTAAACACATTGGAAAACAACATTTAAACCGGACTATGCACACTGAAAATTAATCGGACTAAGCACATTGTTTTTAACCGAATTAAGCTTCAAGACTGAAAAACATACTAATTTGAACTAAGCTTCAAGACTGAAATTACATTGGGGCATTTTTCAAGTTCCAAGAGATGGAAAACTAACAAGCAATAAAATAAGAAAAAGAACACAGAAAAACCATTTTATGAAAAGTTTTTCAAGCTTTTCAAAGCTGCTTACCTCCTCCCTTTGTCAGTCGGTTCTCCATTGCCCAATGCCCACCTTGTTCCAAATCCGTGATAGTCATGTGCTTCTCAAATGCCCACCTTGTTTTCCTTTGCCCAATACCCACCTTGTTCAAGCGAAGAAGAGGCGCAAATGCTAATATTATCGTCCAATGCTTCTCAAAATTAGGTTTTGTTTTTTAAAATTTTTTAATGCAAAATTCTAAAATAACCCCTGGGACGCATGTGATAGTCACATGCCGTCCTTGAAACGTCCCCTGATAAACATTTGCCATCTCCAGTTCGGTGAGCCGTATCCCACCACCATAGCACGTCCCTGGGACGTTCCCGTGTCGTTCTCCTGCCGGGATGTATCGGGTACTTGAAACGTGGAAGAAGTACGTCTCCGTGCTTCTTAGGAAATTATTATACAAAGGAAGTGATTGACCAAAACTGATAAGAAAAAATGAGGGAAAAACCAAGCAAAATTTCTAAATCTGGGGAAAAAAGAGCATAACTCTTTCTTCTCAATGTTCTTCGTTTGTGCATTATCTGGACAGCTAAAATATGAGCATTTGAAATCAATTTGGAAATTAATAAACGCAAAAAAGAAACTAATAAAAAACTCCAATTCTTTTAAAATACGGATTGAACTTCCCCTTTCTTAGTTCAACAAATTGATTAATAAGATAAAAAGAGTAAAGTGGTTCTGAGCTGAGGCTTGGATCAGAACACTGAGTTACTCGTCGAGGTTTCATTTGACATACCGACGGGAGGTATTCTCCTGACGGAGCGTCTTGGCTTCCTTCGCAGCTTTCGTGAAGACGAGTGAGGCTAAGATTGTGCCGATTTTCGCATGAGGATGGCAGAGTGCGAAGACAGGGCGGCGACAATAGAGGATGATGTGGTGGGGGGAAATGTAAATTCCATGGCTTAGGTGATCTTTCAGTTGTTTGATTGTGTTGGCATTTTAACAAACACATGGTGGGCATTCTAGGCTGAGCTCGATTCACACTGAAAATATGACAAAATATAAAATTCAAATGAACACGAAAGCAAAGCAAACATCAATCACGGAGGGCAAAGCATCAAATATACTCCAATTTTCATAACAATTGAACTTATATATCAAAATTTAGTTACCTAAATATACTACTTCGGCTTTATACACTTATCAACTTTCAACATACTCTTCTAAACAAAACTATTGTTAGGGTTTTTTTTAATTAATTTGGGTAACTCAATATTTATTCAAAAATAATTCTCAATCATTTAAAATTAATAGTTCACACCGTTGATATTCTTGATATTCGAATCTAAAACCTTAAAGATTAACAATAATTTCATTACAATGTCATTCAATTCGTTAAATCAAGTTTTTATATAACTCTTTACATGATAGCTCAAAACCAGTTTTCATATAACTCTTTACACAGCAGTTAACCTAACTGCATGGATAACCGTGCTAACAGCTTGCAGCCATTCACACTAGCTAGCAACCATTCACACCACGTGCACAATTACTTTCAACACGTGCATCACACTTTAACATTGTCCCCGCTCCTTCTTCCTTCTCGATTTTTTCAGCCAGACAAACACACAAACTCTTTCTCTGAAAAGTTCAAATGCAGCCTTGGTTAATGGCTTAGTAAGGTCATCTGCAACCTGGTGACACGCAGGGATATAGTTGACCTGAAGCTGCTTTGCTGCCACCTTTTCTCGTACGAAATGAACGTCCATATCCACGTGCTTGGACTAAGCACGGTAAAGCGGATTTTCACTTAAAGCAACTGTGTTGGTGTTATCACACCAAACCACAGGTTCTCCACGCTGTTCGACACCGAAGAGACCCAGGCAACCTCTGCAGCAACATCCGCCACACTCCTATACTCGGCTGCCGTCGTAGATCTAGAGACAATTTTTTGCTATGGTGCACTTATACGGACGGATACGGGGGACTGAGATATGAAATGGTAATTTTTAAAACTATAAGGTACGAAGACAGTAATAGTATGACATGTAAAATAATTTTAAATTATAAATATATATAAAAATAATAAATAAAGTGACTCAAACCACAATATTAAATTTAGAACAATAAAATCCTTAAATTATTTTTCTGACTAAAATTGTAATTATTGTAAATTATGTAACTTTTTTAGTAAACATATAATATTTGAGGAATCTATGAGATTATTCCATTTTATTATAATCATAAATACCTACCTTTATTCTACCTTCATTCTTCTTCCGTCGACTGGCTCTCATCCATCGCCGTCGTGGGTCGTGTTGCAGTCAAAATCACCGTCCCCGGATAAACTTTGATCGTCCCCCAATTCAGTCAGTTGTATTATGCTATCGTGGCACGTCCCCAATACGTACCTCAGTCATCCTCATACCAGAAACGTATCGGGTACTTGAAACGGACCTACTTTGTCGTCCCGTGCTTCTTAGATTTTTTGCTTCCTGGAGCTCCAAATCACCGGACATTTGCCCACAAACACAGTAAGTCTTGACACCGAATGTCGATCATCAGTACTTCCTCCCCAATCTGCATCAGCAAAACTGTAACACTTACAGACGCTCCAGCAACCGGCATAAACGTTAATCCATAATCCAAAGTGTCAACTAAGTACCGAAGTTTATGTTTGACCTGTAGATGCTCGTTTTTGTCCAGGGTCCAATACAAGATTCAAAATGGATTGCAGGACTAAAATAAATATAACAGTTTGCAACACCCAGTTGTCTCTCTTCAACCGTTTCACCTATAACTGCAGCAAATAACCAAGTCAGATTTTTTGGGAGCCAAGTAAGAAGCAATGAGGCAAACGGTTATGGAAAAAGAGGGTAAAAACTTATGGAAACAGTTTGTAAGTGGGGCACGACTTGAAGAGTATTTTGGGGGAAATAAACTGTAAAGAGTTTAGTTTTTAGGATTAACCACTGGAAAAGGAGGACAAAAAAAATAGACGAGAAACAAAGAGAACAAGAAGTGAAGGGAAACTCATTCAAAAACAAAAGCAAAAAAGGCCATCTAAACTAGCAAGGTCTCAGGCAGTGGAATAAACAAAAAAAAACCACCATCAATCATTCATCATAAGTGAGAATAGAGAGCAATTCAACGGGATTAACAGAAAGCAGTAATCATTTCCTTGAGGTATTTTTTTAATCCATTTTCGATTTTTAGTGATTGTGGTGTGTGATTTGTTTCGAAATAATTAGTAAAAACAAAGAAAAATGGGTCGTTTGAGGTTACCATTTGTTGGTGGTCTCTCACTGGAGCCAATGTCGCCGGAGTCGGTGTTCAAATATTGATAGTCGATCGGGAAACCTTGTACATGAGTTAGGGGTTAGAGTCACAAATCCAATCAGAGATTAAAACAGAAAATAGTAAAATAAATTAGAGGATTGAAGCAGTGGTGTTGGGAGGCAACCATCAAGGTTCATAGCAACGATGGGTGTGGGTAAGGGAAAGTGAAGAGTGACGTGAGGTTGGGGATGTTCTGTATGTAGTTAAGTAGGCTTATTTTTTAGTTTAGGTTTTGGTTAAATTAGCTTTTGGTCCCTCAAGGTAAATCCTTTTAAAAAAACAGTCATCTGAAGCGTTAATTTATGAATTTGTTTTTTTTAATTATTTATTTCATTTGTCTCAATTTCGTTATTTTCCAAATTTAGGTTTCAATTGTAATTTTCGGGTTATTCATGTTTAACTCCTTAATGTATATGTTTTTTTTTGTTTTAATCATTGTCTTAATTTTTGATTATGTATCCGACTTTTGTGTTATTCTAAATAAGCCCTTAGTTAAGTTTGCGAATAATTTGAATCTAATCCATGTTTGCTTTTATGTTTCCTTATTTAGTCTCTTAATCATTTCATTTGATTGAATATTATTTAGAACTAAATTTTTATGGTATGTTAATCAATTAGATTAGTTTGTAGTTCTTTAGTTTTATTTTTTAAATAAATATAGTTGTGGATATTTGAATATGTTTTTTAGGTTATTATATTTTACAATTGATCCCTAGATTAGATAACTTTTCTTTTAAAATAATTATGGTTAATTAGAATTTTAGTTTATGTTTAGTCCTTTTTTTAACTTAAATTCAATCTTAGAGCTTTAACCTTAAGCTCAACCTTTAGATTTAGATCACTTTATTTTATTTTATTTTTAGATTAATTCCTTAAATCTAAGTTTCTTTAATTTAGGTCCATTGTTAGGGTTATCTTTAATTATATTTGTTTTGTATGTGATAAGTTTATGTGTGGAAGTATGTGAGTGATCTATTTACGAAGTGTATGACGGCATTTGTTGCATGAATTTGTATGATATCTTCACGTGCATAACTCGGCCTATTACATAATCGGACTAAGGGTAATACCCTTCTAATTTAAAATTATCTTGGGTGGCTTGTCTTAACTGATTAGAGAGCCATTTTGACTATTTTAAATTAAAAGTGTATCCCGAAAGTGAAACAAAAAAAATTGATTTGTCGCCTATAATTTGGGAACGAAAAAAAGGAAATGTTCGTTTATTTAAATTTATCGAGAAAAGGTTGTTATAACTTTTAAGATCTGGTCTCGATATTTGTAAATAATCGAACATTCTTTATCTTTCTAAAACGACTCGGTAATTTTAATTTAATTTATTTGAGTGCTTTTGAATTTTTTTAAATTTACATTTTTGTTTTATGGGATCAAAAACCAAATTAAATTCGAATTTGTAAAGTTCATTGCAAAGACGTTAATTAATCGACTAGGTACCGATTTAGGGCGTTGTGGGGGTGCTAATCCTTCCCCACACGTAACCGACTCCCGAACTCATGTTTTGGTAACGCAGACCTCAATTTGTTGTTTTAATTAAAATTAATTTTTATTTAAAATGACAAAGCATTTTTGGGTGCCCAATCACACCCTAATCAAAGATTGGTGGCGACTCTTCGAACCGTATTTTTCGATCGTAAAGGAAATTCAAAATTTTTCGAAACGAGAGGTCTTTTAAATCGCATTTGTTTTTAAATTAAAAAGAGGATAATTACGAATTAATGTGGTTTTTAAAATCTCACTTTCTCACCCTTAAGAAAAAAAATCGTTTCGACAGCTTGGCGACTCTGCTGGGGACTTTTTTTTTTAGAGAGTCAGGCCGATAGTTGATTAATTAATTGTCTTTACAATTGAAAATTATAAATTCGTTTTAATTTGGTTTTTGATCCATTGTTTGGTTTTAAATATGGTTTGCATATTGATTCGTAATTTGATTAACCATTAAATAGTTGTACTGATTTGTTTGCTAATGGTTTCAGATTATTTGTGAATTGAGAATTGATTTTTGAGTGTTTTTTATTGTGTGTTTTTTCGCTTTTCCTCACACACTGCACAGCTGCATTATCATAACATGAGCTAAAATCTCGCTCCGTCCTATTTAAGTAGGAGTGAGAGACTATGCCCTCGTGTGGTTTTCACCTCCGCATGGGATAGTGGATCGCTCCTGGAGCTCACGCCTTATGGTCCTCGTGATGGTATTCACCTCCGCATGGACATAAGGAGGTGTGTTCCCTCGAAATTGAACTTGATCCCCTAAAGCCTGTGCCAGGATTGAGGGTTCGACAGCCCAAGGGGGCACCGGCAAGGACAATTCGAGAACCTATTACTTTAGAACTGAACTCAGCATATAGTGAACATAGAGCCCAAATTTAGGTCGAGCCTAACCCGAACCTTAAGAGTCCCGTGAGGAGGGAACACAATGAAAAGCTTTTGAGTCATTTAATTTCGTTTTTCGAATAAATACATGCGAACTAGAAATCATGTGGTTAGGTTTATTTTTATCAAACAAGCATACGAATTAGATATCATGCGGTTAGGATTTTTTGTGAATGATAAGGCATGGGGGTAGATATCATGTTGGGTAGGATTTGCTAAAACATGATTGGGTAGCCAGCATGTGAGGGTAGGTTTTATTTAATGACTTTGATACTTATTAATTTGTTGTTTATATTTTGTGAACTAACCCATTTTTGGTTTTATGTATATTTTATTTTGAATTTATCGCATTTGCATCTTCATCCAAAGGTGTTAATTCACAAGTGATTGACTAATAAGAAGGCTGGTCATAATGAGACAAGAAATTCTTAACCATGTAGTCAAAATCGGGAGCTCCAGAGGCGTTCAGATGATTCATGAAGAAGGACATTCGATGAATGAAGAAATTTGAAACTAATTGAAGACCGATCCACAAAGAAAGACATCCTGAAGATGTTCCCTCAGGAGATAGATACAATCATACCAAGGACGAGAAGACCCTTCACAAAGACATGAAGAACACTTTGCATTAAAAGTAAAGATAGGGGCATCCGACGTCGTCAAATGTGATAAAATACGCCGACAACTTTAGGGTGTAATGTTAGATTCCATAAAGAGTACAGTTCGAGGAAATGAAGAAATGAAGAATCATAATTGTATTTTGACTACATGGTGTAATGAAATCTTGTTTTCTAAATGAAGGTTGTTCTATAGTGGTCACTTTTGGGATTAACAACTTTTGCATTTGCATTTTGCATCCACATTTGCATTCGCATCGCTTTAATTTAAGCACTTTTACACGCATCAATCATGAAAACGTGAGAGTAACTCATGAAAGATACTGTGACAGAAGCTCTGGAAGAAAATTGAAGTTACCCTGAGACGTGTTTCTAGAAAGATAGACAACAATGAATGAGATCTTAGCACGAGTTAGTAAGATCGAGAGAATTCAAGAACAGCTCGTAAGGACCCAACAAGAAATGATTGATGAAGCAAGGAAGTTCCAAGTTGAATCCAGGGGACAGATGTCCAAGTTGATGAGCATGATGATTACAGTGATATATGGGGAGAAATCATCAGATGACCCTATTACACAAGAAAATATGAAGACTTCGGGTGAGAATCTGAATGTTAGTGGTGCAGCCAATGTGATGATAGCAACTAATCAAGAACCTGTTAGGGGATGTGGTAATTCAAGTCAACTCCAAAAATCAAGTAAGATTCCAGAAGATGCTACGGAGATCATACTGGGAAAAGTAGAAGTTAAGGGTGAGACTTCTAATACGAAAGTGGAGCCAGACTCAAAGAAAAGAGGCATAGAGGAGGCTCAAATGCCAGTAAAGAAGGCCAAAAAGAATAGAAAAAGGAAGAAGATGACACCTTTGATTCCGATTCCGATCTCATATTCAGACTTGTTACCCTTTCTCTTTGAAAGTGGGCTCTTAAAGCCTTTTCCTCCGAGGTACAACACTTATTTGCATCCAGACTGTCAAGGTGTCAAAAGATCATGCGGTTATCATTCTCAAGAGTTTAGCCACTCTACAGAAGATTGTACAATCCTGAGATTTAAAGTTCAAAACTTCATCACGGAAGGGCTGTTATGCTTTGAAAATGGAAAACCGAAGCTCCCCGGAAGCTCAAAACTTGTCGATGAAGGGAGATATGCAAATCAATGTCTCTCCCAAGATGTTAGTCAAACGTTAAACCTTCAAAGCGAATGTTCCAATGGTCAGTCACAATGCCTTCAATATGATCATAATAACGGCAAGGAGAAAGTGGGATCAAAAGAGTTTTCATATAGCCAGATATATCCAAAGTTGCTCCAAGCCCAACTGATTGTCCCACGTCTGGCCAAGCCTTTGCTGCCCCCTTATCCGAGTTGGTATAATGAGGATGTTACTTGTGAATATCATACTGGAGCCCGAGGACACTCCATCGAGAATTGTAACAACTTCAAGCGACAGGTTTGAGATCTTTTGGCTCATGGAGTTATAGAGGTGGATGCTCAGCAGTTGAAAGTCAATCGCCATAATGAAGTTGATGGGGTTGAAACAAGTGAAGTACATGCCACAGAGAGTGTTGAAAATGAGAAAAATAAAATCAAGGAAAGCGAGATATGTGAAGCAGAGATAAATGACTCAACTCTTGAGACCTCTCTGACACTAAAAAAGAAGATAGAAGTGGGAAGTGACAAGAAGAAAGTTAAAGGAGAGGTAGTCCGAGACTGGCCGCAGAAGATGTCTTGGGAAAATACGACCCTCAAGGTTTTTCAAGTGCCCATTTCTGACTTGTTATCCCCTTTAATCAAGAATCAGTACCTCACTCCAAGGCCATTAAGAATGAAGACTAGCCCATCCGCTTATGGCTATGACCCGAATAGTGCTTGCGATTTTCATCTAGGGGCATTGGGCCATCACACTGACAAGTGCATACCATTGATGGAAGAGATAGAAAGGCTCGTTGACAAGGGAGTCCTGACAAGAGAAATGATCGAGAAATGGGGAGTAAGTGAGGGTAAAAACCCTAATCTAACGGGGCACCCGCCATTATAGGGAAAGTAGGGCCTTTTGGTTGAACAAGTGAAGGTTGTGCTCCACCACAATCGTATTTTCCATTTGCAACATCATGTTTGAACTTGTTTTTCATCCTTTCTCAGTTTTTTTATAATGATATTTAAAAAAATTCTTTAAAAAAATTCATGTTACTTTATGGATGGTGAGCATTGAATCGAATTTACGACTTGAAATTCTTTGAATATCAACTGAATTAAAAGCTCTTTAATGATTAGAGTTATAAATCTTTGACAAAATGACAAGGTTGAAACCTGATAAAACAAGGACCTTGACCTTAACCCCATAAGATGTACTCGAACACCATACCCTTTTTTTTACAGGGATTGATATAGCATTCTTCTTTCATAAGGGGATGAACAATAGGCTTGGTATTCAGGTATGCACAGGAGCGGACAATATGGGGCATCTCTCGTGTATGACGTTACAAAACTGACTAGACTTCGCTTTTGTTGATGACGTTTAATGATGATTATGATCTTTACAGATGGAATAGTCGAGTAGACGAGTCTAGTTTGGGTCAGTTGCTTGGTAATTGAACTCTAACGATGAGATTTTCTGACCTTCAACAAACACCGAGACTATAACAGGTTCTCCTTGACAAGCTTAAGAAATGGAATCCGTATACCCAAATATATAAATATATAATATATGTTTATACAATAAAGCTGAGCTATTCCACTAAGGCAATTGGTTATGGAGGAAACTCGAAAGCCCTGGCTTTATGAATAGATTATATTCAAACCATGACCTTGATCGGGTACTTGGCAATTCGGTGTATGCTGCACTGTGATTGTCAAGTCAAAGACTTTGTGATGAGATGAATCCTTCAGTTAGCCCGATAAAGGCAATTTACAATAAAGCTGATTTCAGCTAGCCAGAAAATGAAAAATTAAATCAATTTTATAAATAAGGAGTTGCGGCAAAAAATGGACTAAGGGAGATAAGGAACACCTGTTATAGTCAATTTCACACGTGCACTCAGAAATTTCATTTTTAGATCAATATTTCTGCACTGCCTTGGTTAGAGAAGTCTACGAGGCTTGAACAAATGAAAGATTTCAGAGAACTGAAATGGAAGTGTTCTAGAAAGTATAGTAATGGATTATGCTAGTTGCATCATTTTGTCCGCATCCGATTAAAATACCAAGCCAAGAAAGAAGGGCATGTTGTAATAGTCACGATGACCGAGAAAGAAATGATATTTCGGTGGTTGAAACATTAGAAAATAGGAAGCCAACCTGAAGCCAACCCCTCAATTTTGACACTTGTCAAAGAGCTATAACCCTAAAAATATTAAAGAACTATTGATTTCTTTTGATATTTCGTGAACTCTTGTTTATGATTTGATTCAATTATGAGCCTAAATTAAGGGGCAGTGTTTTACAAAATTATTTCATTCTTTGATCCCTAAAATAAGAGAAAGGGGAAAAATATTTTTAAACAGGATGGTCTCAAATGTGAAAGGTGTCGAGGCTCTTTTTGCCTCCATTGAAGAAAGAATAAGCGATGCCAGAACATGAAGCATTCCACAGTGTTGAAAGCAAATAGTCCGAGAAATCAGAAGGACTGAGGAATGGAGTTTGTAATACTCCTTTGTGACGTTGTCAGTAACCAGTCAAGCAAATGATCACCATATGGGAAAGGGGCATATATCCCAGTGCATAGTAAAAACGCAAGAGTGTGACCAGTCAAGAATAAGATGATCACTTTATTTGAAGAGAAGGGCACGCATATCCCAGCTCATAACAAAAAGAAAGACATTACGTTAGAAGGGTTGATCACTTCTTAAGTGTCAATGACAGCGTGAAGAAAAGCTCTCAAGCTATTTGACAATACTGTAGCGGCATGAGAATTTGAGCATTCAAAGTCAAGAGATTTTGGTACGAAAGGAGCCATGAATACCCATATTGGGGCATGACTAAACCCACATAATGTTGAGATGACAAGATTTGGACCAAGGATTCATGAAGAATGAGCCTTACAAATTGAGGTGATGGGGCATTTTGAAGGACCGTACTAGTATGAGATAAAGTCGGGGCACGACTGAACCCACATCATGTTGAGATGATAAGATTTAGACCAAGAAGGCATTGAAAATGAGCCTTATAATTTGAGGTGTTGGGGCATTTTGAAGACTCGTACCTGAATAAGATAATGTTGCGGCATTAGTGAAGGCTTATTCCAGCTAGAGGTATTATTGTGGGGCATCTTTAGAAGCCAATGAAGACCTGTGGAACGATCATTGAATTGAAAAATGGTTCCAAGGGGATAAAAATGTATGAAGAATGAAAATGGTGAAACAGTGATAGTGGAGTTTACTATATATTATCATTTTGTCCATCATCAGTTGCATTATTCTGGTGATTTCACATGCATCAATATTGGCAAGCCGAAACATCCCACTTTAATCTTCATTGAGTTTTGGTATTCTTGTAATCCCATACAAAAACTCTGGACGTTATGCAAAGAGCTTCTCTGGTTAAAAGATATGGGCAGAAGTCACAAGAAAAGATGAATGTGTTGACAAATAATTTGTGAACCAGTAAATATGATGATGAATCAAGGTTGCGATCATGTGTTGTTTCCATTATCCGAGATGAAGGTTGTCATACGCAAATTCAAGGTTAAAATGAGAAATGATGTGGTGACATGGAAAATTGGGATAAATCCTCCTTGTGATATGAGTTAAAGCAGAATAGATGCTACTATCCCATTGATCTTTGTGGAATTTGGCGCAGTCATATACATAGTCTCCAAAAAATGGGGCAACACAATCATGCTTCTGACCATAGCAAGAAGTTGAGAGAGAAAACACTTTCTCCGAAATAAAGATAGATAACAAAGACGACAAGGAGATAGAAGAAGATCAGAGGGCTCGTCAAAAATACAAGTTGGAAACTATGAGTTGCTACACGGGTATATAAAGCAGACCCTGGAAAGGAATGATCAAGTATAAGAAGACTAAGTTCACCACTTTGAAGTCAAATAAAGATGAAATCGACATTTATGCATTCATGAGAACATCATTTGCATAAAAGAAAATGCATTACACTAATACATTTAATTGCATTTGTGTTCGTGTTTCATGCATAAATACATGATTTTGACAGATCTTCCAGTAAAAAGAGAAGATGCAGAATGCCAAAATCTCAGTAAGTTGAAAGGGAGATTTCAAACATCAAACGCAAGGAGTCGTGTTTAGAGAGGCATACCCTGAAGAATTAAGGGGTCCAATCCACAGAAGAAGCATTACTCTGAAGTGATAACCATCAGGAGATTGGGGCAAAGTCAAGTCTTCACCAAAGAGCAGTGAAACAAATCCATTTTGAGCCTTCACCAAATAGTAGTGAAGCAAACCATCTTAAGCCTTCACCGAAGAGTAGTGAAGCATATCCTTTTTAAGCCTTCTCGGAAGAGTGTTTGAGCAAACCATCAGACTGTCAGATGTAGGAGAAAAAGCAAAATTTCTCGAGTACAAAGAAAAGGAAACATGCGAGGAGTTATTAACCGATTCAATGTCCCAGGAAGGGAGAGGTTCAAATGACAGTCAAGTCAAGGAAGACTATCGCATTTAGTTGCGGCGAGACAAGCTCTCACAAGAGAAATGAATTCGAAAAGTTTCTCTTAAATTCTAATTTTTTGAGTATAATGATTTTCAAATTTTCAAGCACACATTAATGATTGATAATGTTTGATTTTCAGGTTCGACCTTCGAAGCAAATCAAACTTAAGTCTTCACGAGAGAGTAGTGAAGCAAATAATCTTGAAGTCTTCACAAGAAAGTAGTAAAGCAGAAGAAAATGTTCGAGTTCCATACTCCCTAGAGAAAGAGGGAGCGAACCCGTAAGAAGAAGATGTTCGAGTTTCATACTCCCTAGAGAAAGAGAGAGCGAACCCGTAAGAAGAAGATGTTCGAGTTCCATACTTCCTAGAGAAAGAGAGAGCGAACCCGTAAGAAGAAGATGTTCGAGTTCCATACTCCCTAGAGAAAGAGGGAGCGAACCCGTAAGAAGAAGATGTTCGAGTTCCATACTCCTTAGAGAAAGAGGGAGCGAACCCGTAAGAAGAAGATGTTCGAGTTCCATACTCCCTAGAGAAAGAGGGAGCGAACCCGTAAGAAGAAGATGTTCGAGTTCCATACTCCCTAGAGAAAGAGGGAGCGAACCCGTAAGAAGAAGATGTTCGAGTTACATACTCCCTAGAGAAAGAGGGAGCGAACCCGTAAGAAGAAGATGTTCGAGTTCCATACTCCCTAGAGAAAGAGTGAGCGAACCTGTAAGAGAATATGTTCGAGTCTTATACTCTCTGAAGGAATAGGGAGCAGACACGATTGTTGAAGATTATTCGAGTTCTATACTTCCTGAAAGAAAGAGGGAGCGAACCCGTTTATTGAAGATTGTTCGAGTCTTATACTCTCTAAAGAAATAGGGAGCAGACACGATTATTGAAGATTGTTCGAGTCTCATACTCTCTGAAGCAATAGGGAGCAAACCTGATTACAGAAGATTATTCGAGTCACATACTCTCTGAAAGAATAGAGAGCGAACCCATTTTATGAAAATTGTTCGTGTTCTATACTCTCTGAAGAAATAGAGAGCGAACTCGTTTATTGAAGATTATTCGAGTCTTATACTCCCCGACTGAATAGGGAGCAGACACGTTTGCCGAAGATTGTTTGAGTCTTATACTCCCTGAAAGAATAGGGAGCAGACCCGTCATTCGAAGATTTTTCAAGTCTTGCTTATCCTGAAGTAACAGAGAAGCGGATTAATCTTTTGAAGTTCTAATGGCCGGACAAACTTGATCATCTATTGATCTTTGCTCTATTCTCGTTACACGACAATGAACAAAGAGGGGCAGCTGTAGATGCTCGTTTTTGTCCAGGGTCCAATACAAGATTCAAAATGGATTGCAGGACTAAAATAAATATAACAGTTTGTAACACCCAATTGTCTCTCTTCAACCGTTTCGCCTATAACTGCAGCAAATAACCAAGTCAGATTTTTTGGGAGCCAAGTAAGAAGCAATGAGGCAAACGGTTATGGAAAAAGAGGGTAAAAACTGATGGAAACAGTTTGTAAGTGGGGGCACGACTTGAAGAGTATTTTGGGGGAAATAAACTGTAAAGAGTTTAGTTTTTAGGATTAACCACTGGAAAAGGAGGACAAAAAAATAGACGAGAAACAAAGAGAACAAGAAGTGAAGGGAAACTCATTCAAAAACAAAAGCAAAAAAGGCCATCTAAACTAGCAAGGTCTCAGGCAGTGGAATAAACAAAAAAAAAAACCACCATCAATCATTCATCATAAGCGAGAATAGAGAGCAATTCAACGGGATTAACAGAAAGCAGTAATCATTTTCTTGAGGTATTTTTTAATCCATTTTCAATTTTTAGTGATTGTGGTGTGTGATTTGTTTCGAAGTAATTAGTAAAAACAAAGAAAAATGGGTCGTTTGAGGTTACCGTTTGTTGGTGGTCTCTCGCTGGAGCCAATGTCGCCGGAGTCGGTGTTCAAATGTTGATAGTCGATCGGGAAACCTTGTACATGAGTTAGGGGTTGGAGTCACAAATCTAATCAGAGATTAAAACAGAAAATAGTAAAATAAATTAGAGGATTGAAGCAGTGGTGTTGGGAGGCAACCATCAAGGTTCACAGCAACGATGGGTGTGGGTAAGGGAAAGTGAAGAGTGACGTGAGGTTGGGGATGTTCTGTATGTAGTTAAGTAGGCTTATTTTTTAGTTTAGGTTTTGGTTAAATTAGCTTTTGGTCCCTCAAGGTAAATCCTTTTAAAAAAACAGTCATCTGAAGCGTTAATTTATGAATTTGTTTTTTTAATTATTTATTTCATTTGTCTCAATTTCGTTATTTTCCAAATTTAGGTTTCAATTGCAATTTTCGGGTTATTCATGTTTAACTCCTTAATGTATATGTTTTTTTTGTTTTAATCATTGTCTTAATTTTTGATTATGTATCCGACTTTTGTGTTATTCTAAATAAGCCCTTAGTTAAGTTTGCGAATAATTTGAATCTAATCCATGTTTGCTTTTATGTTTCCTTATTTAGTCTCTTAATCATTTCATTTGATTGAATATTATTTAGAACTAAATTTTTATGGTATGTTAATCAATTAGATTAGTTTGTAGTTCTTTAGTTTTATTTTTTAAATAAATATAGTTGTGGATATTTGAATATGTTTTTTAGGTTATTATATTTTACAATTGATCCCTAGATTAGATAACTTTTCTTTTAAAATAATTATGGTTAATTAGAATTTTAGTTTATGTTTAGTCCTTTTTTTAACTTAAATTCAATCTTAGAGCTTTAACCGTAAGCTCAACCTTTAGATTTAGATCACTTTATTTTATTTTATTTTTAGATTAATTCCTTAAATCTAAGTTTCTTTAATTTAGGTCCATTGTTAGGGTTATCTTTAATTATATTTGTTTTGTGTGTGATAAGTTTATGTGTGGAAGTATGTGAGTGATCTATTTACGAAGTGTATGACGGCATTTGTTGCATGAATTTGTATGATATCTTCACGTGCATAACTCGGCCTATTACATAATCGGACTAAGGGTAATACCCTTTTAATTTAAAATTATCTTGGGTGGCTTGTCTTAACTGATTAGAGAGCCATTTTGACTATTTTAAATTAAAAGTGTATCCCGAAAGTAAAACAAAAAAAATTGATTTGTCGCCTAAAATTTGGGAACGAAAAAAAGGAAATGTTCGTTTATTTAAATTTATCGAGAAAAGGTTGTTATAACTTTTAAGATCTGGTCTCGATATTTGTAAATAATCGAACATTCTTTATCTTTCTAAAGCGACTCGGTAATTTTAATTTAATTTATTTGAGTGCTTTTGAATTTTTTAAAATTTACATTTTTGTTTTATGGGATCAAAAACCAAATTAAATTCGAATTTGTAAAGTTCATTGCAAAGACGTTAATTAATCGACTAGGTACCGATTTAGGGCGTTGTGGGGGTGCTAATCCTTCCCCACACGTAACCGACTCCCGAACTCATGTTTTGGTAACGCAGACCTCAATTTGTTGTTTTAATTAAAATTAATTTTTATTTAAAATGACAAAGCATTTTTGGGTGCCCAATCACACCCTAATCAAAGATTGGTGGCGACTCTTCGAACCGTATTTTTCGATCGTAAAGGAAATTCAAAATTTTTCGAAACGAGAGGTCTTTTAAATCGTATTTGTTTTTAAATTAAAAAGAGGATGATTACGAATTAATGTGGTTTTTAAAATCTCACTTTCTCACCCTTAAGAAAAAAAATCGTTTCGACATGACCATTGCAAGATGAGTTTCACGTGGAGCATGCATGTACTGTGCTGCTCTATTCCACTACAAAACATGTATATAACGGCGTTTTCTGAAAACGTTTTCTAGTCTGAACCTAGATGTCGATGCGATGATTTCGAATCCGGATCATCCTCATTGGGTAAGCTGGCCTGATCATCCTCTGATGATACGTTTGCATACATGAGTAGATACTTTATATCATAACTTTTCTTTGGACTTCTGACATAGGATCAGGGAGGCAATTTTCCTTCGATGCTCACGGTTTTTTTCCGAATAGGATATGAATCACAATCTTAGTCATCTGAATTTTCAGATATATGAAATTTCGGATCGAATAGTATCCGATATTCGAAAATGCACAACTCTACTTAAGGGTCATGGTTGAAAGGGTATAAGCAATCTGGATTTTGTTTCAACTTTGAAACCATGTAAACAACACTTGTTTTTTGGATTTGGTTCACATTTTTCTGGGATTTATTAACATTACCTGTGTTCAAATTCATTAGAAATGGATTTTATTCAACCTGGTTTATCAACTAAATATAGTTATAGAATTAGGAGAAATTAATATTATCCATCATCAAATTATTAAAAGCAAAATTTTATAAGAAAAAGGGAAAATGAAAACAATATAATTGAATTGTCAAGTCAACAAATTATAAGTTTTAGGAAAGGTTATTTCTACGAGATCATCTAGTGTTTAGTAATCATAAGAATTTTGATTATATTTTGATCATCTATTGTCAAGTCAACAATATAATTTGCTTGTTTATTTTTTAATGCTATCAGTCGTGCGAATTAAGAGCGAGTAAAATTCGATTTGAATCTAATTTTTGTTTGAAAATACTAAATTTTAAGTTAATTAAATCGTGTTAGTAGATTTTTTAAATCGACTCAAATAAGTTTTTTCAGTTTTTTGAATCTGAGTCGAGTTAAACTTTTATAATGAATAGGTGAGAGCAAAAAATTTTTATGTATTAGTTTATCAAATAAGTTAATGTTTCTAAACTCGATTCGAAAATAATTTGAATAAAATATGAATGAAATAAAAATAGGGGAACTTGTTAAAGGTTTGCAAATAGAAACAGATATTCAGTAGATTACAATTGAAGATCAATACAAATACAAATGCAAACCATATGATATAAGTTTGAGCAGTCCATTTAACCCCAAAGAAGATGTAACACAAAGCAATCCAAACATCTAATGTATATATATATACCAGGCGAAACCTCGATTTTCGACGCAGTTGGGTTGTGAGTTAGGTAGTGATGAATGCAGCCATGGTTGTAGAATAGATCGACTCGCTTCTTCTCGGCATCTCGCTACCGCTTTGGCGATTTGTATAATGCTTCTTCTCGGTCCCGAATACCGTATAGAACTCCTTATCTGATAAATAAGCCTGGGAATCAAAGAGTATGAGCTATGAACACGAACATCAGTGGGGAAAAGAAAACAACAGAGCAAACCTCCTTCCGATTGGATTCGATCTGTCACGGGGTTTTCAGAACTGGTCATTGGTTGATCGTATTTGAATGTGCTTAGAGGGCTGTATGCACCTCATCCTGGTCCTGATCTATCTGTTCCTTTGGTTCCGAATGATCGTCGTTGGTTTTAGCAACCTCTGCAGAATCCTTTCCTTCACAAGGGTCTGCTGGACTCTTTGCCACGGCTGTATGATTTCAATGCATTAGATATAGTTTCAGAATCATATGAAATGTACCGAATTTAATGGTCGACAGAGTACAAGTGTTCTTACGAGGTGGGCTGGTTATTGGGGAGGTGCTCCTAGAGTGTTTCTTAGGTGACAAGGCAGGCGGTTGTTTCTTACATTCAGCAGTGAGAACAGAGGAAAGAGCCGCTATTGCGGCCGCTCTTTGCGATGCTTGACGAAAACTGATATGCTTTGGAGCTGAGGTTTTGGTTTCCGATGAAGGATTGAATGCAAACTCTAAAGCTGCCAAAGCTGAAGCTCTTTGCGATCCCTGACTAGAACTGGGAGGCTTTGGAGATGAGGTTTTGGGTTCTGCTGATGGATTTAATGCAGTCATTAAAGCTGCTAAAGCTGCAGATCTTTGTGTCGGTCCTTCATGGCAGCGATCCTGGGCTTAAATAACAGTGCATGTCGAACAAGTTAATTTGTAAGCAATGTAATGAATGGTTTGGATTCTAAAGAAACAGACACAACGAACTTCGGTCATAATCATTATGTAAGAAAACAATATTTTGTTTTGCGTGTAGCACAAGGAACTGGCTGCAAAAGCCAAAGGAAACAATAATAAGGCACATCTATGTCGAACCACCGATACATACAAACATACACTGAAAAACTTCAGAAATGAGTATAGAGGCATAAGCAGTTTATTACCGAAGGGGTCGATTTGGCCGGAGATGGATTGAATGCAGAAGATAAGGCAGCTAAAGCCGCAGCCCTTTGAGTCTTACCCCCTTGGAGCCCCATGGACGTGTCCTGTCTCGAGAGAATAAATTCCATCATTCAGGGAACAATTAAATCAAATTAACCAGTTAAATCGAACTGATTAAACCAAAATTTTAACTTCATGTGAATTAAAGAAAGAGTTTACCTCTGCAGCATGGCTAGCTCCTAAGAGCAATGTCAGGCTAGCTCCAAAGAGCAATGCCATCTTCTTCTGGTATGAGTTTCCTTGCACCTGTTCTCCAAAGAGCAATGTCAATTGAAGATTTCCTAACCCTCAAGCAACGACATAGGTACCGTGATTAATGATTTCTTAGCACATACAGTAGCTCGATGGGGATCCCATGAAAAGAATGCTGTGAAGAAGCAGGGTTCATTTCCTTCAGTAACCTTGTAAAGTGGAACAATCGGAGATAAACCATCCAGACATGCAGCCCTGTCGATATATTTCTGCAAAGAACTTCTAGAATGAATAATGCATATTGGAACAATAACAAGACAAAGGAATCAATAATCGTTCTTCACCTGACCGATTTCGAAAACGCTTTGCTTTTCTAGTACATCTACGCGCTGACCAACCCAGACAAACACTTCTGCATGTGTGTCAAGTATCAAGATATCTTCTGTCAAGAGATCATCCTGTGAGAAATTATAGATCTCCTCCACCTGCAAAAAAAATGTAAACTTACACATTGAATACGCTCGATACCTGTAGGAACAATATCAATTACACCGACTCACCTCGAACTTTCCTGAGGCGTCCACGAGGAAACAGACGATCATCGAAAGAAGAATAGTTAGAATGCTAAAAGATTCATTAATAACTTCATTTATGAATAAAAAACAAACCCTTTTTAAAGGTGAAAGTGAACAAGTGGGGATCCCTGGCACTCCCAAAAGATGCTTTTTCGCAGGTATAACTTCGTTTCCCCCCGAGTGCGAGCCAGAAGGAATTGCTCTCTTTTCCTTCTCTAGCGTTTTTAACAGAAACTCCAGGCTAAATGCAAACAAGATTATTACATTAATTGATATGGATTTTTAACAGAAAATCCTACAAGTAAACAACTTTCTATAAAGTATCTACCTTAAAAAATGCGGCAATTTTTGCAGCTAATTGCTTCTGTTCATTGGTGCTTTCGTTTCCTTGCCATAAGAAAATCGTCTGTTCAGATTGCAGGAGGAAACACTCGGTCGAGTTCAACAGCGTTGTCAGCTGAAAATTAATTGTAAATAACAAGGTGGAATTGGCATTCGGATACAAAAGGAATAGGTAATCATGCTGCAGGCATCATAACAATATAGTAGCTTGTATCTCATTATTCATAAGACAATTTATATCAAACAATATCATACATTTAATGATGGTGATTGGAGGTCTAAAAAGTACTGGCATGCAAAACAAAATCAATTCTTCATTTCCATGTAAGTTTCTAGGAAAAACACATTCGAGCATTCGACGTTTAAAACCGAGTGACCGACCAAACATACCGCATTGACTTGCAGTACTTTATTATTGTGCACGTCAGTTCCTGATATACGAAATAGTGCAGAAGAATCTGCTGTGTAGGTTTCATCTGTCAAGCCTTTGTCGGCTAAACTCTTTTTATAACCACTGCTTTGACCACCCTAAACAGAAATCCACAAGAAGATCACTTGATAACCAACCAATTCAAACCGAAAATTTCTGAGCAATTGAAAAACAAGATTCTTAAACTTCGAGGTAGAATCTAATACCTTAAGGACCACCATAGGTTGAAAAAGTGCAATGAATTGGGGTGGCTCTTTACCTTCAAACACTCGACCCTGTGAGAAGCATCTATTAGAAACAAAAGCATTGGAATCATAATACACAGTCAAATTTAATATGATACCTGAACAGGCCTCCCCTTTAACGAGTTACAAAACGTAGTAGCGTACTTATAAGCCGTCTGTTGGTCCTCCTGAATCGAGAAATGCATATACTTTTAGACAGTAAAACTTTTTTAGTGAAAATGATCATCACTAGAATCAAGTACATCAAGTAAAACTTTTTTAGTGAAAATGATCATCACTAGAATCAAGTACATCAAGACTAAGAACATGATTACCTCAATGCTGTCGTTCCCAATCCAACAGCACAGGAAGTAATCTTCTTTCCTCTCATCTGAGTGGTAGTTATAAAGCACAATGTAACAGTCTCCGCTGTAGAATTTACCGATATCATCGTTCGGCAACGGCGTCTTGAGACTGTCATTAATGCACCATACCTGAAAAACAAGCAACACCACCATAGCCATATAAATTGTTAGTGCCTTCAAGTCCAATACCTAAAAACCAACTAAAAGAACACTGTGCACTCAACCTCCATCTTTCCACTGCCTTCGAGCAAAGGAGGAACTTCTACATTCACAGGAACAGGAGTGATTTTGCTCATTCCCTTGGCACCAACTCCTTGTTTCTTCAGAAAAGCTAAGGAGTAGGAAAAAAAACATACCATTCAATGAAGTTAGCCATAAAAACATGTTATCTGTAACTTATTAAGTGGCCATAACTCATACCGGCTACTTTTCCTCTTCCCTCCTCAACACTAGGAGGTTTTGACCCTACCGGCCATGAATCAAAATTTGACTTGAATGAATTACTTTCATATCCTTGGATGACACGGGTTATACGAGCTGTTTGTACTCTATTCTCCCTAGTGACAAAATCCTGGAGATAAAAGTTAAGAAACGAGAATTAACATTCTTTAAATACATAAATCATGAAGAAATCGAAGCCTCTAGGCTCTAGTTCTACCTCAACAACTTGACTGGCAGTTTTCCTGTCGTCTATGTGTGTCGCCCGTCCAACCCAAACAAAAACCTCAGCACCACAGTCTAGTAGATAGCATTTTTTGTTCTCCAAAAGGTCTTTTAATAGTTTGCCTTCAACAGGCTTCAGCTCACCGTCAGTTATGCTAAAGGAACCCATGATTCCAGTTTAGCAATTAATAAAGACATATACCTTTTTAGACATGACAAAATCGTCATGTCCCTACTAGTAAAGAAAACAAAAGACACACTTATGGAATTACCTATAAAGTTTAGCAGGAGCAGTACCAGGAATATTATCATCTTCACTGGTAACCTTCTTGCCTAATGGAGCAAAACCACCAAAGAAGACCCAGAACTCATCAGAGTTGGATTCGGAGCCCAATTTCCCATCATCTGGCAAGGTGATTATATTTATGCACATAGAAGTGAGAAGTAGAAAAGCTGAAGAAACAACATTGTTTATATTGTGAATGCATGGATCCTCACCAACAATTGAAACATCACACTTTTCATCGTGATACTTTTCCTTTAAAAACCGAGTAACTTCTAATGCCTTTGCCCTTTCCTGGATATCAGAATTTGCACCATTGAACTGATAAATCTTGTTTTGAGTGTCCAGGATAAATACATCGTCATGATTCAGTGAAGACCGATCAAACCGAACCTGAAACATCATAATAGAAAATGGTATTTCCCCAGATGTACAATAGTTACATATAAATGTGTTTCAAACTTAGTAAAGAGCTTCATCTACCTGTTTCAATTTCACAACTCGCTTTCCTCTGCAGACGTATAAACGTGTCTCTAACTCTCCTTCTTCGGGTTCTTTAATTCCAGAAGCAATGCCACCCTCCAGTGGTATAAGGCAAGGTTTAAAGTAGGACAAAAATTGGTCAGATTCATGACCTTGAAGTTCCCTGTGCTGCACGGCACGCCCTCCTAATACTGCATCTAGCTCAATGGCTTTAATAGCAGCTGTTCCAGCTTCATCCTGCATGTTCCAACACCATCTCAAATGATTTTATAGTTCATTTGGAAGAAAATTTAAATCCTCAAAAAAGTTAAAGTAGAAGAAAATGAAGCAAAAGCACACCTGACTGGTATCTTTACCGATCCAGAAGTGTATATCATACAGATTTGAACCGCCTTTGCCCGCTGTTGTCTACAAATATATAAATATATATATTTGTATATATAGATGCAAATTAAAAATAAAATGTGAATCCATACAAGAGTGGCACCTGTAAGACAATGTAAGAATCGCCCATGTAGAATTTTCCATAGTCAGACTTTGGCAAAGGAACTGGCTGCAAATTCTCAATACGCCAAATTTCAGTCCCACTAGAAGATGTCAAGGAAAACAGCCTTAAAGTGAAAAAAAATTATTAGGACATATATGCAACATAAGCACACATCTTAAAATGAAACAAGAGCATTTGCATTATCCTTTTTCTTTCTGTGATTGGACAAAACTTAGTGACTGATTCCAGTCTCTCTTTTCGATAAAAAAAATCCAATACACCTATATAATGAAAAAGTTAAAAGGAAAAAAGGTTAATAACATCACAACTTATATGCCCTTTATTTTAAGGATACGGTTTCTGACCCGCTCCATGAAATGCAGGATCCAGAAGTTTTACAGAGCTAGACATTTCTTGGAGTTTTCCTTGTCACTGTTTCTTAAGCAAAAACTCAACTTTAGAATCCAACCTTTGGCATTATGGAAGTAAAAAACTTACAAGAGATAATACAGGTACCAGGTCATGCAAGGACAATTAATTTAGAGGACAATGCCTAAAAATATGTTCCTATTTTCGAAAATCGTTATATAAGCAGAAAACGAAAGATGTGAGTCTAGTACTCAGTAAAAAAGAAAAAAAAAATAGTTTGGCTTTCAATAACAGCATCAATTCAAAAAGAAGTCCCGGCTTTAACAATCTTCAGCAAAAGAAATTTCACACAAACCGCACGATAATTTCATTAGAACCATGGACTTTCTAAAGTTATTAATGAGTGCATTGCATGAAGGTGAGAAAACAAATTGCAAATATAAATTGCAGCTTTTCAGCTTGAATGAAGGTGAGCAATGTATTATGTCCATGCGTCTAACAATGCAGAATCCAAAACATCAAGATGATGTTCCCATAATCAACAATCTAATCAGCATTCTTCATTAAAGCAAAAATAATCATCTTACCCTATATGCACAGATTTTCCGACGCTACATGATCCTATAGTCATATTCCTCATGCCAAAAAATAAAACAAACTCCTGTTCTTTAAACAATCATCCATCATTTTCATACTAAAAATCTAAAATAAGAAAGGACAACTTACCCCAAAATGGCCTAGTCTCAAAAGTTTGCTTGCAATTGTTCCAAGCCCTTAGAGAATAACCACTTCAATCTTTCTCAAAACACGGGGGCATCCTATAAAAACTCGTAATGAACGCTCCGAGTGAAGCAATGTACTGTTCGATTTGATCACACAAATAAATTGAAGTTTGCAAGGCAACAAAGGATTTTTAGAGCTGGCCCCATAGAGCCATTCGTCTTAGCATCATTTAACATGATCAATCACGGGAATTAAAATCAAGAAAAAAAGTAAATCACATTAAAATGAAGGCAAAATCAAGCATACCCAGAACAACAAACATCAAATCAAACATGAACAACATGAAGAACCGAATGAATAATAAATTGAAAAACAAAAATATCATACCACTGACACCTCCTCCGAAGCTTATGAAAAAATGAGAAAGATCTTTGGGTTTGAGGAAGAGAAGGGAAAGAACCAAACAGAGCTGGCAAATTAAAAGGTGGGAACGAAAAGGAAATAAACTTCGAAAAATAAACGTGGATTATATAGCACTGGTTAATGTCGGGTGAGTGCTTCTCTTTCTAACTGTTATCTAATTATTATTGCTTTTTTTGGAGTTTTTCCCGAGATTATTGAATTAGGAAACGGAAAAATGATTGAATGGACTATGATGGTTAAGACAGGTAACGAGTAACTTGGGTTACCGTTTGGATGGTGGGAAAATACTTTGAGAGGCAGAGGCAAAGCCGCTATTTTAGGCAAAAACAAATGTCATGCGACGATGACACTAGTCCTTTTATAGTTTATGCTTGTCTTATGATGGAGCTAAATTTATTCTAATATAAGTTTAGATTTATTTTAGAGTAAAGTATATAAATGATTTCGATTATATGCTTTTGTTTTGTTAAGTCATTGGACTATTAAATGTTATGAAATGATCATTTGATTATAAAACATTGTTTTGTTGAGTTCTTTATCTATTAAAAGTTACAAAATTTTTACGTAGCTATTAATATGTTTTAAACTCATCATTTTCTATTAAAAATTAACGGTAATCTAAGCTGGATTTTAACCTGTTGATTATAATATGATAAAATCTGATCCCAAAATCTTAACAAATTATCATATCTTAATCAATAGGTTAATGTTTAGCTCAGTCCGTCATTAATCTTTTAACGAAAAAGAATGCGTTTGGAACATATGAATAGTTAGGTGAATTTTAATAGTCGATGGACTCAACAAAATAACGTCCTATGCTCGAAAGACTATTTTATAATTTTTAATTGCCAAAAGACTCAACAAAGTAACATCTTTTAGTAAGGGACCATTTATACACTTTACTATTTATTTTAATATTTAATTTCTTAATAATTAAGCGAATTATTAACAACTTAATAGTTCATATTCAATTTGATAAAGTGTTTAAATTTTAAGGATTTAAAATGTTTTGTATCATGTCATGTCTCCATTTAGGTGAAGTCAACGATAAAATTTAACATAGGAGTATGAACATAGAAACAAAACGTAATTTTATATATGATTTAAAAAATAATTGAATAATTAATATAAAAAATAATTTAATATCTTTTAAATTTTTTTGCAAGTATTATAAATGAAAAAAATATCGAGAAAATTCAATTCTCATTTAAGAATCTAACTCTACTAGATTTTATAACCTATAATATTCGGGAAGTTCTACAGTGCGACAGTTTTAATATACGGTTAAGGAAAGACGTTATTTGTTTTGTTATTATTTTTTAAAAAAATCAGTAAAAATTACCTAAAACATTATTATTTCTACCTAAAACATTAATATTTTTTAATATTTCCGGTAAAGTGTCCAATAATAACAAAACTGATAGAAAAATAATTTTTATGTAGCGCTTTACCGGATATGTTAATAAAACCGGTAAAGCGTCCAATAATAACAAAACTGGTAAAAATAATAATATTTTCGGTAATTTTTTTACCAATTTTATTAAAAAAATAATAACAAAACCGATAACGTTTTTCCTTAATCGTATATTAAGACTGTCACACGTCAAAATTTCTCATAATTTTCTTTTTGACACGGCGAGCCCAAAGTGGCCTGAAGCGCAAATAATCATTAAAGCCAGCCCGCCAATTTTCAAACAATGGCTACGTTTCCATCTCCTCTAGAGCGAACAGTGGCTTCGGCTCTTCTCGTCCTTTCCACTCAGCCTCCCAAGTAAGTTCAAAAGAAAAAGAAATTTCAAATTATCGATCGATTGTTTTTCGAATTTCATTTCAATTGATGATAGCCTTTTTCTGTTCTTTTGCGTTTTTTGAAAGGTTGATGATCGGTTGTTGTGATGGCGAGACGAAAGGAAAAACAAACATATTGATCTCTTCGACAGAATCCGAATCCTGCGGTTCCTCTCTCACTACTCATCAGTCGTCCTCTCGGAAGCAGCGGAAGATGCTAAGGATCATCGCTGCTGTGGCTCGCTGCCATGAGTTCAAGCTCAAGGTTCCCTTGCCTTACTCTGTTTCTCCTCTTTACGCGGCGTTTTGTTTGTTTTTCGTCAATTTCGTTAGTGTTTATTACCTTCTTCAATTGATCAACACTCTGTTTGGAATAGTGTTTGGATGATATTTGATATGCAGGATCTGACTGTTATTTCTTACATCTAATACGCAATGATTTAGCATGGATTTTTGTGGTACGATCATTCACTCTGAGTTAATAATTCAAAATTTCAACCAAGTCGGATCGATCGCCGACTTCTCCGAACTTGTTCCGATTCAAAACTCGAGCTGCTTTACTTTCTTCGAAGTTTACGTTAACTTTCCTCCTTATGCAATCTGCAAACCAGATAGCTTCATAGCAATTAATTACTTCTAATTTTTTTTCTCTGAGCATCGAAGCAAGCCTTGTAGATGATTCCTTTTATAATTCTTTGATTGCAATCTTATTCGAATTACATTTGATTATGTGCCTTTGATTTATGTTTTCTCTCTTGGATTTTGAATTTCAAAGTTCGATTCAAGTTTTTTTGTAATTTTTCAATTTTCATTTTCATGTTTGGAGTTTAATTTCTTTGATAAACTTACGCAGGTCGTAAAGAAGAGGCGATCGAGGATCTACCTGAGCTCCGATAACCGGAAAATATCATCCTTCAGGTCATTGATCTCATCGAATATTGCAAAGGATGAGACGACGTCGTGCTTGTCGAGCAGCTCATCCAGCGGCATCTCAAGCGCGCGAAGCCAACGTAAACCGGCCAAAGCTGAGAAAATACAAAGGAAGAGGCACAGCGGCGGCTCGAATCACATGTGCCGCCGAGCGGAAGCCATTTTGAAATTGCTCTCCGGTGGTTGCTTCTCTGAGGTTAACATTCGTCGAGTGCTTGGCGACAGTCCGGACACTAGCAAAGCCCTTCGAATGTACAGTCACTCTCCTTTTCTATTCTTTGATACGTGTCACCATAGTATCTCACCCACGTGTCCATTTCTATAAGTTCGTAGGGTGCACAGATGATCAATGCAACCAAGTTGTATGATTGAACGGCTGGAAATGCATCTAGAAAACTTATTCAATGGATCCACTTGGCAAAATTTTGTCATTGATCATAAAGCTTTGACGAGTTAAGGGTGGAAGATATGCTAATAGAAAAATGATTTGTCTGCAGGTTGCTAAGGCAGGAAGAAGTGAAGAGATCAGGAACAGGAGGGCAAAAAGATCCTTATATTTACACGGTAACTATTTATTAACTCTTAAAAAAAAACCTATTTATTAACTCTGATATGCTTTGAAAAATGTATAATTTTATATTTAGTAGTGGCTTAGCGATTAGTTATCTAATATAATGAAAATAAATAAGGGTAAAGTACATAAATAGTCCCATGATTATAGGATATTATTTTATTAAGTCATCCGATAATTAAAAGTTACAAAATGATCCTCCGACTATAGGGAGTTGCTTTGTTGAGTCCCTTAACTATTAAAAGTTACAAAACGGGCCACTTGAGACTATTCATTATGTTCCAAATCCTTCATTTTCCGTTAAAAATTTGACAGTGATCTGAGTTGTACGTTAACCTGCTAACTGAGATATGACAAAATATTATCTCATAATCTCAAACAACTATTATATCCCAGTTAGCATGTTAACGTCAAACTCAGATTATCGTTTATTTTTTAACGTAAAAAGACGAATTTGGAACATAATGAATAGTCAAGTGATCATTTTATAACTTTTAATAGTCGAGAGACTCTGCAAAGCAACTCCTATAGTTGAGGGAACATTTTGTAATTTTTAATAGTTAAGGGACTCAATAAATAAATACATAAAAATGAATTAAAATTATATAACTTTACCTCTTCTCCATATTTCAATACCAAACCAGTTCTAAAAATAGTAAATATATGTGACATAACTCTTAAATTAAATTGATACAACCTCATATTCATCTTATTATTATATGCACCATGTATATACTAATTATAAGAAATTTGGTTTCTGGTATGGCACACGTTGTTCATTGCAGATTGCATGAGAACAGCTTCTAGGACTGTAGCTAGGATTACGTGGCATTTGTAGACCGGTCAACAAATAATTCCACCAGCTATCCGGGTAAAATTTTGGTCGAACCGATAGGTAAGAACCATAACAAGAGCGTCACATTAAAAGGTATTGATATATTAATTACTAAATATTGTCGTATATATTAGTATAGAGCTAGCTAACTCTTTTCTTAATTTTGTTTTGGACATTAATGCAAGGTGTAAACGGTAAATATGGACGTATGCATATGATATTAGTAACCATTCAGGATATACACTTATATATATATATATATATATATCAAACTCGTAACCTTAATGGTTAAAGATAAATTATTCTAAGTTTGAATAAGTATATTTGTAGAAAAATGTATATGTTATCCATAAATATTATCTTATAATCATCATAGACTATTTAAAGAAAATCATATACAAAAAATTTATTAAAATAGAAATATGAACAGTTTGATTAGGCTCCTTCACTTAATAAAATACATATTTTATGATTATATTTGATTTTGAGTTAAATTATTTAAATTTATTTTTATTTAAAATATTTTTTTGGTGAAAGGTATGACTCCATTAAGAAATGATCATACACAGGGAAATATTAGTATAGGTCTCATCAAAAACCTTCCAAATTTAAACGGGAAAAAGAGTATCCATTCTAATATCAGTTCAAACATAAAACATAGTCAACAACACATTAATCATTATGGAGAACTTAGATAGAATTTTTAGAAAGTTGGATACTTGCGGCGTTTAGAAAGCTACATTCTACGTAACCCCGGAATTTCGTGCTCGAAAACTTAACTCTATAAATACTTCTAGAGGATCAACATCCAGCAGCATTTAGAAAGTTATCATATGGAGTCGAGTCTGGTAGACAGAAGAATGGGGAATGATTATGGTACACAGTTGCACACGGCATCGGAAGAGGGTCGATCAGTTGTTTGAACGGATCGGTACTGTTGATTTGCCCGAGGACCAGTTCCGACTGCATTTTAAGTTTGGTTGTGAACGTTAGATTCTTTTTAGAGCGATTCGTGTTCTTAGGGTCTCAAAACACGTACTATTCTTGCGTGGAAAGCAACACAATTTCGAAGTAATGAGGCATGTGCGTGGTGTATATGACATGTTTACCTGTATTGCCATGTTATCTGGATGTTGAAAAGAGAAGCTAATCGAGCTTTCTTGTCTCGGTTGGGTACTCATCAAAGGAGACATCTTTTGCTGCTTCCCCGTCACCGGTGTCTCTCAATGACGGGCTATTTCTTTGTAAGACATGTCCAGACCGGTGGAGCTTGGACTTCTTCCGAACTGATATGCCTAGGGATGGGCATCTAACCCGAACCCGACGGGTTCCGACCCGACCCGATCGGATCGGGTCGGATTTTTCTTTAAAAAAATCTGGTTCGGGTCGGGTTTTTTTAATGTGGTGTTCGGGTTGGGTCGGGTTCGGGTTTAGGGTGAAAAAAATCTGACCCGACCCGACCCGGAAAAAATATATAATTTTACCCTATATATTTAAGAATAATTACAATAATACTCCTCCATATATTTTTTTTCAATTTAGTCACTGTTTTTATAGAATAAAAATAAATTTTTTTATTATTTCGGGTCGGGTTTTTTAAACTATCTATTTGGTCGGGTGAAAAATTAATTTCGTCGGATCAGGTCACGGGTGGAGGTCCCCTTCTTCTCGGGTCGGGTCGGATGGACCAAAAACCCGACCCAACCCGACCCCATCCCTAGATATGCCGCCTCCAATAGCTGTGCAGATAAAGAAAATTGAATGTCATAGTGGACATACCGATGCCAGGAGTTGATTGACACCCTCAAGTCTTGGAATTTCTCCAGAAAACTCCGAACTATCCTTGACTTGACCTTCAAATGGTTCCAGAAAAGTATCGTCCTCTTCTTCGTCGTCATCATCATCTATTGACAAAATTGAAGCTCCCTGCCGAAGAAATCGCTTGAGTTCGAAGCATTGGAAGATAAAATTTAGAAGGTGATGCAAGGATATTTACCTCAATAGACTTATTCTCTCCTGTTCCAGCTTTATATACTCTATGCTGAGCATCCATAGGCAACTGAGCACCAAGTGGACACACATTGTCGGGCGAGAATTCGCTCAGCAGCTGCGCCCGTATAACGGACAATTCAGGCTGCCATATAATTCACCAAACATTATAGTAAGGTAATTACAACACAAAATAGTAGTTCTTTGATGATGCATTGGGGTGAAAGATTGTCAAAATTTGGGATAAAATGTTTTACCTCCAACAAATCTCCCAAGCTTTTCATGATTTCAGAGGCAAGAATTTCCCTACTTTGTTCCGGGGTTATCTGAATTTCCGAGAGAGTTTTTAAAGCGAAAGTATCATCTTCTTTAGATCCATAAACATTAGTCGGCTAGTCGGGGATGGTGTTAACCAACCGTAGCTTTCGGTCGTCCACCAATCGCAAAAATGGATCAGCCTATGAATCATAGAACCATGACATCACAAGATATCTTGTTTTTACACAGAAAAGATAGAATCTTCAACCGCATTCCAGAAGGAAAAGCAAGCACGGTTTATCTTAGTTTAGGGAATGTTGTTTAGTACCATTTTGCATTGAAGGGGTCTTCAATTATCAACCCATAGATTGTTTCAGTTGTCTTGGAAAACTATGGAGTCCCAAAGAAAAATGTAGAGGACCTTAATGGTGGCCAAACTCGATGGGTGCATGAAGTGCAAAGAACGGAGAGTCGTGTCACTCAGTCGCGAAAAGTTCTCAAAAAAGTTCCTTCATGGCGGAGAATCGTAAACGATAAGGGCATTATATATGTGTCCTATTACAGCGTTTATATAAAAACACCACTAATGTATGAGTATTTAATGGTGTTTGTATAAAAACGCCACTAAAGTACGAGTCTTTAACGGCGTTTGTATACAAACGCCACTAAAGTACGAATCTTTAGCGGTATTTTTGCTTAAAACGCCGTGATATGCATAAAATTAATGGAGTTTCTATCAAAACGCCGCGAAATTTGTTATTTTGTGGTGTTTGTTTTAAAAACGCCACGATAACAATAAAGTTACCAACGTTTATTAAAAAAATGCCGCTATAAACCCACTTTGTTGTAGTGCTCATTGATTAAAGGATGTTGTTTGTCTCGAGTTCAAGCAGTTGTGTCTGTAAAATATATGTGCATTGTTATTGACTAAAAAAAATTTGAATTTTAGGAAGAAGATAGGTTTTAGTTATTAAGCAACATTTGGGAATCAAATCTGGTACAGGCATAATAAATGTCTTTATTCTTTTTTCTTACATCAAAAAGGGAAAAAGAACAAGACACATTACTTGATTGTTTTGTCAAATTGTATTCGGCCAAAATAAGGTAGTATGGTACAAAATATTCGGTTTGAATATCTAACTGCCATTTGCCCATACCATGAAGTTCTTGGCAACTTTGAATTGCACAACAACAAAGTCCAATTCTTTGATCTCAATTTGATGGGCACTCACCAAGAATACCTAATTTATTATCATATTCATGTCATAAATTTATTTATATGATTTATATTTTCAATTTTTTTCAGTATAATCATATATACATAATTTTGGATAAATTACGCGTTTAGTATATAAACTATCAGTTTTGGTCCGTTTTAGTACTTAAACTTTCAATTTTTTCAAAACCCTGCCTAAAGTTTTTTTTTTGCTCAGCAAGATAATTTTATTAAAATAGCAATTACATAGACCGTAAGCCTTATTAAAAACCTCCCTAAGCCTAAATGGATGAAAAGAGAATTCACAACTAGGAAAAATAGAATTCACGAACGAAAATGGGGCAAAAATTTAACGTGTTTAATACCTAAACTATCAGTTTTAATCCGTTTTAATACCTAAAATTTCATATTTTTTTTTCAAAACTTAATGTTAAATTTTAAACGAGTGTACTAAAATGGAACAAAAACTAAACTTTAGGATTTTGAAAAAACTAAAAGTTCAGGTAATAAAACGAACCAAAATTGATAGTTTGGATATTAAACGTATAATTTACCATATGTTGACCAATTAATTTATATTTGATATTGCATAGATATATTCTGAAAGTGATTCTTTCAACTCAATCTTCCTCATTCATAATGTCAAGATCTAAACTAATAGACCAATTAATAGTTGATAATTTATTTTCAGTTAATACACATACTTATTTGCAAATTAATAGTTCGATTAATCATCATAATTAGTGATTCTTCGTTTAATTTCAAAAAGATTAAATTGTTATCCATATCTACATATATATATTTCTTTCAAATCAATCTTCTGGTTCATAATGTTAAAATTCAAACTAATAAACCAATTAATAGTATAATTTATTTACAAGTAATACACACAGTCATTTACATTAATAATTGGGTAAATTACATGTTTAATACCCAAATTGATGCAAGCACGTTTTCACATACAAAGGGAGTATTCTTGAACATTTCTATGTTATATTTATTTTATATTAGTTTGATCATATATGCTATTATAATACATATCATGTTAAGGTTACTAGTTATGTAGCTAACAGATAACTTAGCATGTACACATCTTTACAATTGAAACACATTGATATTTAAGTATGTTTAGCATATTAGAATAATATTGCATTCATATTAAGCATGATTCATTACATTTATGAAATGGCAGCATGTGTATCATTCATTTATTAGCTCATATGCATTCATTTTAGCTCCTAGACCTTATATATTAGCTTACATATCTTATATGATGATATACTTAGCTTATGTCATGCATTCATAGCTCACAAGACCATGATCATGCACGACATCAAGGTAATTAGCTCATACAAGCTCATTGTCATTGAATTACCTTGTTTTCCTTGCACATGTAGGTTCATTAGAGCATGGAACACATTGGGATAGCTTGGTAAAGTATTTGGAAGCCATATGCAGCTCACAATCAGCTTACAAACATCATGGCAGCTCATGGAACAATAAGGAAAGCTCAACTCAGCTGGAGGAGCTCAAGGCTAGCTAATCTTAGCTAGTTGGACTATTTGAAGATAGGTTGCAAAAGGTGACATCAATTGTAGTTGAATGTGATGCTATGAAGCTTGGGAGGCCACGACTAAGGAGTTCGTTCACCACCAGCATTAACATTGTTAGCTAGCTAAGCACATGCAAGCTTGAAGGTAGCTCAAGTCACGCCCAAGGCTACTGCCCATGCTTGGCCTTCATCCTATGCATAAAGTTGCACCACAAGCATCCTAGAGAGCCATGTGCATGCCTTGTGATCAGCCAAGCCATGTGCTATGCGTGTGACCCCATTTAGGCACCAAGATGAATGGTCACCTATCCATTCGGCCAAGCATCATTTCTCCTCTAATTTGGCGCCAACTTGAAGGGTTTCAAGTGCTATTCGACCATGATACATGCCCCTCCATTCCAACCGAACCAACACCTTTTTATTCAAGTTATTTATTAATTAATTTATGTCATTATAGGGAGACACAAGGGCTGGCCAAACCATTATGTACCTATTCAACCAAGTCCCTTCAAAAACTATAAATAGGCTAGTACTATTTCATTTGTACACACCTTTCTTATAAATTAAAAGTGAGATTATTATCTTTGCTTAAGTCCTTGTGACTTTTATCGACTTATCAAGTAATTTATTACTTGTGGCGTCAATCCCTTTCCCTTGATACATGTGGTTCCTATCTCTATATAGATAGTGGGTCCAAGTCCTTGTTACCACCCCCCTTAGAAAGGATTTGTAAGGTTGAGTCTTTGTTCTCTATAGCATTGGTTCTTCCTTGGTCATTTCTAAGATACTATCCTCACAACCTTCCATTGTTTCTTCACCCAAACCATAACCATAACAACATACTTCCGCTATCATTTCTCATATCATAAATAGCCTACCATTTCACCTTTACAATTACCACCCAAACCATCTATTTGAGCCATTTACTTATGCAGGTTGTTTTGCTTCCTTTCTAGATCCACAATCAATCAACAAGGTAGAAATACCTTACATCACAAATTATCAGTTTTTGTCTATTTTAGTACTTAAACTTTCAATCTTTTTTAAAATCATACATAAACTTTAGTTTTTGTTTCATTTTAGTACCCCAATTCAAAATTTAACGTTAATTTTTGAAAAAAAAATGAAAGTTTAGGTACTAAAACGGACCAAAACCGATAGTTTATAGGTAGTAAACGCTTAAGTTTTTAACGATGTGGTATTAAAATGAAACAAAAACTAAACGTTAGGTATGGTTTTGAAAAAATTAAAAGTTTAGGTACTAAAACGGACCAAAACTGATAATTTAGGTACTAAATTCCTAGTTTACACTTAATAATTAGATTAATCATCATAATTGATGAGTCTCCATTTAATTCAAAAGGATTAAACCATTATCCATATCCACAATCATTATCTCTTTCATAGTTAATCAACAGTGCTAAAATTATAAAACAAACGAGTTTATGCCAAGAAGAAGATGAAGTTCTTGTTTTCTGTTATAAGTAACATAATTGGGAAGCATTTCTGGTGGCAACACATCTTCCTTGCAACCTTAAATTCATGACAACACATCTCGTTATGCTTTTCTTTTTCTTACATCGAAAGGGGAAAAGGAACAAGAAGCATTACTTGATCGTTTTTGTCAAATTGTTTTCGACCAAAATTTGGTAGTATGGTTACAAAGTATTCAATTGCAACATAAAATGTGGCATTTGCCCATGTCATTAAGTTATTGGCAACTTGAATAAGATTTTAACCAAGTCTTTGAGGAAAAAAAATGATAAATCTGTCGAGAATATAATGTACGTAATATTTGTTCAAAGATTTTTAATTATTTGAAAATAAACATTCATATCTCAAAATACGCGATGATTAAATCGGAGACTTCGAGAGATAACAACAAATCTATTAACCAATGAGGTCACTTGGTTAGTGAAAGAATATATAATTTAGTATAACATTGTCGGATTAAAATGCATAATTAAGAACAAATATGTGTAATATTATCATAAAATATGACATAAAATTGAATGACTAATTATGTTACACATCTCATAAAGTACTAAGAAGTATCATAGAAATAAAAATGTAGATACCATTAAAATCATATTTATAATTTGATGCGGGACGGAGTTATAAATACATACGATAACTGATTCTTAATTCAGTTTAAAGAAGTAGTGGTCCCTAAGAAATATGTCAACTTATATTTTCTCATATCCCGTCACAGAGTTTATACTCAAGAGAAATCTATCTTCTTGAAAGATCTCAATCTTCAAGGTAATCTTCAAATCTCAATCTTCTAGATAATCTCCAATATTGGTTTCAAATATGCTTCCGAAAATTTAGTATTTTTATTTTTGATAATTTGACATGATTCGGTCTTGAATTTTGTTTCATATTTATTATGTTTTTGTTTTAAAAACATAACTTAAGGGTATAATCTTTCAAAATGTTCATATAAAGGTCCAGTGTTTTTAAATCTACTCAAATAAAGATATAATTTTTCAAACATGACAAATGAGGGTGGACTTACCAAAAACCAATTTGATTAATGGGTTATTTAGTAATTGTAAATATATGATGGTTTTTTTGTCCCATTAGGATAGGCGAAAAAATTAATTGGCTCAATAGACCAATTCTAAATTTATTTTATAATCTACGTCAGATGTTACCGTGCAAGACAAATTTGTCACGTCGAACATGACGAGTTTACGCATATAATATTTTTTTATTCAAACTCATTATATAGACGTGACGAATTTCAATAAAATATAATTTTTTTATCAGGATTTATCTCATCAGTTTGAAAATTTTGAATAAAAAAATTGATGTGACGAGTTCTAAATGACTATAATAAGTATCGTAAATCCCTAAACAATTTACTTCGTGTCTAAATAATTAACCCGCCTACAATGCTAGGCCAATTTTACCTTATATGACTTATGGTCTTATTTATTCAGCCCAACGTCAAAAAGGAATTAGATATTTGATCTCTTGGTAAATTTGGTAGAATAATCCAAGCTTCAAAATTATTTTGGCATATGTTGTGAGTGAAAATTATTTAGACATATATATTTAATTAGGAACTCGTCATGTATGCATAATTAATTTTATAAAACATGATTTTTATTAAAATATATTATGTGGACACAACCCGTTTCAACAAACAATGGCTATCCCTTTTTCCCATATGTATGGGGTAAGGAGAGGTAAGATAGTAGGCTACCCCCAACACCAGGTTGAGAGCAGCTTCCGTAAGAGACCTCCGAATTATGAAATGCCCTCCATGGGACTCGATCCCACGACCTCAAGGTTAAGAACCTTGTGCTCTACCAACCGAATGTAAACTCTTATTCTCTAGGTTTGAGGGGCTATAATTCACACAGTTTGTTGGTTTATGGCTTGGGGAGCTTTGCTTCCCATAAGTGTTGGTTTGCGGCTTGTATTGTTAGAGTCGGTTCGGATCTGTTTTATGCAGCTTAATATAAAGTTAAGAAAAATTGTTATCGAAAATATTAATATTTTTTTAATATTTTCGATAAAGTACTACATAAAATATTATTATTTTTATCGAAAATATTAATATTAGCACTACCTAAAATGTTATTTTTTTTACCGGAAATGTTAATATAAGAAATACACTTTAGATAACGAAATTAACATTTCCGATATAAAAAATAATATTTTAGATAACGATCTATAAAAAATATTAAAAAAAATATTAATATTTTCGATAACGTTTTTTAGTATTTTATTATTATCCGGCATAGCAGAACTACCCGAAAAGAAAATCATACTTCCTAAGACAGTGACTAAAGCACAAATTTTGAGACAGACAGCGCAAATTACGTCTCTTAAAGTACCCAAAACAAAACATAAAATCAATTGCTTTCTCCACTAATAAGGTTTTCTCTAAAGAAACCAAATAATTGACTCATTAAATAGTAAAAAAAAATAATATCCTCTTTTGAACTCCTGAATTCGAATAATTGAATCTGTAATGTATACGCGCATTATAATTGGTTTTAAAAAATTATAAATATGTATATATATTCTATCAATTTGAAATATTAAATTTATTTAATTAAATTAAAATTATGACCAAATTTCTTTAAAACTAACATCAAATTGATAGAATATATAAGTTATAGAGATTAAATATTTTAATTATCTCGTCACATCATTCATTAATTGTTAAAGACCGATAACTTAATTAATACTATTTAAATAATTAAGTTATTTGATTGATAAAATTAAAATATCGATGATCAGATTAGAATTCCCGTAACTAAATAATCACGAGTGTAATAAAATCCTATATATATTATAAACTCCAAAAGCAAAATAGTAAACTGGGAAGACATATTTCAAGGATTGCCAAAATCTTTGAAAGTATGTAATATATGTTAATAATACAAAATTTTCGTATGAAATGAGCAAAATAAAATTTTAAGATTGACACCGATAAAATAAAATAAAATAAAAGTTAATTGACCCTATTTCCATATGTAATGAGATAAGGGAGAGATATGATAGTAGGCTGTCCCCAACGTTAGGTTGAGAACAACTTTCGTAGAAGGCCTCCGACAATTATGAATTGCCCACCGTAAGACTTGATCCCACGACCACAAGGCTAAGAGTCTTGCGCTCTACCAACTGAGCTGGACGGGCAATTTAAATATCGAGACGCACCACCAATTATTGTAAATCGATAAAAAATGATAATACATAGTTAAAATATCCGTAATTAAGCTTAAACAACTGCAATAATGGCCACTAAACAAAAGCACCAAACCAGACAAAAAGAAGCATTGATATTTCAACTGTACAACACCAAAATAAGTGGTTCCACCCTCACCACCTTTCACCATTAACAAAACCTCAAATATCTCACCACACTTCATGCGCTCAATCATGATCCAAAACATACACACATACATGATGCAATGTATATATGATTAGGTGCAACTCTTGATTGCATGCCCTCTGATATAGGGTACCCAACAGTTGAAAAGATGAAGGTAGACTCTCTTAAAGAAGCAATTAAAGTACACATGTATGTAATACTGGATAATGTAAGGGTCTCAAAAGAAGGAGCGTTTTATGGGTGGTCGCCCTACAGCTCTCATCAAATTGGCAATTTCAAGAACCCTTGCGACCTTTGTCCCTCTCTTTGCCTCAGCTGACGCCCTCCTCTCTTCTGCTTTCCTGTGTGCTTTTGCGACGTCGTTTTGCATCTTTTCTAGGGCTTTTGCTCTTTTCTCCTCTAGCTTCCTCTAGATACACACATACACCATATTAATGTTTTTATGTAAATTTGATTTGACTCGATTTGATTTATGATACCAATGATAACTCATAATTTAGTTACATATATATATATATATATATATATATATATATATATATATATATCTAACTTAAAGTTTTTCGAACATGATTAGAAATGATCAAATTATTCGAATATGAAGAGTTTTAACTTAACTCAATTATATAAGGTTACTTTTCTTTTAAATTCATGTTTAAGTTTTGTAAATAATAGAGTAGGTATCATACGAAATCGAGTGAAAGATATTAATTCTAATATCAAAATTGAGACGACTGAAAAATCGGACACATACTATGTTCATCCCTACCCATGACATTATTAGACACTAACTATATAGTTCATAATTTAAGGTATATATAAATCATCATATTCCTCTGTCAAAAGAATCATCATATTCCACTAATAACATAAAGAAAACAAATCACATAATGAAGAATTTGACTTAAAATCAAGAACAAATCATCATCATTACATGAAGATAATTTAGTTATTAAACTACCATGAAAGTTTCCTAGACACTTGAATCACCAATTAAATAATCAATGATTTAACTAATTTAGGGTTATGGAGTACATCAAATCATTAGCCCATAATTAAACCATTTGAGCAAAGCACAGAAAGGAGAACGAAAGAAAAAAAAAAGATTTTCTCACCATCCAAACATACCTCAACTTTCTTCATCCAAGTAGTAGCCTTTTGGACTTGTTCACTTTCCCACCCATTGATCACAGCATCCTCCCTCTTAAACCTGTTATTAATCTTTGCAACCTTAGCGTTTTGCCAAGCACATATTTTCGACTCCACCTCCTCTTTCCTCACTCTCAGCACCGAAACCTCGCCGTGGCTGCCGCCGCCGCCACTCCCCACCGTCACGGTATGCGACGGCTCTCCTGACCCGACCCGTCCTTGCTGATCCAAACCCTGATCGGAGTAGGTATTACCCGGCACTATAGCTAGAGGATTAGTTTCCTCTTGCAGTTCATGGTCCTCTCCGATCCTAGTCAAGTGATTATTATGATCGTTCAAAGTATGTATGGAATCCGAATCATTGTTTTCCATGGAGGAACCAGCAAGGACTAGAGCGTTAAACTCTCGACTCATGGTGGTGAAGTTCTCGCTCAAGGCGGCTTCGCTCGACGACGAGGCGCGGCTGGAGGTGTCCCAACGGCGGCGGTTTACGTTCGGAGGATGAGGCGGGGTCAAAGCATGGATGTCCCTGATGTGTTCATCGTCGTGTCCGTGGTGATGATCGTCGAGGTTTCGGTCGTTTTCGCCATTGTTGATGGCACTTTGAAGGGTTAACATAGTAGGTTTGGTTTTAGCTAGGAAGGAGGAGGAGAATTGTGAGAGATTCTGACATGATCTTTTGTAGCTATTACAGCTTTGCTTGAGGCTTTTGACTTGTGTTTTGAAAGAAACATGAGGCACTAAATCATTGAGGCTTCAAGAATAATCATCCCCCACATGGGGAATAGCTAGGGTTGGCAATTTAACCTTAAACTAACGGGATCGAATTTCATAAAAAAAAAGTTGAGTTCGAGTAGGATCGGATCGGATTTTTAAGGGGATGAGGTCAGAGGATTTGAGTGGAGGATAAAAAACTTCAACCTGACCCGACTTAGGGATAATAATGTAATTTCCTTAAAATTTTATTATTTTTTACTTAAGTTCTTACTTTATACCGGAACGGGTCGAATTTATACTTTAAAAATTCAAGTCAAATCGGAGTCGAGTGGATAATATATATTTTTCAGATCAAATCAAGTTGGGTGAATGATATATAATTCTCTGGTTGGATCAGGTTTGGGAGGACGATACATATTTTCGGGTCGGGTCAACCAAAAATCCAACCCGACTCGTTATCCTCCCTAGAAATATCACTCCAAGTAAATCCTATTGAAAAAATAGTTTAGAGATTTGAATTCTAAAATTGTGAATACAATAATTTTCATCTAATAATCTTGAACGATTACAAAGTGATATCAGTTTAGAATATTTCTTAATTATTAAGATATACGTTATAAACACAACTGTTTAAACATAAGCACTCTAAGGGTGTGTTTGGTTCACGGAATGTAAGATTACAGTGGGAATAAAAGATTACCAGATAATAGGATTATTGAGAATGTTGTATTTTGTGTTTGGTTGGTTTAGCAGGAATGTAAGATTACCGTCTTTGGTTAAAGGAATAAAATATTATTGGAATTTATATTTGACCAAATTGTCCTTATTATATATTTGTTTTGTTAATAAGTTAAATTCTACTATAATATTACTATAATTAATTTTTATATTTTCTTTAAAAAATTTAAATTCATAAAATGTATATAATTTTTTTTACAAAATTGAAAAGATAAATAGGTCTAATGAAAGTGTAAAATTTTATTTTAACCCCTGAACTTCATTTAAAATTTTAATTATAGATTTTTTTTGTAAATCTAAAATAGTATAAGGATAAATTTTTAATTTAACATTCGTAGAATTTTTATTATTCAACGACAGAAGAATGATATTTTTGAAAGAAAAAAATTTAAGGGCATTTTAGTCCAAAACGACGGTAATCCAACAATACCTAAGGGAAGAAGATAATTACATTCTCGATAATATATCCAAAAAAATCCACTGTTAGTAATAAAATATTACCGATAATAACATTTTCAACCAACGAAACGAGAAAATGTGAATTACATTCCCGAAGAATCTCACATTCCCCAACCAAACTGCCCTTAAAAAAATATCATTTCTTTTTTATGATTGATACACTTTTAGACTATGTAAGGCGAAGATACGTCCTGTCAGGAGTAACGCGGACCTTTTCTCTTCAACCAATTAAAATTAAGATTTTTGACACGTGTTTTGTCGTACGTAGTAGAAGATAATATAATTTTTAAATATTGATGGCTAAGTATTATTTTCGTAATAAAATTTTAAAATAGATTTTATTCAAATAAATTAGACATAAAAGTAGTTTTGGGTTTTCTTTTATTTATTCTTTTAACTTTAAATTAATGCTTTGAACCCAGTATTATCATTGACAATAAGGGGGTGTTTGGATGGGATAATGTGAGATTCTCATGGGAATGAAATCAACATTCTTCCGTTTGGTTAGTCCGGGAATCCTATTCCCGGTAATGTAAGATTACTAATAGTAGATTTTTTGGGATATATTACCGGGAATGTCATTACCTCCCTTTCTTTAAGTATTGTTGGATTACCGGCGTTTTGGACTAAAATGCCCTTAAAATTTTATTTTTTTTCAAAAATATATTTCTTCTGTCATTGAATAATAAAAATTCTACGAAGGTTAAATTACAAATTTATCCTTAAATTATTTTAGATTTATAAAAAAATCTATAATTAAAATTTTATATGAAGTTCAAGGGTTAAAATAAAATTTTACCCTTTCATTAATTTTTTTTTATTTGTACTTTTGTAAAAAAATATATAAATATTATGAATTTAATTTTTTTAAAGAAAATATATAAATATTTTCTAACTTGTAATATTATACAAATATATAATAAGGACAATTTGGTCAAATATACATTCCAATAATCTTTTATTCCTTTAACCAAACACGGTAATCTTACATTCCTGCTAAGCCAACCAAACACAAAATACAACATTCTCAGTAATCCTATTCCCTGGTAATCTTACATTCCCACTGGTAATCTTACATTCCGTGAACCAAACGCACCCTAAAAGGCTTTGATGTTGTAAGTTTACTAGTTTAGTGTAAATTAAATTAATTAATTATTAGGTGATTATAATAGTTGATTTTAATATATTTAAAATTTAATTCAAGTTTATTATGATGAATTGTCTCAATTGGAGTATAATTAATTAATTAATTAATATATATTTTAATATTTTTTGATAAATTTGAGATAAATGTAATATAGTATCTGTTTAAAATCTTTTTCAAACAATTGACAATGAATGCTCATATCTTTGTTGGTGCTCGAACTCAAGATCTTTAAGAATAATAATAAGTCCTCCTAACTACTGAAGTTGCTTAATTCATGTGATATAATCCCTTCAAAAAATGTGACATGACATATCAAATTTTTCGTCTAATATTAACTACAAATGATTAACTGGCATCATTTAAACATTTAAATAATACGATTAATAAAATTTAAAAAGCGAATGATAAAATTATGATTACCCTATAATTTTTTTAACACTCTCAATCATTTGACAATGAACGTTTAATAACTTTATTACAGTTAATGGTGTTCGAACTCGTGATCTGTAAATATAATAAAGATTTCTTTAACCATTGAGATAAGTTGATTAGTACATAATCATCATATAATTAAGTGGTTATGATTGTATTTTATCATATTCTTTAACCATGCAGAGCCTGATTTATGTACACTTCAACATTAAAATTAATATTATTTAAAAAATATTATTAAACTATTATTGTGGTGGTAGAAGGAGTCAAGTAATATAATTTTAATAAAAAATAAATACAAAAAATAATAATTATATAATAAAAAGAAATGTAGGTTTTTTTACTATCAGTGTCGGCAAAAGGGGTTTGAAGAGAATCCCCATCAACAGTAGGTAAAGGCGTGTGGACCATTGAAAAAAATACACGCGCGCCACGCATAATAATCATTCTACAGTTGTGATTTCCACGTGTACGGTTCATCCCTTTTTTATTTTTTATAAAAATATATTTTTTAGGTTTTCATGATGCCCACGTGTCACGTGATAAAACTAATAAAATTTAAAATTTTTATTATCAAAATTAAAATAGGGTAAATTACAATTTTCACAATAGAATTTTACTCTCTCATATTTCACTCGTTATACTTTAAATCTTTTCAATTTTCTCAGTGAACTTAATACGTTAAGTTTTTTTTAGTTACTCAAATGTTTCCTTGCTAATAGCGTTATAAATGGGCTTTTATATAGATGCAAAACGACGTCGTTTTGGTGAAAATTTTATTTTTTTTAAAACGGTGTTGTTTTAGCACCGTTAACTATTTAACGACGGAGTGACAAGAAACCCTAATGTATTAATTTCAATGAGTAAATTGAAAACTTTAAAGATACGTGGGTAAAATAGGAGAGAAGTTAAAGTTTAGTGATGAAATTTGTAGTTTACTCTTAAGAACATCATATCTTTTTTAATATTTTTTAAAATATGTATTTTAAATATTGTTTTTTATAATAATAAATATTCAATTTATGAATAGATTCTTTTAGATTAAATATTATTGTATATCTATTATAGGTCAAAATTTTCAATAATTCGATCTATTTTATCTATAATGATAAGATCTAAATTATGATTTTATTTAAATAATTCAACGTCGCATTATATTAAATCAATTAATAGATAATGTTTTTTTAAAATATTGATAATAAATAGATGAAATAGTTTCTTTTATTATAATAATGATAAATAAATCATTCAAATTTAAGATAATATTTCTTTCAAACCTAATCCAATTATAGTGACAAATAGGAGCTTAATATAATTAACTTTTCTTTTTCTTTTTGAATTCGTGGGTCAATTTCGTGGTTGATTCATGTGATAAGCAGTTTTATATCGCTTAAGTAGGTCTCAAGTTCGAGTCATTGTGAATGCAGAAAATTCTCGTTAGGAGACTCACTCACCAAAGTCATGTGTGCAATACGGGTCGATCTGAATTAGTCAAGACGAAACCCTAACACCAACTTTATCGTTTAGCCACTTTAGTCTTTAAACTTTTAATATGTTCCATTTGGCCTTTCGGTTTCTGTTTTTATCAAGTATGGTGAAACAATAGCAACATATTTATACTAACGTCAATTATTTTTATTTGAGGCCTAGAAAGAACACAAAGTTTAAAGATCAAAATGGTTAAACTAATAAAGTTAAGGGACCAAAAAGTAATTCTATCTTTATTAAATTAAGAAACAATAAACTAACAAACAAGTCATATCAATGCCATTAACCAACACACTAACATAATTAAACTAAACTCATATCTAAAGAGGTTTGCACATGAAACTAAAGCTTTACAAAACTTCTACCTAATTCACTTGAATAAGAAATTTATTTATATATCCCTTAATTTAAGCATATATTTAGTGACAATTAAAAAGATTATAGTGGGCATTATAATGTATAGCATCATAATTTCTTTTAAATGTCAAATAGGTTGTTAGCAAGGTTTGAACTTTAATTTTTAATAAGGTGTCAAGGAATATTTTTAGGGTAACGTACATAAATGGTCCATCGACTATAGGGTATTCCTTTATTAAGTCACTCGATTGTTAAAAGTCACAAACTGATCACCTGACTATATAGTGTTACTTTGTTGAGTCCCTAGACCATTAAAAGTTACAAAATGGCCACCCAATTATTTAGTATGTTCCAAACTCCTCCTTTTTTCCGTTAAAAAATTGATGGTATTATGTGATAAACGTTAACTTGATGACTGTGATATGATAAAATATGATCCTGGAATCTCAAACGACTATCGTATCTCAAGCATCATGCTAACGTCTAGTTTAGACAACCACCATTTTTTACAAAAAAAAAAAAGATGACTTTGGAACATAATGAATAGTCAGGTGACTATTTTGTAACTTTTCATAGTCGAAGGACTTAATAAAGCAACATTCTACAGTTGGAAGACTATTTTGTAACTCGTAATAATCGAGGGACTTAATAAAATAGTATTATATAGTCGGGGAATTATTTGTGTACTTTAATCTATTTTTTAAATAATACATGATAATTATAATTTAGGATTTATTCAGATTTTCTTACCATGTTGACAATACATATACACTTTGCAAACATAATAATTACTTAAATAATGAACATAGATCCTTTAAAAAGAATAACATTTCATTTTTACCATTAAAACTAATTAATGAGTTCAAGTGTTAATTAATATTTAATCAATTGAATGAAATTATGTTAATTAAAATTTATTTGACCTCAAATATTCTTTTTAGTCTACGAATTTGAAGAGAACTTGAAGAAAATAGAGCAAAACTACAAGTCTAGAAACAGGTTTGGCCCAAAAACATAGCAGCCTGCATGTCAAATCTACGTGGCATGTGCCCAGTTCATATAGAGATGTAAGGTTGAACTTGGACAATAGAAACACACGCATCAAAGTAGTCAAGCCCATTAAAAGAGATATATATATATATATATATAATAAGAGGTAGCATTCAGTTAGATAATATAAAATTATTTTTTTTCTCAATAATTTAAGATCATTAGATGAATGAAAATAAACGATCATTGAAAGAGACTCAAGTATTAATACGTAGAACTTTCAAATAGATTTTCATCGATTCTGAATGAGTTTTATGAAAAATCTGTAACACCCCAATTTATGGGCTAAATTTTAAGAAATTATTCAAAGTTGGCTTACCATTTTAAGAAGTACAGGAAGTTCAGTGACTAAACTCATAATTTAGCCATTTTTCTTTATGAGAAAATTGATAACCCCTCCCTTATGTTTTTTTCTGCAGATTTCCGGTTTTCCCTTCCCCAACAACCCAACTTCCAACTCCGATCTACTCGTCGTCCGACCTTCGATCGACGAGCCGAAACCACCATCGTGTTCGTTGTCGAGCGAGGAACAAAACCCCTCAAACCTTTCGGCGTGAATGGTCGCCGTTCTTCATGAATTTCAGTCGGAAGTATCGTCGGTAATAACTCAGTTTTAGTTGGGTTTTCATCGATTCACGATGATCGAGTCATCTGTTTACGACACCTCCCGCACCATCGTGTTCGTTGCATCGTTCCGAGTTCGCTGGTGTCATCCTTGGTCTCCGTAGACGGCGGCGCGTGAGGAGGTGAAGCGGTCTAAGTTTCCGATTTGTTGAAATCGAGCTCTCCGCTGTTCAAAATTGTGAACCGAACTTTGTAAGTATCTTGAAATCGCTCAAAATAATTTTTAAAAATTTTTCCGTGATTTTTAGGCAGCCGGAAGGGGCCCCACGCGTCGCCACTGCGCGTGGGGATGGTCCAAATGACCGATTTTGGTGCATAGTTGACCGATCATAACTCGACCCGACCCGACCCGTTGACCGGCGTTGACTGGCTTTGACCGGACATTAAACGACCTTTGACTTCGACCGAGTATACCTATCCTGACATTTTTCAACGTTCCAAATCCGATTCCACTGTCCTTTTTTCGAAATTTGAACCCAAAGGCCTCGAAATTGCCGGTCAAACCCGTTGACTTTGATTTTGACCAAAATTCCAAATTTCCGAAAAGTCATATTTTATGCTTTCGAAGTCCTGAATTCGAATCCGAAGTCCGTTTCGCCAAATTCTAACCCGGTAAGCCGTCTTTCACTGATTTATCACCCGATTCGATCCGTTATCGCAATTAAGCTCCGTTTCTGATATAATTTATGTTGTTATGTATCTGAGGAATTATTGGAAGTTGAATTGAAGATCAAAGGCGTTCGAATGGAATTTTTATGGTCGATCAATATTGCACGGAAATCGAGGTAATACTTTACTACCTTTTTATGCTTTATGGAACATGTTGATATTGGTAAATGCATGAGATAATGTTGGTCACTTTTGTGGAGTTGAATAATTTATTCACTCGATATGAATGTGGTAGAAATTCTGTAACTGAATACGGATCGAATGACTAATATAAGAGATTGAAAGATTGTTATAATTAAATTACAAGTTTGTGAATAGTGATAAAGAAATCAGACATGGATTTGTAAATTATATTATTTTCGTTAAGAGCTAATATCGAAATTATCTGGTTAAGAAATTACGGAAATGCCCTTAAGAGGTAGAATAGTCTGAGTTAACCCTGAATGAGAAAATACTTAGAGGATTCGTACTTAACTCGATTAAGTACGTATTTGATTGTTAAAATCCTGACTTAGTGCAGGAAAATTACTGATATTTCGTTTGTAATATCTGAGAAGGCACTTGACCCGGAAATATCCGAGTTATGAGTAAATACCTAAAGAACAATTTGTCGGGGGTGTTCTGTTGTCAGAATTGATCGAAATGACTGAAATAAATGATAAGATTGAATTTAATAGTAAGATCAGACAGAAGGAAATGATTAAAGTACACTGAATCTGTACAATGACCAAAATACCCCTGTAATGGAAATGACCCAAGAATATCACCAAGCTCAGGAATGATTTGATATCCTCGAGCTCTGAAATGAATGGAATAAAACTGAATACCAAAATTACCAAAATAACCTTATGGTCTAAACTAAGTAAATGTCTTGGATTAATCAAGGAATCCAAATAAGCATAGGTATTGGACTACCTTTAAAAGTTATGGAACATAACTTAAATGAGCCAATCAACCTTAATAATATGTCAGTACCTGAATGACATAGATATTACTTGAATGCATGTTCGTCTACTCAAGTTTAGCTCAATGATAATTTTGGAAGTATTCAGCTCAACTCTAGATTGCATTCGGTACTAAGAATTGGATATTTGTTCGACAAATCAACCACGAAGACCAAACTGAACTGAACGGAAGTACAATATGTATCTGAAATTCAGAAACGTCCGGAATTACTCTGGAAAATCCCGAAGTATCTGAAATGGACTTGACTACTAATTGAATTAAGTAACCTCAAGGACTAAGGATTAAGTAAGTGGTTTGGATGAGTCTGGAAACGTTAATGAACATACATGATGTAATGTTCTTATGTGTCATGAACTACAAATCAAACACGTCAGTAGTTCATAATATTGTGAAAGCGTGAACATGAAATTGAGAGCATTGGAATATCTGTTAGTCTCCTTAAGATCTGTTCAGTGATGACTCAGAAGATGATCTATGGATAATAATATTTGATATTAAAGAGTAAATACCCTGGAAAGTTAATGAATTGACAAGTTGATAAGTATTAGTTTTTGGGGCTATTTATCTAGAGTTGTTTGATAATCCGATCAATCGATATAAATTGTAGATGTCCGAAACCTTCAATTCTTCCTTACCAGTTCAAGTCATATTCTGAATAATTGATGATTTTGTCAGTTATTGAACTCTTCCAATAGTGATTCTGAATTCTGATATTCTATCGGTATACTGAAGATCTGTGTTCCTCTACCTGCTAAGATTATCCAGTACCTCTGAATAATTTCTGTAAACTCTGGTGTGTTCCCTAATCACCTGGATATTTTACCTGATTTCCGATTTGATTTCTATTATAATACCTGACCTGGATTCTGATTGAATACTTGACCTGGATTTTGATCTGATACTTGACCTGAATTATTTTATGATTTTTGATATATCCGTTTACGGACGGAACATGTTTTACTTGGGGGGTAATGTTGGAGGAAGTATACCTGGAGGCTCCTCGGCTGTGTGCTCAGGGCCTTATTTACCGGTTCCTCGGCTGTGTGCTCAGGGCCTACTGGACTTGATGGTGGGTGTATGGTTCTGGGGAACCTACACAATTTGGACTTGTTGGATGGGGGTATATATATATATGTTTTAAAAGATCTGTATCTTTTTACTGGTTTTATGGGAACACACTAGAAAACCTGTTCTGATCTCCTGAACCTAGACATTCGAAATATCCATCTGAAATGAATACTATTTGTTCTACATGCGATATCAATGGACCTCAGCTCAACATAAAGATCTGTAAATATCTGAACCAATAAGGAAAATATGTTTATCTATATCTGCACGTTTTTCAGCATCATCTGGTAGTTCTGTATTACTGAGCTTTTCGAAGCTCACTCTATTACTCACCTTTTCAGGTTAAAAGAATTATATCAGTGCATCTATCGACTTCAGTAAGGGAGTTCTTCCGGCGTTGTTGCAGAGTATGGTACATGTGATTAGGGGGCATGTAATTGTATTTTGATTTATATATGAGTCTGAAAATCTGTTTTATTTTTAAATAGCGACAACTGATTTTATTAGTTTACATGTGCTGATAAAAAGTTTTAAATTTTCCGCTATTTTTACAGTGGGTCGCTCCGATGGCCCAAATGTGACACCCCAGATCGGATCTGGTTACCCGTATCGGTCTGTGGGGGTTACAAAATTAATACTAGGAGAAGAAAGAATAGTGAAATACAAACATTTTAATATCGATCTTACTGTAAAAAACGATCAGTGACAGACGGTGATTGATTACCAACGATTATCGAGAAGTATAATGATAAAAAGATAAATTATTTAAAAATTGACAGAAAAAATCAATATATTCCTAAAACTTAATGTCTAAAAGGATATTGTTTTAAACATTAATAATCATTACCAAAATGACAATATTTTAGTGTACTAAACCACATCAACAATCGATAACCATATAATTATTCAATGATATATATGGGTGTAAATTAAACGAGACAGATCGCGAGTTACTCGAGATTGACTCGATCAAGGCTCGATAAATACTAGGATCGAATGGACTCGACTCGAGCTCGACTCGAGTTCTTAACGAGCCGAAACGAGCTACTTGATATTCGACTCGAAAAACTCGCGAGCAGCTCGAAAATATAATATATTAAGATTTTATTTTTTTTAAAAATAAATTATCAATAATATTAATATTTATGTATTGATTTTTTTTAAAAATATATATTAAGATTTTCATGTATTTAAGGTTCATGTTCGAGTTCGAGTGTGAGGCTTCAATCGAGTTAAATTTAATAATTTTTTTCTCATTTCGAGCTGCTATCGAGCTTCAGTTCAGGATTTCGAGTTCGAGTCGAACTTGAAAATTTCAAGCTCACGAATTTTCGAGTCAAGTTGAATTTCATTTTAGAATTTTCGAGTCGAGTGGAGCTCAACAATACTCAAGCTCGACTCGTTTATACCCAATGATATAAACGAATCAACATATAATATTCCGTGATAACTAGTGTAATTTATTCCAAATTCATCTAGATGAATAATATTATTATTTTGTTTTGTTTTTTGGAAAAGCTAAGTTTCTAGGCAATTTACAAGAAAATAAGGGCCAGCTTATAGGTTTTGGTGAATTGAATGCAACCAGGAAAGGAAATTTCACTTCACTTGTTACCCTTCTTCATCTCTTTCATTTTATATTTTATTTTAAAATTTCTTTTTCAATTCTAAGTTATGGTTTTGATACGACACTCCCCAAATTCCAATCCTTTAGCCTTAATCAATGACTTTATCATAAAAAAAGATCATAGATTTGAAGCAATCCCCTTTTTTTCCCTCGTATTCTTTTTGTTATAATTACCCCTTTTTGCTTGCATAATCTCCCCAACCAATACAAAGTCTGGTTCTTTCTTTTTCACCCTTCTAAAAATAGTATCAAAGGTATGAACTTTGGTGTTTGGCCAATCTGTTTCCTCTTTTTTTAGTAATATTGGATAAACACATTGATTATCTTAGGTATTTTTTCTTTTTTTTTTCTGGGTTTTGAGATTTGGGTTGTTTTGTTGTTTCTTTTCTCTTGTCTGGTTACACTTTTGATTTCCTGCATTGTGATGATTTAGATTGAAATCTGGGTTTTCATTTTTATCTTATAGCTTATTTTATATGATAGATCCATGAAATTTGAGTTATTTTGATTTGATCCCTTATCTCTCCTTGTCTATTTACCAGGCTGAATATTGTATTGGAGGCATTGGTTCTCCATGGTGAGCCATTAAAATCATCATACGTATACATACATACACACACATACATACATACATATATGTATGTATACATGTATGGTGATTTGATTTGGGTTTTGTGGTTATGTTATGATCATTGTAGGGAGAAGCCCCAGCATTGTTTGTTGAGGATCTAAAGGAAGGATTTTCAAATGGATTTGGTTTAAGATCCAAAGGCTTCAAGACATGTACTGATGTTGGGGACAAGACAGTAAGATGTTTTAATGGCTAAATTTGGTGTTTTTGTCCTCATAAAGTGCTTTATGATTTGCGTGTCTTTATTGTGTTTGTTGATATGTTTCAATCATCTCTTTTCTGATTGAGGATTGGTGTTGGATTTCTCTTTGGCAGTTTGTGATTGGTTGCAATGGCAATGATTCTGCATCATCCCTTGAGGTTCAGATCTATGACAAATCTAGAGGGGAATGGTTAGTTGATGCCGGGAACCTTTTTTTACAGCTTCGGCCGTCGATTTTTACAGTCGATATTTACCGCAATCGCAATTTGACTCGTTGAGCTTGTTTTTCCGAGTGTTGGTTTAGTGTTTTGAGTTAAAATGTTTGTGGTGATATTTTAAGGGTGATTCCTGCTGTTCTGGGAACGAAACCGAAGCCATATGAAGGCCATTCAGCCGTTCTTTTGAATGAGGATCAAATAATGATTATCATAAAGGGTTCCAACCCCGATGACTGCATTTGGTTTCTCGAGGTTGGTATTTCGAAAAGCTTAAGATCGTTCTAAGTTAGCTGTGGTCGGAATAGTTCATTTCTCTTTTGATGCCTGAAAGTGCTTGATCTGATTGAAATATCTTTAGGTGGACACTGAATATGTTGGGCAGCAGAGAGGAGCGTCGGGGACTGAAGTCGTTGCCTGGAGTAAGGGCGTGAGAGGTGATGCTGAGAAGCCGGTTGTTATCAGCGGTCCTTCCGGAGTTGGCAAGGGGACATTAATCAATATGCTTATGAAGGAATTTCCATCCATGTTTGGATTCTCTGTCAGCCATACAACCCGTGCACCCAGGGGGACGGAGAAGAATGGAGTTCACTACCATTTTACCGAGCGAAGTATAATGGAGAAAGATATCAAAGATGGTAAATTCCTTGAGTTTGCTTCTGTTCATGGAAATCTCTATGGAACCAGTATCGAAGAAGTAGAGGCAGTAGCGGACTCGGGAAAGGTAAACGTCATGCATTTTACTGTTCTATCAATCGTGATTATATAATGCTCTGAGAGTTGAACATCGAAAAATTGCTATTCTGGACTATCGAATCAATTCCGAACATTGCACTTCTTTGTGAATGTAGCATTTTCTGCTTCCAAATGATCTCTTTGCCACATTATAGTTTTTCAGTTTTTTGTCTCGGTTTAAATCTAGAGGTGCATTCTTGACATCGATGTTCAAGGAGCAAAGTTGGTACGGGCCAGTTCTCTCGATGCCGTTTTCATCTTTATCAGTCCACCCTCGATGAGAGAACTTGAAGAGCGGCTCCGCTTAAGGTGAATCCGAACCGTCCATTCGATGTTTTGTACCATTATGCTATTTTCCAAGCTTTTTTAAATGTAGAAATGTTGTCAACAGGGGGACTGAAACAGAGGAGCAAGTCCAAAAGCGCCTCCGCAACGCCGAGGCAGAAATCGAGCAAGGGAAATCCTCAGGCATCTTCGATCATATATTATGTAACGATAATCTTGAGAAGTGTTACGAGAATCTTAAGGTGACTTCTGTTCCCCTTGAACTATCACATTCATCTTAAAATTCTGTCGTAATTCGTTTCCGAGCGGATCAGTTTGTTCGTATAACCCGATCTGATGAGTTTGATTTCTGTTATAGAAACTGCTCGGACTGGACGGAAGTGTACCAACCAACACTAAACCATGTAAGATTGTGACTACTATTTTCCCAATTTTCCTTCAATGCATATGCACTAACAATTTATATCAAACTCAAATGCAGCACCCGAAGGGATCGATCTGCCTCCGAACTATTCGGTGTCAAAGATCGATAATAAGATCCTTATTAAGCGTGAGGCTCCGGAATCGGGAAATGCAACAAAGAACTCGTAAGTTCGTAGTATTAAGATCTCACAACTTACTTGGGGTTCTTAACTGAGAATTTGCAGTTGTTTATCTAGGATCGTTCTTGATATATCCTCGCTTAAAGGCGGTGCACCTGGTCGGACCAGAGGACTGAACGTTTATGCCATTGACTCGTGTTCGGATCGCATAAACGGGCTTCATAAACCGAGCTAACGACTGCAACACCATACGATGCCTAGCTGCTGGTGTTTTAAAGATCATTTGCATGCGATTTCATCCCCCTTCTTTCCCTACTCAATTATTTTGGCTTGTTTAACAACGAAGAAGGTAACATTTTAGTGTTCCCACAAGGCCAATACGAGAGAATTTGTCATTCGTGCAGCAATCAAATGCGATTCTATTACAACCAGAACAAAGATTATTCAAAGTGCAACGAAGATTAATAAATTATTAATAAATTTGAGTAGTTAAAATTATTTTATATTTTTAATAGTTAGTATATTAATTATTTTATAATTTTATGAGATGAAAATATTATTATTGTAAAAATGTAATTATTTAAAATAATATTTAATTCTGAGTTATTAGAAAATAAAACTTATACATTAAAAACTAATATATTTGTCCACTCGAGATCACGATATTATATTTTATATTATATTATATTTTATATAAATAAATATGACACTTATGAAAATTATTTAAAATTATAAGTTTGATATACTAAAATGTATTAATTATATGTTAAATGTATTTTTTTTAAACTTAGATGGTGTAATAAATAAAATATTATTATAAATTTTTATTCAAATATTTATAACTTAATATTAAAGTTTTAATTGTTAAAAAATATATATCACAATGATAAATTGGTAAAATATGCATCCAAGTAATCTTATATTTATCTAACCAAACACTGTAATATTACATTCCCGCTAAGCAAACTAAGCATGATAATATAATATTTCCAAAATAACGTTACATTCTGATAATTTTATTCTAAAAAATAATCTTACATTCTGTGAATTAAACGCATCCTTAGAGTTTTATGGCCAAAATTGAATGAGAAAATCAACTAGAAGATCGAATTTTCGATTGAAGGTACCAAGATGGAAATAGCTGGCAATTGGCATATGCTTTGTAGGCCCCGTGATGGAGACTTAATAAGGCAATAAATTTCCATGGCAGAAGTTGGCGCTAGGCACGTTCCTGGAATATCTAAGATTTTAGGGAATTACACAAATGGTCATCTGAGGATAGTGTTGACTTTTGTCAACACAGTTTTCAATATGCTAAGTATGATTTTTGTCATGCTTAGCTAAATTTTTCATAAGCCGAGAGCTGACGCGATGACTCAATTCCAACGGGAGAATTGAAACAGGCCCTTAATATCTTCAGAATATCTCTTTTAATCTCTGCACTTATTTTTCAAAATCAAAACAGTTTTCAAAATCAAAGATTGACTTTGGTCAAGAGGTTGTTGCGATTAAATGTGTGGGAGGAAGATTCAGCTTATAGAAAGCAATTCGACTTCCTGTGAACACACTTGGCGAGATGGCTTCGTTGAAAGGGAATTGAGATCGGAATTGACGGTTATTGAAGCAACAATCCGAGTCGGTCGCCACGAACTTAAACGGTATTAATCTACGACAATTGATGTTGTTAGAATTAATTACCGAAGCCGGAATCAAAGACTGCCTTGGGTATTCGGTATACAAGATAGAGTCACAGGGATTGCCCTAGTAGACAAAGTAACCGACGTGAATTCCGGAGAGAAAATCTTATTCAATGGTTTAAAGGAAATTGAGTCAAAGCAAGGTTTGAGGCTATTTTTACAGTATTCATTCACAATCTTTATTCTCTTATTTTTACTTTAATTGCTTTTATTTATTTAATCGTTTTTATTAATATTTAAATCTCATATTACAAACCCCCCATTTTACTATTTTTCGCCTGGTTAAAACCATTCAAACATAAATTTGAGATTTTCTAAGTCCCTAAGGATTCGACCCTTATTTCTCTGTACTATGTATTTCCTTATTTATTAATTGAGAAAAAAGAATTTATTTTGACATCGAAAACGATAGTTGTCAGTGGGGAGCTATCGTCATCAGATATTCTAGTGTAGCAAAGCAGATTTCCAGAGACCTTTCAGAGTACGTCTTGAATAATCTTTAGAGGGCATGTACTGTTATGGATCTTGTTATGTATTCAGTCATAACTCTTTTGAAACTCTGTATTTTTTATTTTTTAGCGGATGTATTTTGGGAGCTCCCTATTATTTGTAAACTCGTATTATTATTATGTTTTTATATTACTTTATTAATGTCTAAATTTCAGAGATTTACAAGCAGTTTTAAAAGAAAAATTTTGGGTCACTATTTCGATAGTCCCATATAACATTGTAATCCATGGATTTCCGGGTCTAACTAGACTAGGGTGTTACATTATAGATCATTTCCTAACACACTTATTATTAGGAATGACTTCTTCAAAGCCTTTGAGACCATTTACAATAACCGAATATCGATCGGTCATGCTTTTAATATCCTTATCTGGTCTCATCTTGAATTTTTCATAATTGTGATTGAGAAGACTAATCTTAGTTTCTCTTCCCTCATTAGTTCTTTCATGAGTAACTTCAAGTTTGTCCCAAATCTCTTTGTCATTGGAACAAGATGAACTCTCACATATTCATTGGGGCCAACTACACAAAATAGAATGTGCATTGCCTTTACATTGAGTTGGAACAATCTCCTCTCTTCTTCTTCACTCTATTCCATTATCGATCTTGTTGGAGTAGAATGCCCACTCAAAATTATGCTCCAAGCTCCCAAATCACTAGCTTGGATGAAGATCATATCATATTCTTCTAATAGGCATAGTTGGCTCCATTGAAGAAATGAGACTTGTTGATAGGTTGGGAATCATTGATGTCGTCGAAGCTTGGTGTAGAGGCCATGTATGACTTGAATAATGATTTGAATCTTTTAAGATCTCCTCAAGAAGTGGTAAAACCTTCCAATGAGTCTAGCACTGATGCCAATTGTTGAGTCAATTTAATCAATGGAATGGCCAAGAGGGGTGAATTGACAATTAGAAAAATGATGGAAGTTTTTTGCAAGAAAATAAAAAATTGGCACAAGCAATTTTAGAGTGGTTCAACTTCTTCAATGAAGTCTACGTCCACTACCTTAGCTTCCACACTAAGGATTTCAACAAATCTACTAATTTGTTCTAACCTTTTAGGACAAGGTGTAACCTTACAACACACTTAGACTTATACCCCAAAGTCTCAAGTGTACAACCCTTCCTAAGAAGAAATTACAAAGAAGCAAACTTTCGAATATCCTCACAAGATAGAATATTTGCAAATTGAAGCTCTCACACACCCAAGAAAACTATAATGAAAATTACAAAGAATGGAATAGTGTTCTATGTAAGAAAGACAAAATTGATTACAAATTTGACTTTAAATGCTCTTTGATTGTTAGAATAGCTTTCTTGTCTTTTCTTGGTTGTTTGAAGACCCCTTTTATATGTCCTCATTGATTTCTAGCCTTTTGGGGTTATTGGAAGGAGTTTGGAGTCGTTTGGAACAATAAATTCGCGCATTGAATACAATCCTACACAAAGGTTTCGAAACCTGTAAGAGGAGTTTCGAAACTTGCCTTAAATTTTTTTTGATTGTTGCAGCAAGGGTTTCAAAACCTTTATGGTATTTTTGGCTACTGCCTTAGGGGTTTCGAAACCTTCAAGAGGGGGTTTCGAAACCAGACCCAAAAACTGCTTAAAATAGTCTTGTTTCATATTTTAAAAAAGTATTTTAAAACCTTTATAAAATTCATGAACACTTTAAATTTGTTTTTGACATTTGAACATTAAAACTTATTTTTACAAACTTAAAATTCTTGAATCGAATAAATATTAACTTTACAAAATTTTCAATTTAGTCCTTTGTTATATCAAAATCATTTAATTACATTTATCATCATACCTTTAGTTTTTTGTTTTTTAGTATTCATGTTCAAATTAACATCAATATTGAATTGAAAGTTAGGTACTAACGGACCAAAACTGATAGTTTAGGTACTAAACGTGTTAAACGGTTGGGTACTAAATGAAACGAAAACTAAACATTAGGTATGATTTTAAAAAATTGAAAATTTAGGTACTAAATGGATCAAAATTGATAGTTTAGGTACTAAATACTTAGTTTACCTAAAATTGATGTACAATTAATTATGAGTTAATTGTATATGGTTGCAAAATTAATTATGAGTTAATTGTATCATACATTTTCAAATTATATTTTTTTTAAATTGGTCATTAAATTTTTGAACGTTTTGATTTTATCCTTAAATTATGAATTTTATTTTAAATTAATCTTAAAAAATTTGAATTAATTCCATCCCCAATGTATGACTCTTATTCTAAATTAGTCCCCAAAATTTTAAGGAGTTTAGTTTCATCCCAAACTATCAGTATAGCTAATCACATCCCATGTTAATATAATCACTAGGTCAAGCTATATTATTATATGTTTGATAAAAATAAAATTTAGGTTAAACTATGGCTGAAACTAAATACATATTTGGATGAATTTGGGGTTGAAATTGGAAGATTCAAAAAGTTTGGCGATGAATTTAGAATGAGGGTCATAGTTAAGGGTTGAAATTGAAATATTTAAAAATTTGAAGACCAATTTAATACGAGATTCATAATTTAAGAATGAATTGAAATATTCAAAATTTTAAAGATTAATCATTTTAGTACTATAATCTTATCTTATGATAATATCTATTTTTTTTCAGTTGAGATAAAACTTCCCATAATACTTATCTTATTTATAGTACGGATGAAACTCAACACACACTTTATAAATTAAATTATTCTAACTCAATAATTTAACATAATATAACATATTTTGACATTAAAAACACTCTATAGATTCAATTTATGGCATGAATTTAAATCGAATTAAACCAATTTTTTAACAGAAAATCACTAATTTTATTAAAAACAGAAAATATATAGAATTACAATTAAGATTTATAAGTATACCGTAAAAAAATTATAATTAGGATATTTTCCTATAACCATTGACACAAAAACTAGCCACCTAGATCACATAAGTACCAAATAAGAAAAAGGTTAAAAAAACCTAATAAAAAAACTCGAACAAAATAAAAATACGAATAAATCTGACTACATCGGCAAACGAACAGAAAAAGGGGATGAATCTACTGAAGGCTACCGACAAATCACAAATCAGAGTAAAGCAACGTGAAAAAACTATCTACGAATGCAAAACGCATATCCAAATCAATCCGAGAGTGCAAAGTAGGGAAGATCGTCATGATAACAAATAAGAGTCATCTTGATCAGTCATGGCAATATCAAATTCAACATTGAGATAAAAAGATAAATGAAAACATCGACAAAAAACCGTAAGATACCCTAACGAGAGACTTTCATATTCTCTTCCATTCAAGCGTAAATTTCTTACATGTAAACCCCATCCCGGTCCGGACGAAAATTCTTATTCGAACTTTAAAGATAAACATTAAAAGAAACATTCACGGATTTTAAATACGAACTTAAAATCTGAACATAAATCTAAACATTAGGTTTCTCCTCTTCATCTTTATTCTTAACCTCGAGGTCGTCTAATTTTTGTTGTCGATGTGCCATGTCATAAGTTGCATGCAGACCAATAAAAATGTAGTAAACCATCATTGCCATTGTACAAATCCCAAACCTTATAAAAGCTTGAGGTGCCAAAGACCCCATCAAGAAGATATTTACCGCAATCGACAACGACGGAAGCCACGGAACCAACGGCACCCCCCAAACTTTCGGTGTCCTCTGTTGTTGCACGAATACCGCTATTCCGATCGTCCCCGCGAACCATAGGGGTATCGTTATGACGTACCCGACCCATCCATTCGGCCTTAGTCCCCAGTAAGCCGAAGTTCCCATCGAGGAAGCGATGATAATCAACAAGCATATTATAAGCTTCATGAGGTTCATTCTCGGCGTGACTTCCCTCACGTAGTATCTCCTCACAAGTAGTGCTACGGCCATCATCATGAATATGAATAGAGTGCTCACGGATAGCAAGCTCGCCAATTCATCGAGGCTCGAAAATAACGCGATGAGACCGCTCAGAATGGTTGTCAAAAGCGTTGCGTTTATCGGTGTTCCGGTCTTCGGGTGGACTAGTGCGAACCAGGGTGGGATCATGTGTGCTCGTGCGATATGAGTAGTGTATCGTGCTTGCCCGAGTGCACCTACTAGGAGGACAGTGGTCATACCCTTAAGAGCACCGAGAGCGACTAGATACTTGCCCCATTTCATTCCGACACTCTGGAACGCCATCGAATAGGCCGCGTTCGGGTCTATCTCGGTGTACCTCTGCATCATAGTTAGGGAAAGTGCCATCAAGCAGTATACGACCGTGATGATCGACATCGATCCCAGTAATCCTAATGGTATGTCTCTTGACGGATTCTTTGTTTCTTCAGCCATGGTAGCGATGCTATCAAATCCACCGTAAGCGAAGTAAACGACCGCGGCTGCTTGGAAGACCCCTCTGGCTCCATTTGGTAAAAAAGGCTTCAAATTTGACGGATCGGCATGAAAAAACCCGGCAATCAGCACAAACACGATCACTAAACCATTCAATGCCGTTGCTATCCAATTCAATTGTGAAGTTCTCTTTGTGCTGATCATTGCAATGGTTGAAGCAATGGCCAAAACTGCAACTGCAATAGGGTCCAAGAGAAAATTCATCGTATCGATACGAAGCGAGTTCGGTTGACGATTTATGAGAGTGGCGAAGTAAGAAGTCCATGCTCTCGCGACCGCGGCGCCTCCGACGATGCCTTCGAGAAGTATGTTCCCGGCTGCGATAAACGCCGCAAAGTCTCCTAATTCGATTCGTAAATAAGCAAACGATCCGCCTGCAACCGGGATCTCTACCGAGAACTCTGTATAGCAGAACACGGAAAGCATTGCCGAAATTCCCGAAGCCACATAGGACAAGACGATGGCCGGTCCTGCATGACGATGAGCCTCTTGACCGGTTAACACAAAGATGCCCGCGCCTATGACCGCACCGAACCCGAACCATGTGAGATCCCACCAGGTGAGACAACGTTTCATGTCGTTCTCGCTTTGTTTACGAAGCTCGTTGATCTCGTTCGCATCGTCCGAGCGACTCACGAGGCGGTCCTTGAACCGGGAACACGTCTGCGACAGCGCGGACACATAGGTGCTCCGATTTCGGAACGATTCTTCGGGCAAGAAATCATCTTTGCTCCATCTCCAGTAGGCTCTTGGTTGAACATCATCCTCAGCTTCTTGTCCAGTGTGACTCATCTTTTGCCTCACACAGGATTTTTGGATTTGTGGTCTGAAAGTTTAGATATTATTACCGATAATACGATGCGGTTGAATTGTCTTTGGTTTGAATTCGGAGCCATGTGCGATTATTGTCTTTGCTTAACACAGTGATTGCGAAAATTGAAGGTTGAATATTAAGACAAGCAGGAAGACTTTACATTCAGATTGTCACCACAACTTGCTTCACTAGTACTTATCATTGTCTTGTCTACATTATCTGTGGGGACACCACCGTAGAAAATATCATAAAATTATTCAATTATTTAAATAGAATATAATTTAAATCCTTTTAATTTAAATAATGTGTTGGTGGATAATGGAATGAAAGAATGAAAAAGGAAACCGTTTTCCAAGAAGAAGAAGAAGAAGAAGGAAGAAGAAGACCTGGGGGTGTTGTTTTAATGGAGTTAACGTGTCACGTCAGCAAAAACGGACTAGAGGTAACTGTAGGGACCATTTTAAAACGAACTAAAAGTTCAATGATTGTATTGTAAGTTTCAAAAGTTGGGTGACCAAAATACAAGCGTCTTAAAAGTTTGGGGACTATTTATATACTTTACCCTAATTATTTATAAGGACTTAAGAGAGAGTATAATGAACTTGTGTAACAAATTTAGATTTATAAAAGCTTTTGGGTTTGTTTTAGTGGTTTGATTCTCTTAACTTGTATTTTTGGTTTTTTTTTCCTTCAATAAATAATGTGATATAGCATGCCCTTTTTTATTAGATGGTATTAATATATTAAATAAAAATAAAACTATAAAATCATGTTGAATTAAGTTATAAAATAAAATATAAATAGAGTTCAATTTTAGATTAAATAATTTTTAGAACTAAAATGAACAAAAATAAAACTTGAATTACTTAATACGTCATTTACTCATTTCATTAAAGTTAATTGCTCAGAATGATGCACTCTGATTGATAGAATTATAATATCGGTTTACTCCATACGCAATCACCACAATTCGAACTTTTGACCTTACTTAATGATCTAGTGTCTCATCCCACTAGACCGACTGATTATTGATAGATTTAAAATATAATCATACAAAAAAATAATTAAAAATTTAATAAAATATTTGAAGAAAAATAAAAATACAGTCAAATGTTAGTGTCGGTGTTAAAGAAACATCAATAATACTAATAGAAAAATAATAATAAATAACAACTAACTTTGTCACAACTCAAACATGACATATTTGAAATGAATGCAAACATCTATCAAGATGAAAGGATCAACCTAAAGAATATGTACATCCGCCCCTGGGTAAATGATGCCTATAAACAATATTTGGCAAAAGGCATAAGAGGTCTCTATACTTTTAAGGGTAAAGTATAGTAATGGTCACTGAATATTTCTAAAGCTTGCATTTAGGTCCCCTAACTTTTAAAACTTGCAATACAGTCCCCAAACATTTAATCCGTTTGCAATATGGTCCCCGCACCTATGAAAATTAGGGTAAATCATATAAATGGTCATTGAACTTTTTAGGCACTTGAATTTAGGTCCCCCAACTTTTAAAACTTACAAAACATTCCTCAATTTCATTATAAATCCCAAATTTCAAAGTAATTCAATTTCATTCTAAACCCTAAATTCCAAAATAATTCAATTACATTCTAAACCCTAAATTCTAAAATACTTCAATTTAAGGAGAAATATAATAGATTATCTTTAAGAACGTGATAGCGTTTTTATTTTTTTACTTTTGTGTAGAAATTATAAGATAGTATTTATTCAAAAAAATTAATTTATTAACAATATAGATATACCCTACAAACACAATTGTTTGAATTTAAAACTTTTAAAGAAATAACATTTTTTTACTTATATTAGAAATTAAAAAAATAGATCATGCTAGAACTAAAAGAATACGTGACCATGAAATAGAAAGTTTACGTATGTTACGAAAACATGGCACAAACCCATCTCTTTTGAGTTGATTGTTATCATCATTAGGGTATATTATATTAAATTATTAATTTTTTATTTTATTTTTGAAGTAGTCAACTTCAGTGTTTATTTTTTATTGTGTTTTTTATGATTTATTAAATAATTTTTCTACAAAAAACATCCGAGTAATAAGTAAATAATATTTAATTATCATGGTAATATTTATATTTTAATTATATAGAAATAGTATAAAAATAAAAAATATTTATACATCATTACTATAATTAACATAACTCGTATATAAATTTTGACTATGTTATTTATGTAGTCTTAATATTTATGTGAAAGATATAAAATATAACACGTATGATTAGATATAAAAACATACACAAATAATCAGAAATATATTATTTTAAATAAATGAATTATTATCATATTCTTACTATTGAAAAAATTTTCATGTCTTTAAATTAATAATAAAAAATTATCATGTTTTTAAATATAAAAGTAATTAATTAATAATTTAGGACATTGGCGTCGTTTAAAAAGACAGAAATTGAAGTATTTAGAATTTGGGTTTTAGAATGTAATTGAATTATTTTGGAATTTAGGGTTTAGAATGAAATTGAATTACTTTGGAATTTGTGGTTTAGAATGAAAATGAGAATTGTTTTGTAATTTTTAAAAGTTGGGGGACCTAAATTTAAGTGCTTGAAAAGTTTAGTGACCATTTATATAATTTACCCTAATATTCATAGGTGCTGGGACCATATTGCAAACAGATTAAATGTTTGGGGACTGTATTGAAAGTTTTAAAAGTTGAGGGACCTAAATGCAAGTTTCGGAAATGTTCAGTGACTATTACTATACTTTACCCTACTTTTAAAAAGAATCAATGTGACCCTCATATTATTTTTTTCTCTCTATTTGACCCTTCAATTCAGAAAACAAATCCAATTGACCCTTTGACCAAAGTTTTTTGTCATTGACTGTTACAGTTGTGGCATGTCAGTCCACGGTACTGATGTGACAATTCATCTGCCATGTTTAAGTTACAAATTTAGCCAATTAACCATGTCATTTGTCATGTTAATATGTCACCCTAGACCGTCATGTCAGCACAGAGAACTGTCACATCAGTTTTGTAACGATCAACGATGAAAAAACGTTAATCAAAGAGTTAAAGATTATTTAAAATATAATCATACAAAGAAATAATTAAAAATTTAATAAAATATTTGAAGAAAAATAAAAATATAGTCAAATGTTAGTGTCGGTGTTAAAGATAAACATCAATAATACTAATAGAAAAATAATAATAAATAACAACTAACTTTGTCACAACTCAAACATGACATATTTGAAATGAATGCAAACATCTATCAAGATGAAAGGATCAACCTAAAGAATATGTACATCCGCCCCTGGGTAAATGATGCCTATAAACAATATTTGGCAAAAGGCATAAGAGGTCCCTATACTTTTAAAAAGAATCAATGTGACCCTCATATTATTTTTTTCTCTCTATTTGACCCTTAAATTCAGAAAACAAATCCAATGTGATCCTTTGACCAAAGTTTTTTGTCATTGACTGTTACAGTTGTGGCATGTCAGTCCACAGTACTGATGTGACAATTCATCTGCCATGTTTAAGTTACAAATTTAGCCAATTAACCATGTCATTTGTCATGTTAATATGTCACCCTAGACCGTCATGTCAGCACAGAGAACTGTCACATCAGTTTTGTAACTATCAACGATGAAAAAACGTTAATCAAAGAGCCATATTGAATTTATTTTCTGAGTTGGAGGGTCACATTAATTTTTTTTATCAAAAGTATATAGACCTTTTATGTATTTTTACCTATTTTATTAAGTATTGAACTATTGCACATTTTATAAAATTATCTAAATATTGCATCAACCATTAGGGATGATAAGATGAAGAATAACTTAGAAAACACAAAAGAGAAACAAATAATTGGGGAATCAAAGGTGACACTTAGTCAATGTGATGGAGAAAGGTAACCTATTATGTTTAATGTACAATGATTCTCTATTTACAAGATATGGGACCATCACATCTCAAATTTTCCATGATGCTGCAGCCATTTATTACCATTTCATTTCAAAAGAAATACTGTCAAATAAACTAAAAGGCTGCCATGTTTTCTTCATTTAATTTGCTTGCTTTTACACATATCGAATATTTACAACTCTTAAAAAGATTTTGATTCCCTTTCTTTTATATATATATATATGGTCGTATGGGGCACGTAAAGTGAAGAAATCTTTGAATTACATGCATGTGCAAATATGTAAAAAAAATTATTGATTATACGATATTGTTTTGTTGAGTCGTTGATTATTAAAGGATATAAAATGATTCCTCAATTATAGGTTTTATTTTGTTAGGTCCACTGATTATTAAATGTTACAAAATAATTCGTCGACTATTTATATGTTCCAAATTCGTTCATTTTCATTAAAAAAATTGATGGTCGTCTGAGATGGACGTTAATCTACTAATTGAGATATGATAAAATTATATTTTAAAGTTATCTACTGGCATCGCCGTTGCTTTCAAGCATTGGCTCGACGACATAATATTTTAAGCACAGACTGGATGTCATTATGTAAACAGAGAGTCGATCCACACTCAAACAGTTATGATATCAGATCTTATCATATTCCAATCAACATGTTAACGTCCAGTTTGAAACTTATGAATAGTAAGTTGACCATTTTATAACTTTTAATAGTCCGGAATCAACAAAATAGTATCTTATAGTCAAAAGACCATTTTGTAACTTTTAATAGTAGGAAAATTTAAAAAAAATCGAGGACCATATGTGCACTTTACCCTAAATTATTATATTATGTAAGTACTTTTTGAACTTTTATTGATGATTTAATTTGCACCAGCTACATTTCTAATATAATTTCTAAAAATATTTATATTTTTAGCATAAAATCATATATCCGTCCTTATAAATATAGAGTGTATCCGTGTTTATAATAATTAAGTGCTAAAAGAAAAGGAAAACCTTTTGACTTATTTGCCAATGGTATCTCAATAAACAGTTAGATTTATACAGATTATTATTACTACTACTATTGGTAGTAGATCTTGACGTTTGATTTTAAAATTACTATTAGTTTTATCATAATATTATTAATATATTAAAAAATTAATTTTTTAAAAAATATAATTAATAAATTATAAATAAACATTTTTATAAATTATAAATCGTATCCTATTTAATCTTATTTTTGAAAAATAAAAATAAAGTCTGATTGGGGTCGACATGCAAAACTAAAAATTGCAGTCTTTTCAATTCCAGAATAGTCCTTGTCATCAAGAATCAAACTGTTTCAAGGGATTGGTGATTATGAAAGTTTTCATGTTAGCTTTTAGGGGATATAACCTAACAAGTTTTTTTTAGAAAAAAAAAATAATATTTCCTAATCCAAATTTGATCATATTTGAATTTATAACCTTTAAAATTTATTAATTGAACTAAAAATCCGATATTTTGTAGGAAAATACATTAACGGTGATTTCTTTGATTATCGCACGCCTGGTTTTGATGGGTGAGTCTTCCAACAGAGATTTTCTTAATACACAAGGGCTTGAACTCGAGACATTGTTTATGATAGAAACAATTGGAATTGTCTATGATTGATCTTTCCTACTAACAAGATTTAACACCTTAGAAAGTTTGAATCCCTAAATGATTCTTATCTCTCAAGAGAATTAGTGATTGGCAATTAAACCCTAAATCATAACCCTAAAAATGGAACAAAACAAAGAATACTTCAAGCTTTTGCTAGAAATTCTTTTCTTAATGCCTTTTACCCATAGCGTCTAATGGCACCAATACTTTAATTCCCATCATAAATATTCCCCCATCAATCGTTGAAAAAAATTGCACCACTCACTCACACGCTCACCTACATGATGATGTTGAGTGGTACCAAATCTCCTTTGAGAAAAACCACTTCACTTCTCTCAAAAAACCAGTCCCATCCTTCCATGGATCAACACCATCATCTTCCTCGTCAGCAAAGCACGGGTTTCCTCGGTCGCAGGACGAGCCGGAGATCGCCTCATACGGCGGAGTTATTCCCGACGTCGCCCGAGGTTCCTCCTATGGAGGATGGGATCTTCCATTTGACTCACCCCCAGCACCCGATCATGCAGACCAGCTTGCCGGACCTCTTCACATGCGGCGCATGCAAGGAGTACGGTGCTGGCGAACGGTTCTCATGCACCAAGTGTGACTATCAGCTCCATGATTTTTGTGCTCTGGCTCCTGCAACTCTTAGGAGACATCCCATTCACCCTCTTCACAACATCGTTTTCATCACTAAATCTGGTATTTACTTCCTCTTTGCTTTATCTTTCCATCGTAAAGATGTAATTAAGTAGCATATATTAAGTGTAAACATGAAAGGAAAAAAAAAACAAGGAAACATGACTTTATATGTAATTATAAATACAAATTATCAACACAAAATTAATTTAATATTTTACATTTAGGGTAATTATATCAACATTTTCGATATGTTTTGAATTACTTTTCTTTTCATAATAAATAAATTTTGAATTTTTTATTTAATTATTAGAAAAATACTTTCAAATCAAATCACTAATAGAGTTATATGTAAGATCAGGGTGTCGGTGTACATTTCATTTATTAAAAATATTTTGCAAGTTTTATATGAAAATTATTAAAAAATTAATACCACTTCAAAAATAATTGATACCTTCGATAATTTATTTTAAAATTAACATATTCATTTCTTTGCATAATAAATATCCACAATACTTAGAGAGAGAAAATATTATCCATAATGAGTCTCATTTTCAAAGTTATATATTTTGATATTCTCAAGCTAAGGCAAACTTCCATTAACAAAAAGGGTAAACTACATATTTAATACCTAAACTATCAGTTTTGGCCCATTTTAGTATCTAAACTTTCAATTTTTTCAAAACCATACCCAACATTTAGTTTTCATTTCACTATTAGTAATCTTCAGTTAAAAATTTAACTCGTTTAGTACCTAAACTATCTTCTTTGGTCCGTTTTAGCATCTAAACTTTCAAAAAAAAATTCAAAACTTAACTTTAAAATTTGAACAGGGTACTAAAATGAAACAAAAACTAAAGTTTTTAACAGCGGGGTACTAAAATGAAACAAAACTAACTTTAAGTATAGTTTTTAAAAAATGAAAGTTTAGATATTAAAACAGACTAAATTCTGATAGTTTGGGTACTAAAATCATAATTTACCCTAACAAAAAAGACCTAAACCCACCAAGCTTACAAAGAGTGAGTCAAATGAACTTTACACTTCAGAATAGTTTGGGTACTAAAAACGTAAGATTTTATGTTAAGAGGGAAAAACTTATAAAATTTTAGAGATAAAAATAAATTATCAATAAAAATATAAAAAATAACGAAATTTATATGAGAATTTAAAATTCTCAGGAGTGATTGTGTAACACCCTCAGACCGATGTTGATGACCCTATCCGATCCGATGTGTCACATTAGGGCCACCAAAGCGATCCACAATAAAAATCTAGGAAAAAATATTTTTTTTTGTTAAAACGTGTAAAATCATAAAATAATTTATAAATAAAATACAAGTTCAGAAAATCATTCATATATTACAAACAAAATTAAAATCATATAAATTACAGACTCAATATATAAAAAAATCAAATCTGACCTACATGCCCCCTAATTGCACATTGTATCGTACTCTGTAAGCAAAGCCGAAGGAACTCTCAATACTGAAGTTGTTAGCTGCACTAGATCGATTCTTTTAACCTGAAATGGTGAGTAAAGAGTGAGCTTTGGGAAGCTCAGTAATACAAAACTATCCGATGATGCTGAAGGACATCCAGATAAATGACAAGCATAAAATTTCATTATTGATCGAGGCTTCTACATGTTTTTGTGATGAGACCAGGTTCAGGAGATTGAAAATAGACGTCTAGTGTGTTCCCTCAAAACCAAAATAAAATGTAATCATAGATTAAACAAAACAGTAGTTTATTTCAGTAAACATGTTTTTAAAACCAATGTAGTATCCTCTACCCGAACACCGATATGCAGTTCCCCAAAAGTGCTAGCCTACCTAAGGGAATACCTTGTGGCCTTAGAGCCTACCCAAGGAATACCTTGGGGGTCTCATAACCTACCCAATGGAACATCTCGAGGCCTAAAAGCCTACCCAAGGGTCACCTTAGCTCCTTAAGGATTTACTAGCTTGATCAGAGCTGAACCTCCATACTCCAACCTACCCAAATGGTGTCCCAATAAAATAATTCAAGTAGCAAGTAGTAGTTCCATGATCCATACATCAGACATATTTTATTTTCCAGTAAAACAAGTAACCAGTAAATCAGTGTATCAATCAGTAAAAACAATCGTAAATCAAACATATATCAATTTATAATTTTAATACAAATAAAACATTCATATAGCACATAAGGAACACACTAGAAGATTCAGTTATTTTTTTCAAAGGTACTTGATCGTTATCAAGAAGGGAAAACGTAGAATTTCTGTAGATTGATCGAATTTCATTTATGTGGTCCCTATAAAAAAGATTGTATTACTAATGGATCTAACCAGACATTCATGAATTGATACTTCATGAACATTTAGGACTTTACGTGCATTAGAAAGCTATTCGAAAACCTTATATCAAAATTATTTAAGGTTTAAATATATTTGGAAAAAGTTAGCATTCATATAAATATATCAAGAGGAATTCCATTGCTCGGTCTGATCAGGTCATTTTTAACATTTTAATTCCTGAAGAATTTTTGGTAACTTAATCTAATAATGGTAAATGATGATTTATGATATCCAGGATTTATATTGAATTATCTAAATTTTGAGTCAGATCAGACTAATCAGATCCCCAACAATACAATACATACCAATAATTCAGACCGAGACCCTTCACAATATTCTCTTCTTAATACTAATTGCACTAGCTGAACTGATCACCTTTAGAATCATCATAGATCAGTTCTCAAAGAGACAAATAAGTATTCTGATGGTATTATTTATTTCTGTATTGTATCAATATCAAGAATGCTAGGCATGCCTAGGTCGTGCTCCCACAACCTTTAGGGATGATACAAGATTTACGTTTATTGATATTTCTAAAATTTATCCAAAAATATTCACTTATTCCAAGTCATTAGGATATTTAGGTCACTTCAACACTCGAGGTTACTTCGGTCATCTTAGAGTTCAAGGTATTTCAATTTTTTTAGGGTTTAGGGGTATTTCAATCATTTGAATATTAGAGGTTATTTTAGTTATTTCGCAGCTCAATTATATTTCGGTAATTCTTTTCAATCCAAACATAGGCATTTTTTTATGGTAATTGGTCAAGTATGTCCTTTCTGGGTTATTTTTTCACTTTTAGGAGCAATATTGGTCTTTTTACATTACAAAGGCATTTTTGTAATTTTACTCCATAGAGCTATTTTTGTAATTTCTTAACCAAGTATTCCCGCTATTTAACCTTTAAAGAAATAAATCAGAATTTTGGATCCTGAGGTCAATTTATTTACTAACTAATCACTGAACTTAGAATTGTTTTCGATCGGTCTTCCAATTTCTTTTGTGAGTCGACTGAGTCTTATACAATGTTCTACCTTTATTCCATATTCATTTTGTTTTCAATGATAATTAAATACACCTAATTGACCAATCATTTTCATTCATGCATTTACTAATTATCAATGAGTTCCAAAAAGCATACAAAAGGTATTAGAGAATTACCTCGATTTATGAGACATATTGGTTAACCAATTAAACTTCGTTTGATCACCCTAGAACTTTAAGTCCACGTCCCATAATGTCTCGGATACATGGAAAAACCAATTACATTAGAAACATAACTTAACGTGAAAAATCGTATTGAATTGGGAGATAAAATGCCGAAAAATAGCTTACCAAGTTTGAATTTGGCAAAATGGACTTCATATTCGTACTCCGGACGTCGAAAAACATAAAATATGACTTTTCAAAAATTTTGACTTTTTGGTCAAAGTAAATGGTAAAAGTCAATGGGTTAGATTGGTTCAGGTTGACTCAGGCTGGTTCGGGTTGAATCAGGTCGGTTCGAGTTGATTCAAACCGATTCAAGGAGGTTCCAAGTTAGGAAATGAGCTCCACGCGCACACAGCGGTGCATAGCGGCGTGTGATGGTAATGACGGGGTCAGTTTCGATGATACAATCACTCCAAATGCATTACTACACTACAAACAACCCAAAACAACGTAAACAATGAGCCAAATCCACGTCGAAATAACTGACAAATGATCGAAAGCTTACCCCGGTGACATACGAAGAAACCGACGATGATGGAACGACCCATTAGTTGGGTTTTTCTCGAAAAACACAAGGAGTTCAACGAAATAGGCGATGAGGCGAACAGACAGTCGGTGTGGTCAGAAATCGTCAAAAATCGACAAAAATCGAATGAGAGATTTGGATTTCCGTCAAACCTTCAATGAGCTCTCCACGACGAAAGACGGTGAGGCTCGGTGAGTGGGTCATTGGGTTATAACTGGACAAGGGAGACACTTTCACGGTTAAGGGCAATACCGATCACCGGTGAGTCATGGTCGAGATCGACGATAGGTCCTTTGAGCTTCCCTTTCTTGTTTTGCAAAGAACGACTATTGATCTGGGTGTTTAATGGTCAGGTACAGGGTCACGAGACGGTGGCCATGCAGCTGGAGGTGGCGGTGTACTCCACTGTTGGCCAGAGGTAACTGAACGGTGTTGGTGCTCGTAGGTGAAGAACAAGTTTGGGGGACGATTTTGCAAAGGTTAAAACATTGAGGTGATTTTTCTAGTGGAAAAAATGGGTTTTGGGCATAAAAAAAACTAATCTAAAAACTTAAAAGGTATTTTGAATATTTTTATATCAAACATTGACCTATCCTAATGGTAGAGGCATGCTTATCCATGTGTGTTCAAAATCCAACAACCTTTTTTCATTCATTCATTTCTTAGCCAAATAACAATGGAAAAATCAAGCTTCAAGTCCCTAAATTGTTCAGATGTCTACAAAACAACTCAAGATTTGACAAAACTTTACAATTTGATCCCTCGAATGAAAATTAAAACAATTTAATTTGAGCTCTAATTATTGGGGGTGTGAGAGATTGTTCATCTATACTTACACACATAAGATATACAAGCAATGGGTTTATGAAAGAATATATATATATAAAAGGAAATTAGATTTCAATACACATAAACACAAATATATTTGTATATATAAAAGAATAAATACAAAATTTATGTTAGGTACCACTACTAGGATGAACGTTTAAGAAGTTATATTATAAATTTAAGGAATATAAAATTACAAGAGAAACAAATTAGATCACCAATGAAAAAAAATAAAAAAAATAAAAAAAATAAATTATAAAAGAATTTAAATTTTCAAAAAAAAATATATGACTACTCCCAACATTCTACTCGAATTCATCCCTATATCATACATAAAAATATAGATGCAATGGACGTTTAAAAAAATATATTTAAAAAATAATACAATAGCATACCTAGCTAATAAAGGGAATTAGATTCCAATACATACATATATACAAGGATAGAATCATCATTAAATATCGAAAGATATTAATTTATTTTAATAATTCATGTATTTGTATTAGTATATTTTATATATGATAATATTTAAGATATTATATATATTTTTATAACGTAATAATTTTTGTAATATAAATTTTGACAATTTATTTTCATATTTTAAAGCTTATTTTAATTTATTTTCATGTAACCGCTGTACCGCGTAATAGAATTACATATGACATTTTTGATAAATTTTGAAATAAATAAAACATGTTTTTTTGAATTAAAAGTAAAAGATTAAAATAATATTAATATTATTGATATAATTTTATGATGAAATATTGAAATTTCAGTCAAAGGTGGAATATTGAAATCTCGGTGCGATATCTGTGCCAAGCCCACCAAAGGCTGCGTTTTCAAATGCAATGCCTGCACATTCCAAATGCACCCATGCTGCGCCATGTTGTCAACCCAAATCAACATCTCGGTCCACCCGCACACGCTCCGGCTCTTGCCGGGCCTCTCGCCGAGCTCGGATCCCACCGGCATCGCGTGCGGCGAGTGCAACCGTCGCAGGTCGGGTCGGGTGTACCACTGCACCGTCTGCGATTACCATCTCCACGCGGTGTGTGCCAAGAACATGGTGAATGGACTCGAAGCCAATGGGATCAAAGGGTTGGACAAACCGAGCAGGGTCGCGACCGCCGCGAGGGTCGCTTCGCAAGTGGTGATCGAGTTCATCGGCGGGCTGATCGAAGGGATCGGAGAAGGCGTCGGGCAGGTGATCATTCAATCAGCCACGAGAGGAAGGTGCTGCACTAACAGATCAAACACTGCATGAAAATAAATTAAAAAGAATAATCCTTCATTAATTAAAACTATATGTTAATTAAAACAGTATCTTTGTTTGCTTGTTTAACAGATGATTGGAGCTCTGGGTTTATAGTTTGAAGATGGGAGGTGTTGCAGCTATTCATATATGACTTGATTGTCTCAAGAATTGTTATAATATTTGAAGTATGGTTTTTGGTAAATTATTTTGTATATTCAATATAATTAAGTAATGTTATTAATTATTCTGAATTTATGTGCTGTTTTTTTTTCATTATTTTATTATCATTAGATAATTTGAAATTACATAATTTATTTCTATAATTTACCTAACGCATGATTAACCAATATGTTCACTTGAAGGTTTATTCATTACATTGGATTCCCTTGCCACTTCCTCAACAAAGTTAACTACTAAAACACTTTAAACTCATATTTTCCTCCTCATTAAATCCATCTAAAGACCTAATTTTTAATGCTCTGATCTCATTCGATGATCGTCTGATGAGACTAATTCCAAAATATGTTGTTATTTGTCTTCTCGAAAGATTTATTCCCGTTGTCCAATTTTCGAACGAATACTAAACCCATCAAATCCGAGAAAGCTTCCAAACTCCTACGAATGATAAATTATACAATCTTGTATTGCTTACTTGGGTGTTAAGAATTTTGTTTTGCGTTTTAGATTTTTTTCTATGTATTTTCTATTAAAGATATGTTTTCGCCCCTGAAATTTTATATAAGTTTAAGTTTATCCCAGAATTTTAAAAGTTTATGCTCACCCCTAATATAAAATCATATGTTCCGATTAGTCATTAAGGTCATAATGTCCCTATCAAGAGGGAAAAGTTTATGAAGGAAAGTGTGAGAAAGCTGAAGAATATTGAATGAATATAAAAACTCTCATTCAAAAGTAACTTTTGTCCACATATTTCTTTAAGGAGTTGACCCCAACTAAAAATCTATAATTTAAATTTTGTTCTCTAATTTTATAAACAGAAAGCAACAGCTAACAACTACTTTTCTTTTTTGAATTTTACGAGATGGCATCGTTAGCATGCGGTTTTCATTTTTTTCTCATAATATTTGAAGCATAAGCATTATTGATTATTTAGATATTGTTATTTTATAGTCTCGATTTGCACGAACCAAGCAACCTCGGTAATAAAACTATCATTGTGTTATTCCTTGAAGTCCCGGTTTCAAGCACTATGAATGTCAGGAATGTGAACGTTCAAATTCAAATGATTAGAAATTATCTTTAAATAGATGTTACTTTGTACTTACGACATATTAATAAAAAAAATATAACTTAAACCTATTAAATTTCTAATTTAACTTCTTAAAAGTTTGTACTATTGATGTGGTTTCTTGCGTCCTTACCTAATTATGATTCTAAAATGTCGATTTTTAAGCCTTTGTTAAATAAATGAGGCTTCATTTATTTTAAAATTTGTATCGCCAAATCAATTCTATATATAACAATATTTTATAATTATTTTATATTTAATTAAAGATTAATATTAGATGCACTGGTGGTGTATGATTTTATGTATCATCAATAAACTAGATGATAAAACGCGTCGTACGAACATTAATTTTTTATAACACATCATCATCTGATTAACAAAACATCATTAGTGTATCATATACTAATTCAATAATAAATAAAAAGCAACAATGATAAAATAAGATTCAACATTTAGGGTCGGATTAGGGTTTAGAATTCAAAACTTTAGGGTTTCGGTTAGTATTAAGATATCGGAACATAATATTTAGAGTTTAGGGTTTAAAATTTCATGCTCGAGTTTTAGAATTGAGAATGCTAATGTTAGTTGAGCATAGAGGAAAATGCATCATCCATTGCCATTACATTAAAGATTTAGACCTTTTTAACAAGCAGAAGTAGTAGTTCATCGATACGAGATACTTAAACAAGACAAAGAACTAATGACATTTTTGAAATGCAAGGAAGAAGAAGATCTCCACATCTTGGGAAGCAATGAAGTTCCTAGTACTCGACAATAGCTTCTGAGCAACTTTGGGTTTCATCGGAGCCGGCGGACAAGCCAAAATCTCCGGTATTTTGAACCCTTTCCCCTTTGGAGTACAACATGATCCCTTGTCACTCTGCAAAGAATGAACACCATCGTTAACCGCCGACGATCCCATATTGCTATCTCCTCCGACCTCCTGCCTACGTTGTCGATAACGTCTTCTCGGATTTCTCGTCGTGGTTTGGGTCATTTTCGAGGAACTTAGAATGGGATAGGTATTGCTAACTGGATGAGGCTGGTAATGGTGATGGATTGTGTATGAACAAGGAATGTTGCTAGGGTTTTAAACAATTTTTGTCAAGTAAAATCCAATGAAATCTTACAGCAGCAATTAACTACTACCACTGAGAAGAAATTAAATGTTTATTCCTAACCTCTACCGAATCATGATAAGGATGGAACACGTTTTTGCGGAGATTGATGAATGCATCAATGTCAACATACGGATAAAGCCTGAGGTGCCCGACTTTTGCAAACTTTGTAATAGTTCCATGTTAAGCAGTACGTGAGGTAGATAAGATTGAATAACGGTTGAGATTCATTAATTGATCGAATGATCAATGATGTTCATATTGTCTCATTTTGCATGGGTTCGAATTCCGACATTTGTCTTAAAATATAGGATAAAGTACACACAAATGGTCTCTCGACTATAGGATACTGCTTTTTGAGTCCCTTGATTATTAAAAGTTACAAAATTTTCCCTCAACTGTAGAGAGTTGCTTTATTGAGTTCTTTGATTATTAAAAGTTATAAAACGGTCACTCGACTTACGTTCAAAACTAGTCCTTTTTCGTTAAAAAATTAACTATCATCTGAGTTGTATGTTAACATGTTGACTGAGAAATGACTGTCGTTTGAGATTATGAGATAAAATTTTATCACATCTCAATTTAGTATGTTTTGTTGCCGAGTCGGTGTTGTTTTCTTATTTCTTTCAAAGGTTGTTTAAGGTGTTGGACCATTGTGTATTCACTCCCCATGTCGATTGATGTTCCCGGTTGTTAGCTGGATGTTTCTTGTTGTTGTGCTTGGTGTTGTACTCTTTCCCCATCTAAGTTAGGGTTTTTTTAACGAGGCATGCATCCAATCGTTTTTCAACTTTTAATAAAATCTCTTGCTGATAAAAAAAACTCCCTATAATCGGAAAACTATTTTATAATTTTTAAAAATCGAGGAACTTATTAAAATAATACCTTTTAGCATCAAATTAGGATCAAGCTCCTATCCATTATTTTTTATTTCATCATTATTAAATGTAAACTCAATCATGCACGAGTTGAACGACTTTAATAGATAAAAAATAATTGTTATCTCTAGAAGTTCTAAGTTCGAGCATGATCTTTATATGAGTATTGTGAAAAAGGGCTTAGGCCCTTAGTTAATTGTTGTTTTGGTCCACATCAAATAGTATCAGCTATAAATAAGTCAACTTAAACTTTGGGCAATATCTTCTGCTAGGCCTGTAAACGAACCGAACGCACACGAATGGATGTATGTTCATGTTCGTTCATTTAATAAATAAACGAACATAAACGAACAAAAAATTTTTTGTTCATGTTCGTTCATTAAGGAATATAGCTTGTTCATGCTAGTTCATTTAATAAATAAACGAACACGAACGAACGAACATAAACGAACACAATAAACGAACATAAACGAACAACACAAACACACAAAAAACTTACTCGAACACAACAAACGAATGTAAATAAAAGTAAACAACAAGAATAAAAACTTAAAAGTCATTAATATAACATGCAACTTTAGAGTTAATTTGTTCGAATACGACAAACATATATAAATCATAAATAAGCTATATGAACATAATAAAGTATTAAAGTTAATTTGTTCAACAAAACAATCTTCTTGAAATCCAAACAACTTCAATAATCTTCGTAACATATTCAACTTGCCCTCTGTTCGAATACGACAAACATATATAAATCATAAATAAGCTATATGAACATAATAAAGTATTAAAGTTAATTTGTTCAACAAAACAATCTTCTTGAAATTCAAACAACTTCAATAATCTTCGTAACATATTCAACTTGCCCTCTGTTCGAACATAAATGAACAAAATAACACATATAATCGAACGTTCACGAACGTAAATGAACGAACGAGCCCTTTGTTCATGTTCGTTCATTTAATTAAACGAACGCAAAATCTTGTTCATGTTCGTTCATTTAATAAATAAACGGACATAAATGAACTTCTCACCGCACAGTTCATGAACGGTTCGTTGAAAGTTAAGTTTATTTACAGGTCTATCTTCTGCCATTTTCCCAAGCTTAGCTTGTGAATTTGTTGGGCCCAAAGCAACCAAACCCCAAGCAAGCAATCCATGACCAAATTTAACTCTTGGCATGGTGGGGGACACGTGACATTATGAGTTGAGGGATTCAGACCGAGTAGAAATGTAGAATCTGTCATTTAGTAATCTTATTAATTTTTCTTATTTTAGTAATCTTATTTTGTTATGCTCGGTTTGTATGTGTTGGTTCTTGCAGTTTATGTATGTGTAAAGTCTTTTAGAGTGTCAGTTGAAGGTGTTGCTGTTGCACAAAGGCTGTTGTTTTGTCTAACGTTGACATGTTCTCAGCCTTGTCTTTGGTCTAGGGGCTTCAAAATTTTAAGGGCATCAGTGTTTTGTGTTTTGTTTCATTTGTATCATTTGGAGTTGTATTTTGATCCTAGTCAAGAGTACTATTTTCCTTCACTTAAGTTTAGGGAGGTTTTTAACGATACTATTGACTCAAACTTTTTTATTAATAAATCTATATTTTACCGAGCAAAAAAAAAATGCTCGCAATCATCTTAAATACAAAGCGTTTGAGTTGTGGAAAATCAACTATTAACGTATTACTATATTCTATTAATATAATGATAAAATTAGCTCGAATGTTTATTAAAATAATCATTTTAATTTTTTAGTATTTTGACTCACAAAATTTTATTAGTTAAACTAAATTATACATTCAGTATCTAAACTATCAGTTTTTGTATGTTTATTTACCTAAACTTTCAATTTTTTCAAAATCATGCCTAACATTTAGTTTTTATTTCATTTTAGTACCTCACCGTTAAAAACTTAGCGCGTTTAATACCTAAACTATCAGTTTTAGCCCGTTTTAGTACCTAAACATTTTTTTCAAAACTTAATGTTAAATTTTGAACGGGGTACTAAAATGAAACAAAAACTAAAGTTTTTAACGGCGGGTACTAAATTGAAACAGAAAAACTAACCTTTGGGTATGGTTTTGAAAAAAATGAAAGTTTAGGTTCTAACGTATAATTTACCCAATTTTATTTTAGGACATAATGATCCCTCTATGGATAGAAATCATTAGTTAACAATGATTAATACAATAGTATATGAGTTTATGTATCCTAAAATAAAATATTAAAAGCCAAAATGTTTTGAAAAAAGAAAAATGTCAAAATCATATTCAATTGAATGTTAAGAATCTTTTTGTCATAAAACATTCGGGCCCAAATATTAAAAAAAAATACAAATAAAAATAGCTAATTTTAACATTGACCTATTCTATTATCATATTAATGTTGGTGTTTATCTTCTTACAATAATGTTTATTTATAAATATGCACAGGGCAAGAACCAAGTGGCCTCCGTGGTAAAAGAATTATTGTTATTCCTGAGAACTTCGGTTCGAGCACCATAAATGTTAAGAGTGTGAACGATCAATGTCGAAAGGTTAAGAATTTATCTTTAAATATATAATGTGTTGTATATCCTAAATTAATATATATATATATATATATATATATTTATGTATGTATGCATAGGGATGCAGTCAAAAGTAGTAGTGCATGAAGAGTGGTAGTAACTACCAATTCAGCATGTTAAAATCTTTAGGAATATGAAGACGTTGAGAGAGAGAGAGAGAGAGAGAGAGAGAGAGAGAGAGAGAGAGAGAGAGAGAGAGAGAGAGAGAGAGGTGAATGGTGGGAATCAGGTGGAGAATGGCAGTAAAACATGTGATGGTTGGCTCGTGAATGTCTCCAATGTTTGTGAGGTGGATTTCCTACACGCACTTCTCATTCTCATCTTTCACTTATTTACTACATTACAAATTCCTCATAGAATCCTAGGCACATTACATGAGTCGGTTGAGTTGAATTTTTAGTAAATCTGACTTGATTCGAAAATTATACATCTTTTATATGACTAAAAAATTATACACCTTCCGTTCGATTTGAACTCGACTCATCTTTTTGATATAAAACCTAAATTCAACATGATCCAGCCCAACCCGAATAATGTATTTATAAAAAATATTAATTTTATTCAATAAAAAATAGGGATTTATTAAAAAATATATAGAGAGAGGAGTCTTATTGTAATTATCCCTAAATATAAGGTAAAATTACATTTTTCGGGTCGAATATTTTTCACCCTAAACCCGAACATAACGCGACCTGAACATAATCTCTAAAAAACCTAACTTGAATCGACTAGAATCTAAACTTTTTTTAAAAAAAAAAATCTGACCCGATAAGATTGAACCCGAACCCGTCAGGTTCAAGTCTCGTGCCCATCCCTATCCATCCATAAATAATTTCATAATTGTTATATATAGGAATGGACTCAAGGGGATGATCGGGATAATCACTCTTTTGAAAATTTTAAATTATTATTTATTTTAATTTTTAATATTTTTCATTGAAAATATGTTTTAATCGCTTAAAATTATATAAATTTACATCCTTCTAAAACTAAACTTCAAAAATACTTGAACCTTAAGTTAAATAATTCTAAACTCAACATATTTCAAACTATAAAATGAGTTAATATGGGGTTTCCATTGAGAAATATTGAAAATATTTCTGGCTCCTGCTAACGGTCACAAGAGCTTGAATGAACGTGAAAACATTTAAACCAAACTACACCTTTCTCCCATTGCATACAAATCCCGCGCCATTCACTCCCATGATTCACTCACTCGACTCCACTCTTATCTTCTTCCTTCCGATGGACACCTACAAACGATCGCCTTTGAAGCCATGGAAGAAAGGTCCAACTCGAGGCAAAGGCGGCCCTCAAAACGCTTCCTGCCAGTACCGAGGCGTCCGCCAACGCACCTGGGGAAAATGGGTGGCCGAAATACGAGAGCCCAAGAAACGAACCAGGCTCTGGTTGGGCTCTTTCGCCACTGCCGAGGAAGCCGCCATGGCGTACGACGAGGCCGCGAGGCGACTCTACGGCCCCGAAGCTTACCTTAACCTCCCACACCTTCAACAAGTTCCGGTTAATAACCCTTCCAACAGATTGCACAAGTTCAAGTGGATCCCTTCCAAGAACTTCATCTCAATGTTTCCTTCTTCTTCTCCCGGTTTGCTCAACATCAACGCTCAACCCAGCGTTCATGTTATTCACCAGCGGCTCCAAGAACTCAAGCAAAATGGGATTTCGAGACCTAGCTCATCTTCATCGGAAGATCATCGGATGGAGAAAGGCGTCGAAGTTTCGTCGGAGAAGCCGCAGATCGATCTGCATGAGTTTCTTCAGCAGCTAGGGATAAAGAAGGAAGAAAAGAAATCTGGAGAATCAGCTGATGATAACGACAATGTGGAAAGTTCAACACCAACGGATTCATCAATGAAAGATTACGATGATTTTGCAGCTTTCGCGGAGAATAATTTCAATTGGGACGCCATGATTGACATGCATGGAGGAGTTGAGTCCAGCTTCCAAGTTCATGATGATCACACTTATGAAGAAGAGCTAGCTTTTCCTACTTCTATTTGGAACTTTTAAAATAGTTTTAAATGTTCATCAAATCATTTGTTGACTCGACACATGAGGTTGGAATATAAAGATTTGATCGATGCTAGTTTTAGAAATGTTTTGAGCTGGTTGTATATTGTAATGCTATATATAAAGTTTTGTCTACATTAAATTGTTTTTTGTTAGGTTACTCTAATATTTAGTACATAATAACACTATATGATAGCACGAATTAATTTACCTTAGTGGTTAAAAGAATTGATGTTATTCTTAGAGGTCATTGGTTCAAGCATCAACAACTATAGCAGGGTGATTGAGTGTCAGTTATCAAATGATGAAGAGTATTTAGTACAAATATTACTTAATAATCACCTTAGCTTAATATAAAAAAAGAACAATTTATGATAGCACGAATCAACTTATCTTAGTGGTTAAAAGAATTGGTGTTGTTCTTAGAGGTCATTCGTTCAAGCACCAATAACTGTAGCAGGGTGATTAAGAGTTAATTGTCAAATGGTTAAGAGTATTTAGAACAAATACTACTTTATAATCATCTTACCTTAATATAAAAAAAGGAACACTCTATGATATAAGTCTACCTTTTACATCTCAAATATCTCTTTTTAGTACGAACCAATTTACCTTATTGGTAGTTTTCCCAAGCTCAAACCTACTTCACTGGAGTGGGTTTTTGTGTGTGTGGAAATAATCTAAAACCCAAAATCAATAATTTACCTTATTGGTTAAAGCAATTGTTATTGTTCATAGAAGTCACGGGTTTGAGGACTGGCGAATGCAATGATGATTGAATTTTCATTGTCAAATATTTGAAAGTATTTAAAATATATACTACATATAATCGTCTTAACTTAGTCAAAAAAATAATATATCTTTTTTTAGACTCTAATTTGTGTTAAATTTATAAATAAACTTTTGTAATTTAATTGATTAGAACACGAGTTTAGTAAGAAGATCTTGAATTAACTAACGGGGTTGATTCAAGTGATAAACAACTTGATATTGTTTAAGCAATGTCTCAGGTTCGAGTCCTTGTGTATGCAAATCCCCGCTGTGAAACTCACCCACCAAAATCAGGTTTACGACATGGGTTGGTCTAAATTAGTAAGGGCAAAGCCCCTTAAAACCGGAGGGCAACTAAAAAAAATAAAATCTTGAATTCAACTCTAAGCAAGGGTAAAGCGTTACTATCACATCTTTTTCAAATAAAAATATATACCGTGTAATTTTTTTAAAATTAGTTTAGATAAAGAACTAAATCTTATATTAAATATCTTTCTTAGGCTTTAACTCCCGTTAAATTTAAGAATTAATTCAACTCTTAACATCAACAAATTATTACTTTCTCAACTTAAATGTCTTTCAAATAATAGTGTACCACATAATACATGTAAAGAGCACTCGTTTAGTAAGCGGGAGGTCTTGAGTTCAACTATCAACAAGAGCAAAGTGTTACTCTCTCATTTTAATTATCTTTCAAACAATAGTGTACCACATAATACTTTTAAAGAGCATTTTGAATAAAGAGTTCCAAAGAATAATTTTATTTGAATATATGAACAAATTACATCCTTCCTCATTTTAAATATCTTTTTTTAGACTGCAATTCATAATAAATTTACTAATTAGCTTTTGTAGCTTAGTTGGTTATAGCACCCGTTTAGTAAGCGGGAGATCTTGAGTTCAACTCTCAACAGAGCAAGGTGTTACTCTTTTATCTACCTCGTCTCTCATCTTAGATATATTTCTTGGACACTAACTCATGATAAGTTTATGAATTAGCTCTTGTAGCTCAATTGGTTAGAGTACCTATTTAGTTAGCGAGAGGTCTTGAGTTCAGCTCTCAACAAGAGCAAGGTGTTACTCTTAACAAAATCAAAGTGTTACTCTTTTATCTTAAACATCTTTCAAACAATATACCACACAGTATTTTTAAAGAGTATTTTAGATGAAAATTTTCAAAGAATTAATTTATTTGAATAATCCATGAAATAAATACCTCATCTCTCATCTTAAATATATTTCTTAGACTCTAACACGTGTTAAATTTATGAATTAGCTCTTGTAGCTCAGCTGGCTAGAGCACCTGTTTAGTAAGCGGGAGGTCTTGAGTTCAACTCTCAACAAGAGCAAATTGGTACTTCGTTAACTTAAACATCTTTCAAACGATATACCACACAACAAATTTTAAAAAGTATTTTAGATAAAGAAATTCAAAGAATAAATTTATTTGAATAATCCATGAAATAAATACCTCATCTCTCATCTTAAATATATTTCTTAGACTCTAACACGTGTTAAATTTATGAATTAGCTCTTGTAGCTCAGCTGGCTAGAGCACCTGTTTAGTAAGCGGGAGGTCTTGAGTTCAACTCTCAACAAGAGCAAATCGGTACTTCGTTAACTTAAACATCTTTCAAACGATATACCACACAACAAATTTTAAAAAGTATTTTAGATAAAGAAATTCAAAGAATAAATTTATTTGAATCCATAAAATAGCTACTCCACCTCTCATCTTAAATATATTTTGACAATCTAACTCATGATAAGTTTATGAATTAACTCTTGCAGCTTAGTTGGTTAGAGTACTTGTTTAGTAAGCGGGAGGTCTTGAGTTCAACTCTCAACAAAAGTTAAAAAAAACCCATTATAGTAATCTTGTTTTACAGTTATTTTTTTCATTACTGATATACTAAACAATAATTTTAAAAATGTCATGCCTAAATTCGAATTGAGATTGATTTTTCTATCATTTTGAAAAAATATTTAATAAAATTAATATTTAATATAATTTAATTGATATTATTATTTTTTTTAAAAAAATTATCTTTTAATTTTAAAATTTAAAATCCTTTATCCGTTATCCTTTATCGATCAAATCTTAAAAACTCATTCAAAATTTTGCCTTGCTGATCCCCGCAAACCATGCAAAAAAAAAAACTAAACACGTAAACATTTTTACCGACGAAATCAAAAACCGTCACCCAAAATAGCCACAAATGTCACCAATAAAATCACCCTTCCCATCGCCTTTCTCCTCCGACCTGCAATAGCAAAGCAAATAATAAACAGAACACCAACGAAAATCCGTCACCGATAAAAGGGCAGGTCTAAATTTCCTTTTACGGTGAGTCATGGACATGAAGAAGGTTTCCCGCGCCATCATTGTTGCCGCCGCCGCCTCCATGAGCGCAGTCATGGCCGCCAGCGTTGCCCCATCTCCCGCCCCTTCTGCCGGTGGATTAGATGCAAGCGCCGCTTCCGCCTCGGTCTCGGCACCCGCCCCGGGCCCCGCTGCTAGCGCCGCCGCCGCCACTTTGCCCGTGCTTGGATCCATCGTTGGGGCTTCGATTGTTTCTTTGTTTTCTTATGTTCTGCAGTAAACTACTGATACATGCATGATTAAGGACGAGCGGATGTTGAAGAAGGAGAAAATGGAGCTTTAATTTTTAATATGAACTATCTATTATCACTTGGTGTTCAATTGGAGCATTTCGCTGGTGTTTATAATGTCAACTTTCTAGAATAATTTATGTTTCTGGCTTTTATTTTTGAGCATAACATTATGATTAAAATCAAACATTATATTATACAATCAAATAAAAAATTGAAATATATTTGAACAAACTATAATAGTATAACAGTTTTAAATAAAAGAAACTCAACACTCAAATTACATAAATTCATCTATTGGAACTCATATGCAGTGGCGGAACATTGTGATAGAGTTTGGGATCAATTTATAAATTTAAAAAATTCAAAAGTTTAAATTAATTTTTTTAAAGGTTGAAGGGTTTGGTTTATATTTTTAAAAAAATTAGGGTCTAACTAAAATTTTTAAAAATATGAGAGACTTATTGAGAGTTTTTAAAAAATTATGAGGAGTTTAATCAAGAACATTCAAAAAATTTAAACTAAATTTTTAAAAAAAGATTGAAGGAATCAATTTTTTTTTTGAAAATTTTATGAGTCTATATTATATTTTTTTTAAATGGGGGGATGCCCACCCTCTTGCCTCCCGCTGTTGCTCATACATCTATACTTATAGTTAAAAAAATCCCTAAATATTCAATTTTAATATAATTGTAACGGTAAAATATATAAATGGTTTTTCGATTATAGGATGTTGTGGCAAATTTAGAGACGTTGCATCAAGTTCAGCTTGTTATGGTAGATTTTGATAATGGATATGAATTTGGGGTTGGGCATGTAATTGAAGTATTTTGGAATTTGAGGTTTAGAATGTAATTGAAGTATTTTGGATTTTGGGGTTTAGAATATAATTGATGACTGTGTTGTAAGTTTTAAAAGTTAGGGGACCTAAATGCAAGAGCCTGAAAAGTTCAGATTTATATAATTTACCCTAACAACAATGAAATGGCCGTTACGTTAGGGATCATATTGCAAATGAACCAAATGTTTAGTGATTGTATTGCAAGTTTTAAAAGTTTATGGACCTAAATGCAATAATCTGAAAGGTTCAGTGACCATTTATATACTTTACCCTATTAAAAATTGATGACATAAATTGTAAATATAAAACATTTCAAGGGCAGTGAGTCAAGCACCAATAACTCAGTGGGAAAGCATTCGCTGGCAGCGAAAAAGTTGTAGTCTTTATAAATAAAAGCAAAAAAGAAAAATAGGAAAAAATCGAAATTCAAAAAATAAAAAATAAAAATCATACGATCAAAGATCGTCTTCCTCGTCTAGATTTCTCCGATTATTATACATAACCTCTTCGATAAAGGTATGGGTTTTATTTTTTTTAATTATTATCTTTCTTTGTTTATTTAGATGATGCTGTACTTTAACTTTTTTTGGGGGGGTTGGTTGGTTGATTTTTTGAATAAAGTTTGGTGGAAATCAGATATGAGAAAGGGATGAATTTATTAATATTTTCTTCTTAAATTTTGATTTTTTCCCATTAATTTGTATGAAATAGGAACCTCTAGGTTCGATTTTGTTGGACAAGATCGGCCAAATAAAATTTCAGGTAAGGGGTTTTGTTAATTAATTGTTTCCTCCCTTCGTTTAAAGAAATTTAATTCTCCGATTAGTTTTTTCTCTTCATTTTGTTGATTTAGGTTGCTTTTGTGCTGATTATAATTTGATTTGCGCTTTGGAGTTTTGGGGTCAATTGGATTTTTAGGGTTTTTGTTCTAAATTTGGTTTGCTGTTGATGTTAGCTGTTAATTATGAGCTAGAAGGTACATTGGATTATATGCTAGCTTCTGACGCTAATAATATTCATAAAAATGAAAAAAAAGGGGGGAAATATTTGATACAGAAGATATAGGGAAGAGCCCTAAATTACTTTTTCTGCTTTAAATGAACTAATTTTCATTGTAGTGGAAAATTATTGCCTTTTAACAATGACAAAGATGCTTCTATTCCACGACTCGACGGGAAACTAATAACAAAGCGCTATCCAATCCACTGATTGTTCAGCATGTGAACTGTGTAAAATAGATGCAACGGACGTGATTTTCAGAGTATAGTCTATTGGATTTTTGCCTGGAACGTTTGGTCAATGGGGAACCTGTCTTCCCAATGACACCAGCATGTTACCTTGCTAAACTAGTGCAAGGTTCGTGTATGTTAGACATATCTATGCAATATCGGTGTTGGCCTCCTCTTGATGTTATCTCTTTCTCCTGCTCCCTTGGCACATTGATGTTCATACCTGTTCTTTTAATCAGTTTTTTTCTCTTGTTTGCTTTTATTGTCAGATGACTCGGTATTGCCTCTTTTAAGGCTCGATTGTAAATAAACTACTTATCCTCATCACCTAATGTCTCTACTCCTAGCAATGATATTTATGCTTGATTCTGATATAATGTTGTATCGTGCAAATTGATGATTACATGTTTAGTATATGTGTCCTTTAGGTACCTAAATCGGTCTCCCTGTTTCTGACTGAGGTTTATTCATATCCATCTTGAAGAGTTGAATCACTTCTGGCCATTCATTCATCTCTTTCTTATATTTTGTTTTAGGCTCCTCCTTTTGTTTCAGATTACTCATAGTAAGGTAGCATCCTTGCTGGGGATTGGAGAATATGGAATCTCATGATGAGACAGGGTGCAAAGCCCCTGAAGGCCCCATCCTTTGCATCAACAACTGTGGCTTCTTCGGGAGTGCGGCTACCATGAATATGTGCTCCAAATGTCACAAGGAGATGATCCTGAAGCAGGAACAGGCGCAACTCGCAGCAGCATCCATTGGAAGCATTGTGAACGGCTGCTCAACCGGGAATGGTAAGGAACCAGCTGTGGCTGCTGCTTTAGATGTTCAATCCGGAAATGCTGACTCAAAGATAGTCTCGGCGGAACTAATTGTTGATCCATCCGGAATGACTTCAAGTGGGATGAAGCCGAAAGAGGGTCCTAATAGGTGTACCAAATGCTGCAAACGTGTTGGTTTGACAGGATTTAACTGCAAGTGTGGGAACCTCTTCTGTGCTGCTCACCGCTACTCTGACAAACATGAATGCCCTTTCGATTACAGAGCTGCTGGTCGTGATGCTATTGCAAAAGCCAACCCTGTGGTCCGAGCGGAGAAGCTCGATAAGATCTGAGAGATCCGGATCAAGATAAGTGTGAAGGTTTTAAGTAGGTCGGTTGTTTGTCTCGTCAGTTGTCCCCTTGTTCGATATTACATGTTGGGGTCCATCATACGATGGGACACGATTGAAGTGTAAGTTTGGATTTCCCCAGTTTGTGTAAGTCTTTATTTGTGCTGGTTGGATGGACATCGATACGATCACATTGTAATGCTTCTTTGTGGTATGCATTTCTTTCTAATTTAAGATGCCTACGAGTTCGAAAGCTATGTTCATAATTTGGGCTTCTGTTATTCGGGTTCGGAGGTAAGTTTGAAAGATAACGACTCTATTGAGGCTGATCGGTATAATGCCAGCCAACGTTGAACAACTTTTCTACTTCGATTTTTCCTTCTTGAATTCCTTTTTATCAAACCTAGCCAAAGTCTAAAGTCTTCAAAAATAAAAGGGGTGTTCTAGATTCAAATTCAAGCACAAGTGTTTGCACATCAAATTTATTATCTTTTGGATAGAGATATTAAATCCAAAGCAATCTCTTGAAGAGATCGGGTTTGGGTATTTCAGAAGTTTAGTTGAAAGAAGTTTCTTTCAAGAGGTGGAAGAAGATGAAAGTTGGAGTGTAAAATGTAAAATGCATGATCTTGCGATGAGAAATGTCGTCACATATCGATTGATTTTTCATTAATTCATTTGTTCAAGGGAAAGAAATCGCGGAGTTTGTTACCTTCTCCAAAGAGTAGGTTTAAAAATACGAGTGATACAACTTGGGATTGGATAACTTCAAATAGTAGATGCTTGCGTGTTTTAGAATTGGGTATGTTAAATCTTAATACAGTTCCAGACTCCATTCATAAGCTGAAACATTTGAGGTACCTTGATCTGTCATTCAATTATCTTCTTAAGATCCTTCCAAAGAGTATTTGCAAGATGCAAAATTTGCAAGTGCTGAAACTTGATTATTGTCGCCGACTTGAAGAATTGCCAAAGAAGATTGAAAAATTGGTGAATCTTACCCATCTTCCGTGTGTTGTTTGTTGGGGGTTAACTCATATGCCACGTCGAATAGGGAAGTTGACTTCGCTTCAGACGTTAAGCATGTTTGTTGTGGATAAAGACGGTTCCCATGGTGCTGGTGCTGCAGACCTAGGTGAATTGGGTGGCCTCAACAGCTTAAGGGGAGAGCTAATAATAAGAAATTTGGGATTTGTAAAAAAATGCAAAAGACATGTTTAAAGCTGCCTATTTGAAAGGGAAGCAACACTTGCGAAGTTTGGTTTTTGCATGGAGCGGTGATAATGAAGATGAAGAGAAGTCACTTGAAGACCTCCAGCCCCATCCTAAACTGGTTAGGCAATGCAGCTTGTCCGGAAGCGAAGTTGAAGCCCCATCCTAATCTGAGGTAGCGATGTTAAACTGCAATGTTCAATGCTATTTTTTGGGAATCAGCCAATGTGATCCCAGCAGATCCTGATCCTATCGTATATTCAACGGTTCTCCCAATTCCAGCCGGAGATCTTAGCTTCGGATCAAGTGCTCCGCTAAAAATTTCTGTACATATTATGTCACTGTAGTTTTCTATATGCAAAATATCATATGCAAAGTCATATGGAGGGATGCTTATTTCTGCAGGTTGGAAATCGGTTTAGATGTCTGATTGATAAATTTGGCATTGATAGTAACAAGGCTTTAAAAGAAAACCAGCATTACAGTCGAGATGATTCCGGACAAAATCGAGATGAACGTGAAGTGTTTGTTTTTCTTAATGCCCTGAGTGATATTCTCTGCAACTTTACTCCGGATGAGTTTTGTCCCGATCCTGCACTGGAAGCTGTACTGGAAGCCGTCCCGTTTATATACACCATACTTACAAGCACAATGGTCCAAGTTCATTAAACAGTTCCAAGCACCTTGAAAGAAGGTCCATGTCATCATCTTCAGACAAATTCACTCCATTTTTTGCATTTCCCAGGATTGTGTTTTCAACCGTGGCTGCTCCATTGTCCAAGACATTGCCACTTCCATTGCAGCCTCCATTAGCATCATCCACAATCTCCATCGAGTTCGGGACCCCCTGCAAAATCCCATCTCCATTGTAGCCGTCACTCGATTGACCGGCCGGTACGGATTTTGTCTGAAAAACATTAGGATTTTCTTTCAGGTTCTGGTCTGCAACAACATCCTCAACCTGGTTCAAGTTAAGACAATCTTGTCCTTGGAGACCTAACAGCGTCTGAAAGTCATTGCTCGCCGAAAAACTCGGGTTTTGATGCTGGTTATCCATGGCTTGAATCGCATTAAAATCAAAGTCTAGATTCCCATCAATGTTCATATCAGTTCCAAAGGTGCTAAATCCTTGGACCAGACTAGGATTTGCCTGAAACTCTCGAGGGGACGATAATGGCAACTCTAGTTCATCGTCTTCGAAAGGAACAAATCTGTTTTTCTCACTGAGATTGCTTCTCTGTCTAATGACATCATCGATCGAAGATTGCATCAGTAACTTGGAAACTCCTTTTCCAATTGGTAGCTTTGAACTTTGAAGAATGGTCATCAAATCATACTCATTCATATCAAAGTTTGTAACTGCATTTGCACCTTTCAGCCTTATTGCTGCTACATCATAAGCCCTAGCTGCTTCCTCTTCTGTATCTGATTTTTTGTTTAAATCAAAGCATCATGACAAATCAAAGTACAAAAACCATATAAATCCGAAAAATTCGTATAGAAGAAGAACAAAAATCATAATTAAGCTAAGGTTAATGCTTACCAAATGTTCCAAGGTAGATTCCTTTGATATCTTTTCCTTTTCCAATTCTTGCTTGCCATTTCTTGTAATCCGAATTCCTGTTCCATTATTTTTCATTAGAGTTTATCAAATCCGAATTTCGACATATATATATATATATATATATATATATATATATATATATTACCTGGAGACTCCACGATAGGTTGAAGCACCCTTTGCAAATGCTCTACTCTTTCTGAAATTTTGTGATGTTTGAAGCCATGAAATGAAAACCTTTAGCAGTTTGAATTCACAATGGAAAATTGGAATAAATTCTTCAAGTAATTATAAACTTGCCTTCTGATGGTCCGAAAATACTCATTTTTCGAATAATACTTCATCTCTTCCAATTCTTTTTCGTAGTTGTTCATCTGCAGACATACATGAACAACATTTAGCTGCTAATTAAGCTTTCATTGATTAATCAAACGTGTAATACTAGACCTTCTGGACTTAGCTCAATAGCAGTACCAAGAGGACTCGATAACCGTTTTGAAGTTTAGAGATCAATTTAAAATCAGAATGATAATCCGGGGACATCCAATGTATATAACATGTGTGCTGTTAAAGGAAACATTACTGGGAAGTTTAGGGGTGCAGATTCGCCCCATAGTTTCAGAGCAGCTAAATCATAAGCCCTTGCTGCAGATTCTTCATCATCATATCCACCTATCAGACCAAATAAAGTTCCGAAAAATCGTAAGCTCTTTTCCATTTTCGATTCTCTTTATCATCGATATTCATCGTAATTGAAATTACTGCAATGTTGATTAAATCAGTGAAAAAAATGGCAATGAATGACCATTCACTTACCTATATAAACTGCATGAATTGAAGAAAACAACAACAAAAATAAGAACATAAGGGTTAGTTCATGAATGAGCTGATGATAACCAATATTCATAATATTAGAAAAACAGAACAAAAACACAACTATGAAACCTGTCCTTGGCTTTTGTCCTTGGTCGTTATCCCACAAAAACGCCTCATACCGCTCATTGTGTCTGCAACAAGTTCGATTTGTTACACGTTTAAGCATACTCGAAGCCTCGAACCAAAGCCTTCAAATTACTATAATAATAACGATATCAATCGAACTAAAACTCGATACTGAAGCACTCCGAGATCAAAGGATACAATGTATTTGCAAACAAGTGTAGATCGACTTAAAAAAAGATGGGATAGGATGAGACCTGCTTACGCCTCGGTATATAGAGCTTCTTACACCAAAAACCTTTGGCTCTTGCCTCGGTTGACGCCTTCTCTTACTTTTACTCCTATTTTCATTATTTCCACCAATCAAATTTCAAATAGTATAATTTTATTTACCATATTTCATTTTCAATATTCGAATCTTAACATAAGTAGTCGTTTCTTTATATCAAGTACGACCGATTATAATTAAATAAAAGAGTGGATAATGTGATAGAGACTCTAACCTCTCTCCATCACCTTGACGTTGCTTATTTGAAGGCTTCCTTTTGACACATTTGGATTTATCCATGCTTGTGTCACCTTCACCATTTGTCTCCAATGGAAAGAAAGTATCAACCATCTCTTGAGTCACATTATAAGGGGTCTCAATTGGATTCGGAATTGTCGATGTGGGATCCTCGATTCGGTTCATTTGTGCATCATTACTAAGAAAACCAATGCAAATTTCATCACCGTTGATGCTCAAAGCATCTAAGCCACCATTGATGGATGTTGCACTTGGTTCTTCAAGGTGAGGGTCCAATAGAGGTGACAAAGGAAAGGACATTAATGGACTCAAGGGAAAATAAAGGCTTTCATCAAAGTTTGGTGAACTCATGGCTACAAAATATAAAAAATCAACAATAATAAGAGAATTTTTTTAATGTAATAAATATGAATATTATCGTAGGAGGATTTGAGTAAAATTAATGAAACAAGCTTATCAAATACATAGACATATAAAGTGTTCGTATTCAATATAATAAACTGAACACGTGTCATTTCTTTTATAAAAAAACGATAAATCAAATGATAATACGTGACATTCAAATTTTACAAAGACGATCACCTAGAAAAAGACCTAAATCTATTTTAATATAGAAATGAAAGAGATGACTTCACCTCAAATACCTAACCTAAGATTTGTATAATCAAGTTTCTTAATGTATCTTAATATAGAAAAATATCATCACAAATAAGATGGTCTATATACACACCTTAAAAACGAAAAATCAAATGATAGTACGTGGCATTCAAATCTTACGAGATTTAAATTTAAGGATCAAACATTCACGAAAACGACAAATCAAAAGATAATATGTGTCGCTCGAATTTTTATGAAGGTTGTCGTTTAGGGATCGAACATTCTATAAACATGCATGACCAACTCTAACCAAACCAACAGAATTGAAAGCACCTAGTTGATGATTTCCCCTCAAATCGTAACATGTTGGCACAAAAGAAACATGAAAATATCCAAACTGACCTGATTATGTCTGAAAGTGAAGATTAACCTTAAAATCTCCAAAAACTAAGAATTTTTTTCCTGCAGAGTTTTACCAACAGGAGAAATTTTTTTCCCTTTTCAACATTTCAGAGGACACAAGAGGAAAAGAGTGTGTGTATTGAGCACATGAATGTAAATGTTGTTCTGGGGGGGGGGGGGATTCCCCCAGGTTTGTCAACTTACGTTACAGTTTAAGCCTAATCATGAATTACTACGTGTAAAAACTGTACTGTAAGACCTTGCCCAATCGTTTCTACTGTGGAATCTGCTGCATGCTTACATTTGTATGCCATTGACGATATTCCTTCGTCGGGTTATTAGTTTTACATATTTGTCAGTACGTGCTATAAAGTAATTCATTTTTACCGGCGTTTATGAGCGTCGGTAAAAGGGAAAAACCGCCGGTAAAAGCTTTACTGATAGTCAGAACCGTCGGACGAACTGGCTAGGCGGATGCCAGACAAAAAACTTCCCGACGGGTTGACCATTAGTGTCGATAATGGATGAATATTTGTCGACATTTGTGTTTCTCGGTGTTTTTAATCCCATTATAGTTGAATAAATTTTAGATCACTTCAAAGTGTTGGTAAAGATTTGTGTAGTAGGATGTATTTATAAAAAATTATTCAATTAATGATCATAAATTAAATATGAATATAAATTAGAACTAATAATTTATTACTATTGGCAAAATATCTCCAATTTGGGATTAATATTTAACTTAAATCTATCAACCGTGTTGGTTCAAGTGATAATCAATTTGATATCGTTTAAATATATTTTAAGTTCAAATCTTTGTGTATGCAAAAATTCTCCATTGGGAGATTAACCCTACCAAAGCAGGTGTATGATATGGGTCGATCCGAATTACTCGGGACAAAGCCTTGAAAACCGGAAAGGAAACCAAAAAAAAATATTTAACTTGAATATGATGTGTTTTGAGGGATAATTTTATAATATCTTTCTCTAAAAAAATTCAATTAAGTATTTATTTTACCTAATGAAGATGAGAATTATATATATTTGTGTCAAGTCAGATGCCAATTTTTACCCTAAAAATTGGGCTAGATGGAGCTCCTTTAAATACGTCTAGGGCAGATCATTTCACTCGAATCCGACGGATTCTGACCTGACCCAAAATTATTTGGTTGAATCGATATTTTTATTTTAAAAATTCAGGATCGAGTCAGGTCTAGTTTTTTTAGAGTGTGTTTAGATCGGGTTCGAATTTATGGTGAAAAAGCATGAACCAACCCAACATAATATTGTAATACATCTTTCTAAATTTTTTCGAAGGTCCTTATTTTACCCAATAATAAATGAATATATATTAGGTAGTGTGAGTTTTAACCTAAAAAAATTGAGTATGATGCATAAGAAGGATTTCAATTTTTGGGTCGGATTTCGATGGGTCAAAACTCCAATTTGATCCGACCCGTTACCATCCCTAAATCTTATGCCAATCGGCGCCGATGTCTTTCCGGCATCTTTTCTCCAACTTGGGCATTTGAAATATACAAAACTGTTTCAAACTGGTTAGGCTACGCATCTCGTCTGGAAATGATGTTAAATTCGAAAAATCGGAGAGAACAAAGATTCTTAGATCTGTTAGATGTTGAAGCCACTCCGGACGATGCCGACACTTGGGAATGTTTGTGAGATGTAGAAGACGTAAGCTTGTATAATCTTGAAACATTTGGATGCCATCAGTGGATAACTCTAGCTCCTGGCAGTCACTTGTAAGAAGACTTTCAAGGAAGTGAGATGTTGGAACACAGGAAAGAGTGACCTCAATCCCCTGCAATTCTTGATATCTAACGATTTCAATCGAACAAGATGTTGAAGCGAGAGGGGGAGAGACACCATTCGTGGAAGATTTCTGATGATCAGATGATCTAGAGAAGTCAGATCCAGCCGTAGATAGCGTAGTCTCGTAAAACCTTGGAATATTTGGATGCCATCTGCAGAAAACTCCAGCTCCTTGAAGTTCTATATGCTTAACTCTTCCAGGGAAATGAGATGTTGGAATACAGGAAAGAGTGACCTCAATCCACTGCAATTGTTAATAACTCACGATTTCAATCGAACAAGATGTTAAGAATGATGCATATGAAGCTGATATCGTCGTGTCCGGTGGTATTGGTGCATAATAACTTTGTATCGGGCTCGCAAGAACTGAAACCATATATGGTGAATACTTAATCTGCATCGATTCGTTAAAAGTTGATGGTATCTGCTATGGTGGTCTGAGTGGTAGTGATGATGATCAACCAGCACGGTTCGCTCTCCCTGATTAGTTGGGAGATAATGATACTTCATCGGTGGATGTTGTATTAGAACCTGGCTCCCCTGTTTTATTGCGCTCACTCTCTAAGTATTATCCTTATGAGATTGAGCAGGATCAAAATACAGAAACACTTACCGTTACTAAACAGAATTGAAAGTGCATGAAAATGCTCAAGAACACAAACACATTGGTTACGCAGTTCGGTGTGACACCTACGTCTGCGGGGCCTTGCCCAGAGAAAAATTCCAATATTAAGATCATAGTACAAAGAATGATTAAATCCCAACCGATCTCATAATCGTTGCAGCCCTAGTATGAACTATCTCCCTCAACACCTTTCCAAATGAAAGTGTTTCACTCACTATCACCCTGATTAACAATCTGCATATTGCAGACATAATGATGTCCCTGGTCATGAAATGACATATATGCTCTTCTTCCCATGTACGTCCAACATGGACAACTCGAATTCCTTGCTCGGATAACCCCCTCCTTGGGAAATCTCGAAGTCCTCCGTTGAGGAAATGATCAACTCTTTAAGAATGTATGTCTTCCATTGAGCTCATGCTGACAAAAAGGAACATTCATTATTAGATGATAGCAGTTACTTCTGAGATTATTATGAATTCAAAGTGTGAAGCAATTAGATAAAATACCTCCTCTTTTCTGCATATAGATTCCTGAAATACTCGGATGCGCTCCGGTAGCTATTGCACCTGAACCTGAAGATAGAAAACAAGAGATGTAGTCACAGCTTGAAAATAGAAAAAACAATGTGTTGTTGTAAAAGTGGATAGATGAATGATTCAAAGGATAAGAGAGCACCCACACAATTCAGCCAAATGCGTGGAATGTGAGCGACCTGATGCCAATTGGGCAACTGGGAAATGTATATCAGATGTAACTGTTCCACACTGGTTAGGCATTGCAGCTCGTCCGGAAACGATGTTAAATTGGGCAAAAATACGAGTAAAAGCTCTTTCAGATTCGTTACATGTTGCAGCCACTCCGGAAGATGCTGACACTGAATATTTTCCAGGCGTATATGACGTAGGCTCATATAATCTTGGAATATTTGGGTGCCATCTGCAGAAAACTCCAGCTCCGTGCAGTTGATTATTCGAAGCTTTTCGAGGGAAGTGAGATATTGGAAGCCAGGAGAAAGTGACTTCAATCCACTGCAATTCTCGATCTCTAATGTTTTCAGTTGATCCAGATGTTGAAGCCAAAGGGGGAGAGACTCGAGCTGCGGAATATTATCGATCACCAAATGAGAGAGATTCTTAAGGGGTTCCCACTGCATGCCCTCTAAATCAAGCTCCTTGCAATCTTTTATCTTTAAACTTGTGAGACCAGTCATCTGCTGCAGAAACTCTGATAATGACTTGAGCCAACTGCAAGAACCAATACCCCACCTTTTAAGGGAAGTCATATTTTTCAGGCACTCATCTAGCATGTCGCGGTCCAGTTCTTCGATATTCTCCACTTCGAAAGATTTCAATTTGGAGAGGGGAACAGAAGAGGTTGAACTGGTCTTGAACAGAAGAGAAGAAGTTGATGTTGTAGTGGTGCTCATCTGAATGGTATGCTTTAATGGTCTTGAACTGGTATTCATCAAGATTAGCTCATCGTCGACTGATGGATACAGTGGCATTGAACTCAAAGGGCAATTTTTAATGCATAAAGTGGAAAGACAAGGAAATGCCACGGTTGATGCTGTTCTATCCTTGTCGTCATCCTTATCACCATCATCTTCGATCGGGCTCTCCCTCCACCAACTCTTCATATTTGGGCATCCCTTGAGGTGAAGAAGCTTGAGCGACGGGAAGAATGGTTCTGAATCTCCTTGTCCTCCATTGTGGCCATTATCTTCCATGTACTCCAGCTCAATTAACTTGGAAATCTTCAACCGTTGAAGATGAGACAATCGAGCAAAGGAAGGGAGATGCTTGAATTTGCTTGGACCCTTTATTCGAATATCCACCAGATTTGTGAGCAAAGAAAACCAACTTGGGAACTTGGCTTTGCCCCTCCATCCTCTCACATGGAGCTTCGTCAGATTAGGATGGGGCTTGAGGTCTTCAAGTGACTTCTCTTCATCATCATCTTCTTCTTCATTGCCAGCACTATTCATATCACCTCTCCATTCTAAAACCAATGATTGCAGATGTTGCTTCTCTTTCAAATTTGCAGCTTTGAACTTGTCCCCTGCATTTTTCACGAATCCCAAATTTTTTATTATTAGCTCTCCCCTTAGTCTGTTAAGGCCACCCAATTCACTTAGATCTGCAGCAGCAGCTCCATGGGAACCGTCTTTGTCCACAACGAACATGCTTAACGTCTGGAGCGAAGTCAGCTTCCCGATTCCACGAGGCATATGAGTTAACCCCCAACAACCAGCACACGAAAGATGGGTAAGATTCACCAATTTTTCAATCTTCTTTGGCAATTCTTTAAGCTGATAACAATACTCAACTTTCAGCACTTGCAAATTTTGTATCTTGCAAATATTATTGGGGATGAGATGAAGATTGGGATTCCAAGAGAGATCAAGGTACCTCAAATGTTTCAACTTTTTAATGGAGCTTGAGACTCCAAAAATATTTAAATCGCACAACTCCAACACACGCAAGCATCTACAATCCGAAACTATCCAATCCCAGTTTGCATAACTCATGTTATGAACTTTCTTGTTTGCGACAAACAAAGTTCGCAACTTCTTCCCCTTTTGCAGAGGAATTAATGAAAAATCGACAGATAAGTGACGACAATTTTCATCGAGTTCACTTGCACCTGAATTTGAATTTAAAAGGCTGCTTTCTCTACCCGCTACTGATTCGGCTAGATCATGCATGAAATCATGCATTTTACACACTATTCCCCGGAATTCATCTTCTTCTATCTCTTGAAACAAATTTCTTTCGACTAGACCTTTAAAATACCCAAACCCAATCTCTTCAAGTGATTGACTCGAATTCGATTGGTTTACAAAGCCTTGTGCAATCCAAAGCTGAACAAGTGTTTTTACATCGATTTTATGATCTTTTGGGTACAACCTACAATAAGCAAAGCAATGCTTCATATGGGATGGGAGATGATCGTAACTCAACTTAAGTGTAGGCAAGATTTTATCATCTTTTTGGGGTATTCTAGCAAGTTCATTATCCTTAAAAGAAAGCCACTCATGTTCGGTTTCTATATAAGATAAGGTACCAGCTATTGTCCTAATGACTAAAGGAACCCCACGACACATTTCTGAAATCTGCTTTCCTGTCTCCACAAAGGCTGAATTTGTCGAGTCTGCAGGTCTTCGCTCAAACGCTATCTCTTTGAACAAAGACCAAGCATCATCGTCAGACAAGCCTTTCAAAACATAGGGCTGACATAAACTAGTTATCTTTGCTACCGTGTGATAGCGAGTAGTTACTATGATCCTACTTCCTTTAGCCCCACCCATCAGTAAATCCTTTAAGCTATCCCATCGTTCCCTGTCCTCATTCCAAATGTCATCCAGGACAAGCAAATATTTCTTCTTATTAAGCTCATCTCGAAGTTGTTTCTGCAGTTGATCCATTTCGAGATTTTGATCGGGTGAATGGTTAGTCACGGATTTAATAATGTTTTCGACTATCGTTTTCACATCGAAAACATCCGAGACACATACCCACATCATCAAGTCAAAGTGATCTTTGACCACTTCATCATTATAGACCAACTGTGCCAATGCAGTCTTGCCTAACCCTCCGAACCCCACAATTGGAATGATATAAACATTCTCTTCACTGTCAAACTCCAACAAGAGTTTTAGAAGAGCTGCTTTATCATCGTCCCTCCCTATTATTTTATCTTTAGCCACAAAAGAGTGCGCCTCCTGCCTCCTTTTGGCCATGAAAGGTGTTTCCCTAGGATACTCACGTTGTACTAATTTCAACAACTTGGTCTCACTTTGAATGGAACTTAAACTGGCCTTAATGGCCTTAATTTTACTTCCCATTTTGAGACCATAAGCAACCTTGTTTGAGCTCGAGAAGAAAAGGCGTACCTCTTTAGTGAGCTTGCTCCCACTCATCCTATCTTTCCTCAAGGCTTCGGTATGGATATCATCCAAAAGGTCATCCGCGTCATAAAGTGCAACTTTAAGCTTTTCAAGAAAGTGTTTGACAGCATTGTTGCTTTCGGATCGCTCTTCGGCGTTGAGGAGCACGGCTCTGATCGCGGAGACGATGCTTTCGAGGTCGACGAGGTCGTCTTTGAAATTCCACCACAAGCCAAGTTGCTGCACAAGAGGGGAGCTCAGCTTAGTGATGATGTCATAAATAATTGATTCCGCCATAGAAGAAGATGAAATCGTTGCTTCAAACTGAAACTAAAGGCGAAGTTTTTGGAAGCGATTAGAAGAAGATGAAGTGTTTGTGTCCATACGTACATAGAATATTTATATATATATATTCCATTGAAAGACTCATCACCTTCGTGGGGTGCTTCCCGGTTCTCCCACTAGCAATAGTTGCAGCAAAGTAGGCCCTTTGGCCTTAGAAGACGACTTAAAAGCTTTCAATGGTAAGCCATTAGTATTACTTAAGCACATAGAATCGTTATTTTATTTTGGATAACTACACCCACACTCACTAGACTAATAACAAAATTACGCTTTTTGCATTCAACTTTAAAACAATGTGTTTCCGTCATTTAACGAATCGTTTTTTATTATTATTTCAGCCGTTGAACCGTTAATTTTTAACAAAACGATGACATGATCGTTAAATAATTAATTTCTTTTCACAGCAAAAAATTAATATTTTTACTAATAACAGTAAACCATTGAACACAAATGGTCACATGAAAGTACAAAACAGCTTAACACTAAAAAAACAAAGCCAAAAGTTTCTACCCAGATCAGTTAAACAATTGGTATAATAATAAATTTAGTCCTTAATGTTTGTATTCTTTATTTTTATAGAATTTTAGACCTAAAGCATATATAATAAAAAGAAAATAAAAGATAGGAAAACGAAAGGACTAGAACAGTTTTTCAATTCTGGTTGGCTTTGTACTATTTTGTATTCTTTGTGGAATTTTTGGATTTAAAAATAAATAATAAAAAAAGAACAAGTTGTGCAAATTTTCCAATTTTGGTCTGCACATCTAATAAAATATATTTTAAGCATGTTTTTGGCTAGATTATATTTTCATGCAGACATTTGACAAGTTAAAGGGTCGGAATTGGAGGCCAAAGCAGCTGTCTTCATACCGACCAAGTTGCTGTAAATTTCTGTGGGTTAGCTCGTGGCATGTTCTCTTGACATTGTCGAAATTTCTTCGAGTCTGCAATCTAATCTTCCAGGTAATGCACTAATTTTTTTTTAATAAAAGCCGCTAATTTTATTAAAAAAATTAGATATCCCGAATAACAATGGAGATCTACAATCGGATCTTCCACGTAATGCACTAATTTCTTATTTCGTTTTATTAAGGGGTTGTTTGATAAAATAAAATGATTAAGCGCTGAATGATTCAATCGTCTGAATGATTCAAAAGCTCTGTATGAATTGACTCTGAATGTGACATGTTGTTTGATAATGGTTCTGAATGTACAATCTGAATTATGAATATTTTCATTTTTACCTTCATATTGATTTATTATATTATAAGATATGATTATTTAATAAGACAACATGTGAAAAAATGTATTATGGTAAAATATCGGGTGCTTAATGATTCAGAATGAACTTTAATGTTGAATCATTCAACAGTGTTTTGCTATTTTATTCAGCATACTCTTCATTCAGATGTGAGAATCAAACACGTTGGATGGCTTCATTCAGCAGTAAACAAACGGCCCCTAAGTTTTTATGAATTATGATTGCTTAGGGGGAAAGGGCACCTAGAAATTGAAGAAATTAATTTAGTTGTTGTGTTTTTGAAGTTATTTATTGATGAGTTTGTAATGCTTTAGCAAACCACTGATCCTGGTTTCATTTTGTACAGATTTTATGAATTATAATTATCTAAATCTATATCATCATAAGCAAAAAAGAAATATGGATTTGTTATTCATATAAATCTAGATTTTTTTTTTTTGAAAATTGGTAATTTTTTTATTATTGTTATTTAATTTTAGAGAAAAGTAAGAGTTGTGTGATAGATTTGTGGAGTTTAAGATTTTTTTTCGTAAAATGATCAGATTCGCTTTTAGTAAGTAGAAATGAGTAATATTTGGGATCCAATAGTCGTCAATGACGGCAGTGGACAGTGATCGACGATGGTGGTGAAAAGCGACTAGCGGGAGGGGACTTTTATCGAATTCATGGTTATATTAATTTTACATCTAAAGTGTAAGGATTAAATTGAAAACAATAATCAAGTTTCAGCACTTGCAAATTTTGTATCTTGCAAATACTCTTTGGGAGGACCTGAAGTTGGTCATTACAAGACAGATCAAGGTACCTCAAATGTTTCAGCTTATGAATGGAGTCTGAAACTGTATCAAGACAGATCATGGTTGGGACTGTACCTATAGGGTCGTTATCTTTCCAATGTTTAGTTCACGAAAAGTTATTACAAAAAATAATATTTTTAAAAAATAAATTATATTTTACGTTTATTTTTAAAGGTTTCCTCCCGGGGTAATAGTCTTTCTGGGTAAATTATGCACTTAGTATTTACGCTATTAGTTTTGGTCCGTTTTAATACTTAAATTTTTAATATTTATAAAATCATAACTAACATTTAATTTTTGTTTTATTTTAGTACTTGCCGTTAAAAGCACGGTATCTTTTATGGGTAGATTATCATCATTCATCCATTAACTATCTTTTCACTCTTATTTTGATACTAAAGTTTTTTCAATTTAACTACTCAACTTTCAAAGTGCTCCTATTTTAATAGCTATAATTGATTTTATTAGTACGAACCAAGCGACTTTGATGGTAAAGGAATTATTGTTATTCCTTGAGGTCCCTGATTCGAGCACCAGGAATGTCAAGGGTGTTAACGTTCAATGTCAAATGGTTGAGAGTTATCTTTGAACATATATTGTCTTGTACTTGACCCAAATTAATCAAAAAAATAATAATTTATTTTATTAAAAAATTTTGTGACATTACATTTTTTAATTATTATATTAATATAATAATGGTCGTCTTTTTTAAATTTTGGGCAGCTTTTAGTGTCATTATCTTGATAATTTGAATATTAAGATATAATAAATAAAAAGATTAAATCTGGGGTCAAATTGTTTTTAGGTCCCTCATAATCTTGGGCAGCTTTTTAGGTCCTCCTTAATTTAGAAACTAGGCAAATTAAGTTTTGATCTGGTCTGGTATTTGCTCGGTTTAAATACTTCTTAGATCCCTATCAATTCCAAAATTATACAAATTAGACCTTAACCCCTATCAATATCAAGCTAACAAATCAACTTGGGTACCAAGCCAACAAGTGGAACTATCAATGAAAGAAGATGACAGCAAAATATAGAGCAAAAGAAGGCAGATTTTCCATAATAGTTTGAATCATCATAGTTGGTTCTATGATTTTACAATATGAATCAATCAACCTCAGGCCAAGTATTCGATTGAATGACTCCAAGTTAGTATATAATATATATTTAACGACAGCATACCGACGTTTATCGTCTCCGGTCCTGTGATATATCGGAGGTTTGCATCTGACTCGTCTAAACAAACCACATGGAAACCAAAAGATTATGTGGTGAGGCCTCTCCTTTACTCCCTACTAATTTCTAATATTTGATTTAATATAATATATATACAATGGTAGCTATTAGTAGAACGATGTTTTTCGTAAATCTAACCGTTTCGAACTTCTTTAGCACTTCATAGCTCCATTTTCAATTGATTCGACTGCAACGATGCTGCAACAAAATCGTGCTATAAAACTAAGTCCCTTTCACAAGTAATTATAAGAATGATGATAGTTTATGAAGCAAAAGAGTTTGTTTCTTTTCTACCAGAATTTCCCGAGTCGTAGCTTAGAAGCGAGTTCTCGGGAGTGATGTAATTGTTGCAGACTTCCTCTTTCCCCCAAGCAGGCTGTTGCAATGCATCAAAATGCAGTTGCTGTGGATACTGTTGTCTGTTTCCGTTGAGTTGAACCTCGGGCCACATCGTAGGCATGACGATGCCGGAGAAGTTACTGTCCATTAAAGATCCACTCTACACATATTAAAGATGATCAAACATGTCAGTTCAAGTCTTCAAGCAATGAATCCAATAATTATTGTGTTGCCCTCGGAAGAGAAACTCAATGGACAACCACATAATCAATTCAAGAAAATGAAGAGTTAGAGCAACAAGCTTTGCAGAGCCATTTGTCACATGACAAAAGGTGTACGATACTTACGTCTGCTGTGAATACGCTATCGAGGTTGAAATCAATTCCCGGGTTAACTGCAGCAAGTCTCATTGATAAGAACTGAAACCAAAGAAACATGATAACTAGATTCAGACCGAGTGGAGTGGAAGATACTGCGTCGAAACCTAAGAATAAAGCGCAAAATGAAACATGCCAGCCTATTGGGATGTTCACAATGAGAACTGAGATAAAATCAACGATGTGAGGGTTGCAGAAGATGGAAAATCTTCAATAACAAGACCCTTACTACAGAGCAACATCTCACCTCCACTTGACGCTGTAGGGACTGCACATGATTGATGATTTCATCCAACACTAACGCCGTGCCCGAGATCTGCAGCACATGGTATTTCGCAAATCAGGAAAGGTCCTATGTCAATCCAATGATTCTATAAATGAAACTCAAACTACAAGTCAACATCTGATTGTTTGAAAAGTTGAACTTTCCCGACACTCATATAAGTTTAACTTGAATGCATATTCATGGCATGCAGATAGATGAGCTCCAAAGTGATTTTCTCGAAACAGAAACATTAACCTATCCAGAAGCAACAGATTTCCAGTCTCCCAAGGGATTGACTGTGAGTCATTAATGTCAACAATATTCCTTTTAACGGTTAGGCATCGCCATCCTTTCAAATTATGAGGAGATCATGACAGTGGTCCTAGAAAAGAAAGGTTATCTACAGCTCTGGCCATCTAATTTACACTGAATTGTGGTCACATCTTGAAGAAAATGACTCAAACCCCCCTTTCAATTGTCGAAAACGTCTTCTCAACTATTAAGGTACGATCAAGATTAAGTTTCGCACGATTAAACTTATTTCCCATGCACTATCACATCGTGTACTCGTATGGTTAGGCAGCCATTTGGTGTATAAAAGGCATTTTCTTTTGTTATCTTTTATCTTGTTATCCCATAAGAGTATGGATGCCTAACTTGCAAGAGAAGTTGGCAACCATTGTACATCAACGAAATGGGACCCCATAAAAATATCTAATAAAGCAAACCACTAGACAAGTTCGTAGAGCACTTCACGGTAATATCCAGCTAGCATTCCACATAACTATCTTGTCCGAAGATAATTCAACGCCCGAGACATCAATTGGGAAGATTAGATCAGAACTATGAAATCTAAAACAGCAAATAAAATCGTGTTTTCCATTCGGAAAGACGATGTTAACCTCACAAAGGACTCCTATCTCCTAACAAACTCACCCAACAAAGGAAGAAGGGCTAAAACATTAAAACTATCAAAGTGCCATGGCACACCAGCTGAGTTTTTTTGTTGTTGCAAAAAGTAACCCACTTTTGTGCAAAAAGGTGACGAAGTACATAAACCGTTACTAAAGAAATATAATCTAAAGATGTAATCCCACTTTTTGTGTACCCATTTAAACAGATATTCTTAGCTTAATCACATAATCATAGTCATTATCATAATCAAATCATTAATCGACCTAATAATCCAAATGAACTGACCTTACTGCATCCTGGTACCAACTCCTGTAGGAGCTTCATACGTGCATTAATCTTCTCTCTCCTTGCCTAAAAACAAATATTATTAGCTTAATAAAGACAAATTAACTAATAATAACAAGCAGACTGATTAAGGATCCAATCATCAAAATTAGTGAATTACTCTCTCAGCTAAGCTATGGCTATCCGTGGCTTGTCCCCGGCGAGCTCTAACGTGAACGTAAGGCAGCTTATCGGCATCGTCGGAGCTCTCTTTCGCCTTGGTTTTGCTTTTCTTTGTCGACCCTTTCACCTGAAAAGCTCAAAAAACGAATTTATCAGCTGACTTGATCAAATTTTACAAAAAATGGAAACACCCGAAAGAGCCGATATCAGAAATTTTCACCTTTTCTCGGTCTTTTCTCTTGATACTCCGGTTCTCCACCGTTGGACCGGAAACTAACGGCTGAGATGACTCGGTCTCCGTCGGCTCACTCTTCACCGGTTTCTGGAGACTGGCGCTTGAATTGTACGACGTCGGTTCAGGTGAGTTGGTTTTGTTATTGTCGTTGATGTTACCATCTCCGGTGAACACAGAGAACCTCGTCGCTCGTTCGATTAACTCACTGTTAAAAGGAAAATGAAAGCTGCCTTTAAAATCATCAACGTTCGGAGACGGAGCTGGAGCAGCAATAAGCTTAGCCGATTCCGGAGAGTGAATGAGCTGAACGGCCTGGGGAGCCGGAAGTTCAAGCAGAGCCGTGAAGGAACTCGCATTGTCGGTCGCCGGAGCCGACATCAAACGGCGGATTTCGTCGGTAAATTGCAGCGATTCGAGTGCCGCCACTTCATCCCTCTCCGACGCCGTTTTATGAGATCCAGTTCCAGCCATCCCCTCGTTTAACTCCATGGCAGAATAAAGAAGAAGAAGAAAACCAAAAATACCCAAATTCGAAATTCTGAAAAACAACCACTTCGATTCCTCGAAAATAGAAAGCACCCACTTGGTTAATTCAACCCAAATTTAAGTCTCAACAGCGTCTTCAAAAGATTTTTAAGCTTCAATAAGCTTCATCAATGGCGGTAAGGTCAAGCTAATAAAAAAGAGTTAATTGTCATTGAGAGATGAAGCTCTGGGGCATTTGAAGTATAAGGAAAGCAACGTAGCAGGGATTGTCTGGTTTAATAATAAACAGGGGAAAAGATTTCATGATGTTTGTCTCTTAATTTCTACATTAAGAGAGATTGAAAGAGAGAGGTGAAAGTGGGGTCTCAGTCTCGAACTACATTATTAAAATCGTACAGCCTCAACTGTACAGTTCGTTGAGAGTGAAAGAAAGTTTATAGGGGGGGGGGGTACGGTTCGATTTAACATGATGATAAAATAATTATATAAGCTTAATATAAAAAAAGAGTATAATACAATAATGATATTTTGATTATAAGGTATTGTTTTATTTTGTCTTTCGACTATTAAAAGTTATAAAATGATTATCTGACTATTTATGTGTTTCAAATTCATCCTTTTTCGTTAAAAAAATTAATGAGTCTGTGTTAGACGTTAACCTATTGATTAGGATATAATAAAATTTGATCTCAAAATCTCAAATGACTATCATATATCTGTCAACATGTTAATAATAATATGTATAGCCTAGATGATCGTCATTCTAACAAAAGAAATGAATTTGGAATGTATGAATAAACGAATGATCATTTTGTAACTTTTAATAGTCTATGTACCCAACAAAACAAAACTTATAGTTAGAAGATCATTTTTGTAATTTTTAATATTTAGAAAACTCAACAAAACAACGTCTCTATAATCTGAGTCCATTTATGTACTTTATCCTATAAAATATGTCTTAAGTATATCTATTTTATATTTAAGTGTAGGGATGCTTATTGAGAGAGTAAATCGCGGTTATGCTTGTTACTCACCTCGTTGCTTGTCTCGTTACTAGTTAAGTTTATCAAAAAAATTTCGTCATTAACTATTATGGTGCTAACGTGACAGTTCATGATGCTGACATGGCAGTCAAAGGCAACAGATTAACATGGCGGATGATATCATAGATGAACTAAATTGATAATTCTAAAATGGCAGAGGGACTGCCACATCACATCGTGGACCACCACGTCATTACTATGAACTGACACGCTAGTATTGTAACGGTCAATGACGAAAAATGATGGTCAACATGCCACATTGTGTTTGTTTTTCAAGTAAGAGGGTCACATTTAGAGAAAAAATAATATGATGACCACATTAGTTTTTTAGAAAGTGTAGGGACCTCTGATGCCTTTTTACCGTTTTAAATATTCTTTCTATTTGTTATTTGTTTTAATTAATGAATGCATCTTATGTTGGTAATAAAAATACAAATATATTCTTATACATTCACTCCTCTATTTACCTCACAAACTCCAAGAAAATCTCTAAAATAAGATAGACCTTAATTCTTTTAATAAAATTAATTGAAATATATATTATGTATAACCGATAATATAATTTTTAATTAAACAAATATAACATATTAAAATTTTAAATATTTTCAAAATTTTAAAGTGAAAATTTTAATATTGTATAGTATAAAAATATATAAAAATATAATTCTTTATAATAAATTAATTAATATAAAAATGTGAAAGTGAAGTGGGGGAACCGGAAAGACGAACCGTAGGCCTTAAGACACTGACTCGGTCCCAAACGGCGGGGACCGCCCACAAACCAAGCTCTACACTGTTTTTCATGACCCATCATTTTCTTACATTTATTTATAACCATTTTCCATTTATATACAAAGTACACAAATGATCCTCTGACTACAGAGTATTATTTTATTAAGTCCTTCGATTATTAAAAGTTACAAATTGATCCTCTAAAATATTACTTTATTAAGTCCCTCGACTATTAAAAGTTACAAAATGATCATTTGGTTATTCATTATGTTCCAAACTCATTATTTTTTGTTAAAAATTGACAGTTGTCTAAGTTGGACGTTAACATGATAATTGGGTCTAGGATCATATTTTATCATATCACAGTCAACATGTTAACGTTCAACTCAAAATACCATCATTTTTTAACAGAAAATGACGAGTTTGGAACATAATGAATGGTCAGGTGACTATTTTGTAACTTTTAGTAGTCGAGGGACTCAACAAAGCAATACTCTGTCTAAGTTGGACATTAACATGATAGTCGGGTGAGATTCTAGGATGAAATCTTATCATATCACAGTCAACATGTTAACATTCAGCTCAAAAAATCATTAAATTTTAACAGAAAAGGACAAGTTTCGAACATAATGAATAGTCAGGTGACCATTTTATAATTTTTAAAAGTTGAGGGACTTGAAAAACAATACCCTATAGATACCCTATAGTTAGGGACCATTTGTGTACTTTACCCATATATATATCATACCTTTAGTTATTTTAATGATCCGACTGTTAAATTGGTAAATATAATTATATATAGGATAAATTACATGTTTAGTACCTAAACTATCAGTTTTGGTATATTTCAATACCTAAACTTTTAATTTTTTAAAACTATATCTAACATTTAGTTTTTTGTTTTGTTTTAGAACCTCGTTGTTAAAAATTTAACGGGTGGTTTGCATGTGACACCTTTTTTATGGGTAAATTATATCATTTATTACTCAACTATCTTTTTACTTCTATTTTGATCACTAAAGTTTGTTTTTTTAATTTTATTACGTAAATTTCAAATTACTCCTAATTTAATCACTCTAGCTTTAATTTTTTTTATTTTTTAATGATATATTAATAAATAATAATAATAATAAATGTTATTTTACAAAAATTTAATAAAATAAACTAGAGTGATTAAAATAGGAGCAATATGAAAGTTTAGTAGTTAAATTGAAAATTTTTAAACTTTAATACCAAAATAGGAGGGAGAAGATAGTTGAGAGATAAATGATATAAGTTACCCATAAAAAATGCAGTGTCGTTTTTAACGGCGAGATACTAAAATAAAACAAAAACTAAATGTTAGGTATGATTTTGAAAAGATTAAAAATTGAGGTACTAAAACGGATCAAAACAATACTTTAGGTACTAAATGCGTAATTTACCTTTATATTTATATACACGTATTTTTTTAATCAAACAGATATTTTTATCATATCATCGAATTATTGGGTTTATAAATAAATATTTTACCGTTGGTAGTTTTACTATTAAATGAGATAAAAAAAATTAAGTGCATAATCTATCTTAAATATAATATGAAATATAACTGTTGAATTATTAAAATATTGATCGTATTAAAGGTTATGAACTCATTAAAACTGATTTAATTTTACATTAATATAAATTTGAATAATATAACTCATTTTCTAAATTTAAACTCATTCTTAAAATGAACTATTTTTTTCAATATTTTAAGGGTAAGTTATGCATTTAGTACTTAAAATGTTGGTTTTTGTTTGTTTTAGTATCTAAACTTTTAATTTTTTTCAACACCATAACTAACGTTTAGTTTTCATTTTAGTACCTGTCGTTAAAAAACTTAACGTGTTTAGTACCTAAATTATCAGTTTTGGCCCGTTTTAGTACCAAAACTCTCAATTTTTTTTAAAAAATTAACGTTAAATTTTGAACGGGATACTGAAATGAAACAAAAACCAAAGTTTTTTAACGGTGAATACTAAAATGAAACATAAATTAAACTTTTCGTATGGTTTAAAAAATTGAAAGTTTAAATACTAAAACACACCAAAAATAATAGTTTAGATACTAAACCCGTAATTTACTCATTTTTTTAAAAACATCATCGAATAAATCTTCGGATTTAGAAGAATAATCAAAGTGGATGTAATGGTGAAGAAAAGAAATGTAAAGTGGGTTACTAAAAGGGTTAAAAAGTTTGACTGAATATCAATGCATGATGGACTGGTGGTTGACATATGGCATCGTTATCAATTGTCACCATGAATGGTTCATAATTGGTGGGGGGCTCCTTTTCCACTTCTCTTTTTAACCCTTGATACATATGCTCATTGTAGAAGACCTAGCAAAGGGTAGGGTCCCATAGAGCATCTTAAATTTCATGGGTAAGTTACGTATTTAGTACCTAAACTATCAGTTTTTATTCAATTTAGTATTTAGACTTTCTATTATTTTCAAAAGCATACCTAACATTTAGTTTTTATTTCATTTTAGTACCCCGATGTTAAAAACTTAACGTGTTTAGTACCTAAACTATCAGTTTTGGTCTGTTTTAGTACCTGAACTTTTAATTTTTTCAAAACTTAACGTTAAATTTTGAACTAGGTACTAAAATAAAACAAAAACTATATTTTAGGTATGATTTTGAAAAACAAATTGAAAGTTTAGGTAAAAAGGGACCAAAACTGATAGTTTAGGCACTAAACACATAATTTATCCTAAATTCTTTTATTGACCTCAGTGATAAAAAAAATATTATTCTGTTTCAAATTTGATCAGTTATGTCTACAGAGTGTGTATATCGTTATCAATAGTCTATTAAAATTTATGAACATATTTATAATCATATTATACACACACCCCTCTTTTCTTAACATTGTCCCATAGTAGTTGAGTGTAGATATCCATTAATGGAGCCTTACATCTTTGGGGTACCTTAAATTAAACCATGACCTTCCTTTAGGATTCAGCAAGGCACAGAAAGTGCCCTCCAGTACCCTACATTTAGCTATTGTCATTAAAGACATTAGGGTTTTTTTTTGGCATTAAAGTGATGTAGCAGACCAATTAATCAAGTATAGGCAACATTTGCAGAGATGAATCAGTTTGCAGTGACTCTCACAGCACAAAATCCCCACCTTATCAATGGATTCCATTTGTGGCCAATTCCCTTGACATAACCTCAACTTATGTTTCAACTTCCATTTGTGCTCCCTCTGCCCTTTCTCTCTCTTGGGTTGCTTAATTCTGTACTAAAATTATTTTTTATTTATTTATTTATTAAAAATATGTTTTCGTCTCTCATAAAATTTTATAAATTCAAATTTATCCATTGAAATTTTAAAAAATTAAATTTGCCCTACCAACATAAAATCTTTCGTTCGTGTCTTTATAGACCCTTATTTTTGAAAGTTTAACAATTTAACTCCTCTTTATATTTGCTCTTAGATTTATCTTTGAATATTATTATAATTTTGAATTACGATAATCATTTAAATCTTGTAAAAAAATGAACGGCTAGGATTGAGAAAGGAAAACATGACAAAGAAGAAATTAGGGTTAAAGAATAAGTTGTACAACATAAAAGGCAATGATGAGATATTTGTAAAGACAGAGTGAAACCCTATTCAGTTGGGCACTCTCACTGACATGGTGGGTTAGCCTTAAATTAGCCAAAGATGTGAAATTCGAGTCGGTCCAAAAATATTTTGTGAAACCCCTATGATTTATGTGGTTCATGGCATGGCATAGCTTTTATAATTGAAGGCTAAATATGGACTATGCTGCAAATGATTCCATGTGGGGTCTGTGGATTCAATTCATTCATCTTTCTCCAACTGGTTCACCTCTACCTAGATCTCAATGAGACTTGATAATCACATTTGGGGTCCAATTCAGCAAAAGACCCTACCAAGAATTAAGTTATTCAATTAGGTAATGTTGATTCTCTTCGATCGAGATTTAAACCTAATTTACTCTATTAAGTTGATCATCTTGATTTTTGGTCGAACCAATTAAACCCCAAACCCTGAATCCAAAAAATACACCGTATCAAATATTGGGACTAGCAAAGGTATGAACGTTCATTGTAAATTAGTTGAATGATTTAACAATGAACACTCAAATACCCTACAGTCGCTGGTGTTCAAACCCAGAACCTCTAGAGATAACAACAATATATTTAACCACTGAGTAAGCTTGATTCATGTCGTAAAGAAAACATCTTAAACATAAATATAGCATAAATACTACACTATATTTGAATCCTCAACTAAATGTAAAACCGATAAGGACAAAAACGGGTCGGGTTGAATTTGGGTAAGTTATGGGACTGTTTTAAGTTGGGTCAAAACATGGGTTAGAAATTTACCACCTTATGGGCTTCACCAAAGGCCCATGAGGCTTGATATTGTTTAAAACCCCAATGTATATTGAGTAAATATATCATGTTAAATATTTTATTAATATATATATATATATATATATATATATATCATAGCAAGTATTTTAAAATACAAATAAAAATATAAAACATTAAATAATTTATAAAAAATGTGACATTAGTCCTATCCATTTTTTATTTTCTCGGATAAATGTATTTATCATTATTTTTGCATGAAGAAAAAAAAGTTATTCACGTGATTGGTTGATGGAATGAGACAGTAATATAAAAATTAAATTGGGTTCAGTTATAGAAATTAGAAGTTTAAACTAAAGTTTAATATGATAAAGGACTGAAACTGTAATTCTACCTAAAACTGTAGAAATAAACATTGAGCGCCTAAGCCTAAAATTTGAAAGCATGGCCATGGAACCCTGAGTGACACGTGTCAAACATTCTACTGACATGAAACCAGCACCCAATAAGACCGCCCATTTCTTCAGTTTGAAAATTTTGCCAAATTCGCCATCTTCGAATACGAAGTGCCAAAGGCTTCTCTTTTATCATTTGCTGCCTCCGGTACATCCCTTAATCACCGTTGAACCCTTTTGAAGCAATCGCCCATTTCTTCTAAGGTTAGTAGTTTTTTTTGTAAATTTGAACTAGCAGAATCCATTTTCTCGATCTGTTTCTTCTTCGTTCTTTTTTTTCTTCATTTTCTTGGGAATTTTCTGGTACCCGTTTTACTTTTCTGCTTGTTTTCCTACATTTCATTGCAAGTTCTTTGATACCCATTTGCTTGTTTCTGCATTTTTTTTGTGGGTTTGAATCCTTAAGCAATGGCTGAGTCGAGAGACAGACTCGTGAGAAATGTTGATTTAGCGGAAGTATTCGCTCGAAGACGGATTGGGCATTTGGGAATCCTCTCGCAAGAAGCGATGGAACTTTTATGTAACAACCCGGAATAAAATTTAGAGAAAAAAAAATTTAATTAAGTAATTTGGCAAAATTTGAGGATTAAATCGAAAGTTTTCAAAATTATAGGCCATTTTAGAAGTTAAAGGAAATTCAGGGACCAAGCCCTGCATTACTCCTTTTAGTGTCGGCAGAAAATTTCATTTAAGGGTATGAATGGTTTTCTGTTTTCAAAACAGAAAACAATTGTGAAATTCCTCCTCCCGCACTCTACTTCAAAGCCGATTCCGACGCCGTCCGAATTCCGATCGTTGTTTTGAAACCACCGTTGTGTTCATCATCGAGCGAGGAACAAACCCTTCAAATTAATTGAAGCGAAACGCGGCCAAACGTCGGGAATTTCCAGTCAAAGTAGCGACGGTTTTGTTAGCTCTATCGCCGAGGAAATCTTAAATTCACCGCTGATCGTTGCTCCGTTTACGACACCTCCCGCACCATCGTGTTCCTTGTGCCGTTCCGAGTTCACCGGTGTCAACCTTGTCCGCCGTAGACGGCGGCGCGTGAGGAGGTGGTGCAGTCAAAGATTCGGCCGATTTGAAATCGAGCTCTCCGCCGTTCAAAAATTTGAACCGATCGTTGTAAGTATCTTGAAATCGCTCAAAATAATTTTTAGAAATTTTTTCGGGATTTTTAGGGCCCGGAGGACGCCTCACGCGCCACACGCGCCGCCGCAGGGCGAGTGGCTGCTGGAAACCGGTTTAACCGGTTTTCAACCGGTTCTGACCGGTTTGACCGGTTTCAACCGGTTCGAACCGGTTTGACCGGTCTGAACGGTTTGACCGGTCTGACCCGACCCGACCGTTGACCGACCGACCCGACCGTTGACCGACCCGACCCGACCGTTGACCGTTGACCGTTGACCGTTGACTTCTTTGACCAAAACTTAAAATGGCTTTGACCGAGCATTAACGACCGTTAATCTTTCCGAGTATACCTATCCTGATAGTTTTCGACGTGCCGAATCCGTTTCCGTGGTCCGTTTTGTCAAATTCGAATCCGAAGGTCTCCAAATCTACGGTCAAAGTGGTTGACTTTGACTTTGACCAAGAATTTGAATTTTCGAAAAGTCATACTTTATGTTTTCGACGCCCTGATTCCGATTCCGTAATCCGTTTGGCCAAATTCAGACTCGAATACCTCAATGATAGTCAAACCCGAAAAAATGCGTATATACTTAAGAAGTTTAGCTTTGAACAATTAATAGGATTTGAGACTGATAAATATTATTGTTTGAAGGTACAAGAGACTCTCCGGATCGTTCGACAGCTCGACCCAGCTCTTCTAGATCAGTTAAACCACGTGTGCCAGTATTTACCCGTTCAAAAACTGTAGCAGAGCGTGGTGAAACCAGCAATCAGTAGATTTGTTATTTGAATCTATTGTCGAGGTGTGTTCCCTACTTGTATTGAACTGTTTTATTGGTTTTAATACGTGGTACACCGAATTCATTGGCTATTGTTTTATGGATGCACCAATTTAATGTGACAATTTATGGAATATGGCTGCTATCTAATTTTTGTTTTGAAATGGTATATGATTACCATGTTTTTGGATTTATGGAGTTTATGTCACGGTGCAATTGAATTTTGGAATTGAAATACGATGGATAGCTCTGATCAAGCTAACTGGGCCTAATGTGACTCTTGAGGGCCCCAAGATGTTTCATTAGGTCGGCTTTCCTTTGCTGTGTGCTTAGGGTAAGCTATATGGACTTATGACTTGGGCTTAAGGATACAAGCTTCAGAGCCTATCCTTAAGTCGGCTTTCTTTTTGCTATGTGCATAAATTAAGCTATATGGAAAATAATTTTGGGAACTACTGATGGTGTACCAGAAAAGGGTTTAAACTATGATTTTCAAAAAGTTAAACTCTTTTACGAATTTGTGAGATTACTGGAATATGATTTGTACCTATTGTGATTTTATGGAAATGTTGGGACACACTGAGCCTAGCTCACCTTTTGAAAATGTTTTCCCCTTTCAGATATGTTGGGTAGATACCTTGGTTCGAGCACTTGGAGGATCAACATATCTCTTGAAGTAAATCAGATTGTAATGTTTTTATCTGGCAAGTTACTTTATTTTGGTGACATGGACCTTATTTTAAAATATCGGATTTTATAATGATAACACTTTTGCTACTACTGCTCGGTTTATTGTGATTTTGAATTTGAAGACATGTTTTAAATTAAATTATTATTTATTTGTACTATATTTACAAGTTGGATTTTTGATAGTATAAATTGTTTATAATTTCATGTTATTATAATGTGATCCACTAGACTTAGTCGAAACGCATAGGCCGGGTCTAGGGGGTTACATTTATTGGTATCAGAGCTTTTGGTTTTAAACCCTCGGACTGTGTATGAGTCCACATTGAAAATACGGTTTTGAAATATTTTACAAAACGAGTTACTAAGGCCATGTCACAAAGTTATCAAGATTTTAACTATGTTTGAGACTCCAAGTGCTTATCTAACCCTAAGTTTTATCTTCTGTAGTAAACTTGAGATCCATCAAAATGAGTGCTAGACGTAGTCGTCGAACTAGCCGTGGACGAGGTCGAGTGGCTAGATTCGCAGATCCGATCGATGAGATACGGGTAGATCCCCCACCTCCGATAGGTGATCATGCTCCTACGACCCCAACGGATCTGCCTCCTGCCGCTGGTATTGGCATGACTACACCGATAATAGGAGCGACCGATATTGAGTTAGAGTCTACCGGAGTTGCTTTGGATGAGAATTTTGGTAGACAATTTCTGCAGTTAATACAGGGAGCAGTCAGAGCTACTGGTGTTGTATCTGAGGTTCCTATTTCGCAGACTTTGATTGCCAATGGAGTTAGAACTTTTGGGGGACAGATAGGTGGAGCTCCTACTGAAGCTGAGGATTGGCTCCAGGATACAGAGACGCATGGATCAGTTGGGTTTGGACTCAATTAAGAGATATCAGGGTGCTGTGGCGATGTTAGATGGCAATGCCTACACTTGGTGGGAGTCAGTGACCAGTAGTGTTCCTACCGATCGTTTGACCTGGAATTTCTTTAAGGATCGCTTTCGGAGCGTTTTCTGGGAGAGCGCTACTTAGCTCAGAGACGACAACAGTTTCAAGACCTGGTTCAGGGAGACATGACTGTTTCTGAATATGAGATCGAGTTCCTGAAATTGCTGAAGTATGGATTCAGTATGGTACCTACGGAGAGAGATCGATGTCGTAAATTTGCCCTTGGACTCAGATACGAGCTGCGTAGGCAAGTTGTAACCCATCAGGATGAGATATTTGATGTGCTGGTGGGCAGAGCCAAAGATGCGGAAGATGTGGAGTTTTTAGCTTGGTAGAGAGCGTGTTGATCAAGATCGATCTAAGAAATTTTCAGGCCCGATGGAGTCATCAGCACAGTCCGGAAAGAGGACTCGTACTTCAGCTCCTCAGAGAAGCAATACACGTTTCAGGCCTGCAGCATCCTCACCTTTAACTGTCAGTCGAGGCGGTTCCTCGTCGTATTATAATGGGCCCCTTTGTGGTATTGTGGTAAACAACACTCAGGAGAGTGTCGTAAGAAGATGGGTCTTGCTATCAGTGTGGATCTAGTGTCATTATCGGAGGGATTGTCCTCAGTTAGTTTCGTTTGAGCAGACCATACCCAAACTCTGTGCGTTTCAGACTACAATACAGACCCCAATTAGAGATCGTAGTCAAGGAAAGACTCGAGGATCAGCGTCCAGGACAGACAGTAGAGCCCGACCTCAGCAAAATAGAGGGCCAACAGCTTCTGAGGCTAGACAGCCAGCTTTGGTTTATGCAACTAGACGTTGTGATGACAGAGATGAGCCTGAGGTTATTGCAGGTACATTTACTATTTATTCTATCCCATACTTTGCATTACTGGACAATGGCTCCACTCACTCCTATGTATCGAGCTCAGTATCTCGAAACCTTTAGATTCCGATAGAGAACACTGAAAATACTGTTACAGTTACGAGTCCAGTAGGACAAGCAGTATTAGTGAATAAAGTATTCGGCGTTGCCCTCTCGAGGTTCAGGGAGAAATTTTTCTCGCTGATCTTATGGAGCTTCCTCTAGAGGAGTTTGATCTAATTCTTGGAATGGATTAGTTGAATAAACACAAGGTAAAGCTGGATTGCGAATACAAGCGGGCTACTCTGAAGACTTCGATGGTCGGACTGTTGTGTTAATTGGGGAACGGCGTAGCTATCTCTCCAATATAGTTTCAGCGATGGAAATTGATCGTATGATCCGAAAGGGATATGAGACCTTCATTGCTTGTATTTTGAACACCAAAGGTGCATTGTCCACGATCGAGGAAATTCGTACAGTTAGCGAGTTTCCTGATGTTTTTCCGGAGGAGTTGCCTGGGTTACCTCCTGATAGAGAGGTAGAGTTCGAGATGAGACTTATCCAGGATCTTCACCTATTTCTATGGCACCTTATCGTATGGCTCCAAAGGAACTTAAGGAGTTGAAAGTCCAATTGCAAGAATTATTCGATCGAGGATTATCCGACATAGTACTTCACCATGGGGAGCTCCAGTTCTATTCGTGAAAAAGAAGGATGGGTCGCTAAATTATGTATTGACTATCGGAAATTGAACAAGATGACGGTCAAGAATAAATACCCATTACCCAGGATTGAGACTTATTTGATCAATTGCGAGGAGCTACTGTATTCTCTAAGATTGATCTTCGTTCGGGGTATTATCAATTGAAAGTTAAAGGACCCGATGTTGCAAAAACGGCCATTTGCACTAGATATGGTCATTATGAATTTTTAGTGATGCTTTTGGTTTGACGAACGCTCCTGCAGCTTTTAGGGATTTGATGAATGGGTGTTCCGACCATATTTGGATCAATTTGTGGTGGTCTTCATTGACGATATTCTGATCTATTCTCGTACGGAGGCAGAGCATGACGAGCATTTGAAGATCGTTCTGCGGACTTTGAGAGAGCATCGTCTATATGCCAAACTAAGCAAGTGTGAGTTTTGGCTTCAAGAAGTGTCATTTCTGGGGCATATTATTTCTGCGCGAGGTGTTCAGTTAATCCCAGCAGATAGAGGCTATTATGAATTGGAAAACGACCTAAGAACGTGTCTGAAATCCGCAGTTTCTTGGGCTTGGCTGGTTATTATCGACGTTTTGTTGAGGGCTTTTCGATCATTGCTTCTCCTTTGACAAAGTGTTAAGGAAGAGTGTCGTTTGACTGGGGCGAGGCACAACAGGAGAGCTTTGAGAAATTAAAGGCGGTTTTGACTCAAGCACCGGTGTTGATTCAACCACAGTCCGGGAAGGATTTTACAGTGTATAGTGATGCTTCACATTCAGGACTTGGTTGTGTTTTAATGCAGGAAAGTAAGGTGGTGGCTTATGCATCCGTCAGCTGCGCCGCATGAGTGTAATTATCCTACTCACGATTTAGAGTTGGCAGCAGTAATTTTGCCTTGAAGATATGGATACACTATCTTTATGGAGGAGAAAGTGTTACATTTTCACAGATCATAAGAGCTTAAAGTATCTTCTGACCCAGAAGGAACTTAATTTGAGACAGCGTCGCTGGTTAGAGCTTCTAAAGGATTATGATTGCGTGATTGATTACCACCCTGGTAAAGCTAACATTGTAGCAGATGCTTTGAGTCGAAAGACGGTATCGGAGTTGAGGTCTTTAATGGCCAAGATGAATTTATATGACGATGGC